>NC_057712.1:68184188-68213866 GCF_004010195.1 Chiloscyllium plagiosum | reverse complement strand
GGTCTCTAAAGAAGGAGGCCATTTGGTGTGTTCTGTGGTGGAACTGGTTCTCCTGGGAACAGATGCGGCGGAGGTGGAGGAATTGGGAATACGGGATTGCATTTTTGCAAGAGGTAGGGTGGGAAGAGGTATAATCCAGGTAGCTGTGGGAGTCGGTGGGTTTGTAAAAAATGTCAGTGTCAAGTTGGTCATCATTAATGGAGATGGAGAGGTCCAGGAAGGGGAGGGAGGTGTCAGAGATGGTCCAGGTAAATTTAAGGTCAGGGTGGAATGTGTTGGTGAAGTTGATGAATTGCTCAACCTCCTCACGGGAGCACGAGGTGGCGCCAATGCAGTCATCAATGTAGCGGAGGAGGAGGTGGGGAGTGGTGCCGGTGTAATTACGGAAGATCAACTGTTCTATGTAGCCAACAAACAGACAGGCATAGCTGGGGCCCATACGTGTGCCTCTCTACTCCAGATCCCGATCCTCTTTCCACCAAAGTGACCTGACCCCATCTCCCCTCCTGCTGCCCCCAGACCCCATCCTCACTCCCCCATCCCCCGGATCTCTTTCTGTCTCTCCCCCCGCCCTGGGTACCTTCGTAGAGCTGGGCAATGGTGGTGGCTGAGCACGGTCAAAGCTGATGTCTCTGGGCCTCAGCCTCACTTCCGCTGGGGCCACTCTCAGGCCTGGGCTCCTGCCTCTCGCCCGTCTTCAGGTATTGGGGCTCCCAGTTGGACAGCCAGTTTAGGGGGCTGTGCCCCACCATACCAGAGTCACGAGGAACCTTGGGCTCCTCTATGGGCGGCCCTGTAACCGCCCCCCCACCCCCACCCCTCAACACCCCCCAACCACTGTAACTCCACCACCCACACTACAGTTGAAACACAAGCACAAGAAGGTGGAATTTAGAATAATCTAACTATGTGGAAAACTTAACCAGCCTGATGCAGTAACTATTACTAACTAACTGTTGCAATACAGTAACAGCCCATAAACACACCCCTTGATAAAAAAAGGTAAATTCAAACAGATTCTTACAGGCAGGAGGGAACAAAGTCAAGACAGAGATTTCAGAGAAAGTCCGAGGAATCCTTTACTGAAGCTTGCAACTCTCCTGGGATCACACACCTTGTGACTGTTACAGCTAAAAGCATATTAGAAAATGCCTGAACTGGAAAAACTGGCTACAGTCCTTCTATTGTTAAAATAGACTCTTTAGCATCTCTGCCTTTATGACCTCTTTTTAAAAAAACCAAGGACAAAATAACCTTTTTAAAGTGACAGCACTATCACACACACAATATGTGGAACCTCATTTGTGGTCTGATTTGTAAAAGAAAATTAGGGATCATGCTGCAGTTCAAACCCTGAGATAGAACAAAAAGGGGATAAATTGTGAGCTTGAAATCAATTTTTGGGAAAGAAATACTGCAACAGGCTTTCACTGTTACAATGTAGAGATCTCTGCATCTGAATTCAGCACATTCCTAACAGAATTAGCCAGTTATTTTTGATGATTTGAAAACTCTGTCCTTGAACAGTTAAAGAATTAGCCCGAAAGCAAGGAAACTTGAAATTTTTACAGCAATGGACAATGGTTTACATGTGGAAACTGAAGCTGATGAAACAATAGACTATGAGTAGAGAGAATAAAATTGAAATTGCAGAATTTAGAATTTGAAGAAAAGCAAAGATAAAGAGAGAGAGGAAATCAAAAGAGAGTAGTGGGGAAAGGAAGGAACAGGATTAAGGGAAGAGAGAGAATTTCAGGAAAATAGCAGGAAAAGGAGTTTGAACTAAGTCAGCTCAAGCTAAGGAGCAGGAACTTTGTTGTGTCCCGTGAAGACACCACTGCCTCAGACTTGAGGTAACTTGGTTTCTACATTTCAATTTTACATTTGAAGAGGCAGAGGTAGAAGATTTAATTAACATTTTTGAATGGGTAGCACAACAGTGAAAGTGGTCAATCCAACATTTTTCATTGTTGCTGAGGTATAATCTTTTGAGGAAACCTCTTGCCTGAAGAAAGTACTGCTGGCTATGAGGCAGTAAAAAAAAAGGTGCATCTTAAATACCTACTAGTCAGTGCTGGAGGCGGTACCATCAAAAAAATGCCATACCATCAGGAAATGACTTGAAATTTGAAAAGCTTAAGTGGCTTGGTTTTGACCGGTGGGTATGGATATTTAATATAGGAGACATTTACGAAAATCTGAGAGAACTAATTCTCTTTGAGAAGTTCAAAAACTCCATGTACTTGCCAATTGGAATGAATGCAGTAGAACAGAAAGTGACTGGATCAGGCAGGCAGCCACCTTGGCTGATGATTATGAGCTGATCCACAAACCCTTGTTCCAGAAGAAACCCTCCCCTATTCAACCCCAACCAACTGGAAAGGATAGAGATGTGCGCAGTGACAGGAAACTGAGCACCCTTGGGGGAGAGGGAAATTCTGGGAGCCTTTTGAGAAAGGCTGGTGCCATTTGAAGTCAAGATCCTTGTGTGTTTTAACTGCTGAAAGTTGGGGCATGTCTGAGCCAACTGTAGGAAAAACCACCAGGGGATGGGAGTCAGTCAGAATGCTTAGTAGACCAGGCTATTGGTCTGATTGTAGCTGTGAATCCTTGTAAGAACACACTCGAGAGTGTGGATGAGGTTAGACAAATCCCTGAGAGTTAATGTAATTTTGCATCTAACAGAAGGGTGACAACACTTCCCCACAGTGAAGCAAGCAAGCACATGTGGTATTGGGAATTAGATTAGATTAGATTAGATTACTTACAGTGTGGAAACAGGCCCTTTGGCCCAACAAGTCCACACCGCCCTGCCGAAGCGCAACCCACCCATACCCCTTACCTAAGGCTACGGGCAATTTAGCATGGCCAATTCACCTGACCTGCACATCTTTGGACTGTGGGAGGAACCGGAGCACCCGGAGGAAACCCACGCAGACACGTGGAGAATGTGCAAACTCCACACAGTCAGTCGCCTGAGGCGGGAATTGAACCCGGGTCTCTGGCGCTGTGAGGCAGCAGTGTAACCACTGTGCCACCGTGCCGCCCACTTTGGGGCCAGTCAAACATTACTGCTGAGAAAAGGCATGACCTTCCCATTGGCGTGCAGTAAGTGCCAAGATGCTGGTGAAATGATTGAAGGAGGATACCTATCTACCATGGTGCATTGGGAGTGCAACCACATGCTGAGAGAAGTGACTTTGGGAGTCATCTCCAGTTTTTCTGTGGCCGGCATTGACCTAATCTTTTGCAATGATCTGGGTGGGATCAAAGTTAGCAGCATCCTCAGTGGCCAACTGCAGGAGAAAATGTGCACCATTTTCTTGGACAGTGGGGCCATTCAGTTTATGGGCAGTGGAGGCTGAAGGGCACTGCAACAAAGTCCCTCAAATCTAGTTCTTCGAAACCTTCTTCAGAAGCCTAGTAGACACTAAGAGGTTCAAAATAGAACTTCCTTAGTAGCAGACTGCAATGGTTCAAGAGTCAGTTCACGATCATCTTCTCAAAGGCAGATAGGGATGGGCTATCAATGCTGGCCAGCTGGTAATGCCCAAGGCCCACAAATAAATTTAAAAAAGGCCCAACAAGCTAAATGACTGTAAACATCACCAGCTCAGGTTGCTTGCACCGAAACTGAGGTGGAAACAGAAACTGAACATCACTATTTTAAAAATGAGGTGCTGATGAGGAAATGAAGAACCCACCCACCTCCCCCCCCTCCCTCACAGAGCTGCGAATGAGGAAAGGGCAGGGATCCACCAGGTAGTGATGCCAGTGAGATATCATAGGGATAATGCTGCAGCTAGCTCACAAAGTTGCAATTTCTGGACATGTCAACACACAAAACGTAAACCTACATTATCCAGCATTTTTACTGGCCACAGGACCACAGGGATGTAGTAAGGTTTTGCATACAGTTGTGGGAAAGACGTTTGGGACCATTCAAGGACATGCTGAGTTGCCAGTATGCAGTATCGAAGTGATTGAAAGTGGCTTACAGATCTGGTACAGAGTGAGCAACAACACTGCTGTCATCCAAAAATATCAGGTCATTTTGTTTGGGCATGGTAGTCAGTTTAGTTTTGGGCACAAGGCAACAAACTTGCACCTATGATTTGTGTGCCAGGTTTTGGGGAACAATTCAGCAAGGTGTTAGTGGACTGTGTAGAACTCCCGACATCATCAATGTAGTTATGTATTTCTCAGAGCCTGTTCTCTTGAGAACCATATCTGCCAAGGCAGTGGAGATGGAATTGACTTAATTCTTCACCTAGTATGGTGTGCCCACCAATGTCCTGTCAGATCACGGCTTACATCTCATGTCTAAAATATTGCATGTCCAACCTGGGATTTCCCATAATACAACCACAGTATCACCCACAGTGCAGGGACGCTACAATGGTACCACCAGATCCTAAAAGCAATGACAAGGGCATAATACCATTAGTAGCCCCATGACTGAGTTCTTTTCTTCGTCACTGGGGACTCACTCAATGAATCCAATGGTTTTACTCCATTTTAATTAGCTTATTGGCACCAAATTCTTGGGCCTTTTGAATATTGATTTGATAGGGCAGGTAAAGCAGTATACATTACCAGGATAGATTTACCAAACCAGAAGGTTTACTTGACTACCTTATGGAAGAAATCGCTGCCTATATAACTCCAAATGGGCTATATGCCTCGTGCCATTTGAACTCTGAAATGGCCAGTCACCTTTCAAAGGTCTATGAACAAGGTTGTGGCAGGCTTACCCAATTGCATAGAGTACCTGGGCGATTGCCCAGCATTTAACAACACCAGGGAAATGCACTTCAAGCAAATAGAAATGCTCTTCCAACGAATGCAGTCAACCTGCAGATTGTTGGACAAGTGAGGCAGGAGTGCCATGAGGTAGTGGCATCCTGGAGTGCAAGGTTTGCTTCCTTCTCTGTTGTCACTCCACCCCATCCTTCAGGCTTTTGGACAGAGGATGTGATGCAACTCGATGGGCAATTTGTCACCATGGTGATGGATTGTCAGACTTATAGCAGTCATCAACATCAACTCTGCGCTCTTGAAAGTGAACTTCAGAATTTTTTTGAAGTGTTTTCTTCATCCTCCCCTGAAACACTAGGCATTTACAAATTGAGAAAATTGGATCCAGTAAGGCAGATAATTTGCAGCCATTTGGACACAGTTTCCAGTGCACTGCAGTTTGTTTTACAGGAGTTTTGTCTGAATGCTTTTGGGTCTAGCTTCGCAATTGATGCTAGCATTTATTTTACAGTCCTCCCATTGAATTGGAGGATGTGGTGAAGGCATTGTTGATGGAATTTCTCACGCACTATCATGTTTCACTGATCCACAGCCCATTCTCATTGCAGTGGAAGAGTTTGATGATGACAACTCCTCTGTACACTAAGACTTCTGTTGACTTGTAGAAGAAGTCTTTGTTGTCAAGAACTTGTTGTAAAAGTCTGAGCTGGTACAGCTTTTCCAGTGTTGGATCTCATCTTCAATGGTCTTATTTTGAGAGAGGAAGCAGTGAAGGCATGAGGGGTGCGCAACATATTCTAGCATGTCTGCTTCAACAAATATGGAAAGTGATATGTTCAGATGACTAACATCATCCAAATGCGTTAGTTGATTTATAACTAACTATAGTTGTTTTATGTGGGTTGGTTTATAAATTTTATTTTGGAATCATTCAAGGATATGCTGAGTTGCCAGTATGTAGTATCAAAGTGATCGAAAGTGGCTTACAAATCTGGTACAGAGTGAGCAACAACACTGCAAATATCAGGTCAATTTTTTGGGCATGGTGGTCAGTTTAGTTTTGGGCACAGGCAAGTGAGGATGAAGAATTTTCCATTGAGGCAATATTTAATACTCACACCAGAGGGCAATTGATCTTTGATGAGGTGAACAGGAAGGCAAATTAAATATTGTGGAGGTTATCACATGGCCATGCTTGACACCTGTCTAGATTTTAAAGGTGTTTTCCTCCGATCTCTTACACAAGAAGATTGTATCATTGTGAAGCAATTGCAGGATTGTGATGAAGTTTGAATATCCAAAGCTCTGGAGAAGAAACCATAGAGCCTCACGATGTACTGAATCAGAATAGAAAATTTCCTTAATGTAAGTGCTGATAATGACCTATCACTTTCTCCCCCACCTTCACCTTCCTCCCAGCCCATCCCCCGCCCATTTATCTCTCAGCCCCCCCGGCTCACAAGCCTCATTCCTGATTAAGGCCTTATACCCGAAGTGTTGATTCTCCTGCTCCTCGGATGCTGCCTAACGTGTTGTGCTTTTCCAGCACCACATTCTCGACTTGGGTAAGTAATAAACTCACCCCTAACTCAAAGCAGAACCCTCCTTCTGGCCAGCTCCTGATATCCATCTCCTCACCAGCACCCCTCCCTGACCTGACTTCCAACCACCTGTATGATCAGGCACCCTACTCTCCCTGGCCCAACCACCAGAACCTCCACCGATACTGCACCCACAATACTGAACTGACACTGGATCATTCCGTCCCTGCCTGTCTGATTCTCCAGCATCCATCCAATCCCACAGACCTGACATTCCCCTGAACTTGACCCAAACCAGTGCCACATAAACCCCTGAAATCTTTCAGACCTGATCTGATTCCCAGCCCCTCTGCAGACTCAAAGCACTTACCTAGTACCTACCCACTTCATTCAACTGCAGCCACACCCCTTCACAGGCCTTACATACTTACCCTTTCACAGTTGCTGCCAATATGTCTTTTGAATATTTAAATTACAGAACGCAGCACAAAGTGCTTTGAAAAAGGGCATGTTATGTGAATTCCTGGATAGGTTCATTACAGAAGCCCCAATCTAGGAATCTCCAGCACAGGAATCATCTCTTGATAGGTAGATACTTTAAACCCTCATTTTAAATCTTATTTTCAATCTTGATTGAAATATCTGGGCCAAATCTTTAGTTTAATCCCTGCTCCTGAAGTAACATGAATGTTTATTTTCCTTTGGCATTTTGCTTTATTTTCAATAACTGTTCTCATAGTATAAATGCCAAGAAGAAAAGCCACGCTTATTCATGCATTAAGGATAAATCTCTACTCATGTACTTATTATGGCTTGGAGGTTAAACGGGCACACATTGTATTTAGAACAATCTCACTCTTGAACACAGCATCTGGGCTTCAGCTGAGATGCACTTGAAATGGATTTGCTGATTGTGAGATGTTCTTAATATTTAGAACTGTAACACATCTTTCTAACTGGTTCCCTGCTGAATAAAACAATGCAAACAGTTTTGGAAGACTAACAGCACATGTGTTCAGTCATTTCAGAAGCCACACTGTGTAACAAAGTTAAATTCCATGTGGTGAAATAAAGTGAAAATGCAATAAGGTCAAAATGTCAGCCAATGGAATTTTTGTTCTCTATCATTGCATTATTAGCTGAAAAGAAATGACTATTAAATATTTCTTGCCAAGAAATACTATGGTGTTTTAGTATAATTAAAAGAGATGGAATGCTAACATGTGAAACAAAGATTTTAATAGATAGTGGCTGAACTCTAATGAACCCAAGTGAACTACAGGATAAAGATACAAAATCTTTTCCCTGGGGTAGATGGGTCCAGAACTAAAAGGCATAGGTTTAGGGTGAGAGGGGATAGAAAAGGGACCTAAGGGACAACTTTTTCATGCAGAGGATGGTGCGTGTATGGAATGTGCTGTCAGAGGAAGTGGTGAGGCTGGTACAATTGCGCATTTAAAAAGCATCTGGATGGATATATGAATAGGAAGGGATATGGGCCATGTACTGGCAAATGGGGCTAGATTAGGTTAGGCTATCTGGTTGGCATGGATGAGTTGGACCAAAGGATCTGTTTCTGTGATATACATCTCTATGATTCTATTATTCTAAGTCAGTAAATTCCCTGACTCAGCAGACTAGCCTCAATTTAAAGGGCCCATTTAAGCCCATCTTTTCCTCCCAGTATGTGGCAGCAACATACAATTGGTCTGCTGATCCCAGAATTGGTCCCAATTGGTTTCAGATCTGTTAAGCCCTCATACCCACTAACATGCCTACTCTAGTAGCTCCTCCATTCAACTCACACTGTCCATCCATATCCTAACAGGTCCCTCCTACGCACATGGTACTTCCATAATTACTCACTTGGTTTCTAGCACAGACAGCAGCCATGTGCAGATTAAAAAAAATAAACTTCAGACAATCCAATACAGTTCTCACCATTACATACTTGACCATGAAAATCCTCTCATTATTGGAATCCATTGAATTTTTAAAACAAGTTGTTAAACTTAACCTTTAATACCCTCTTTAAACTATCAATCAAATTGTGAACTCAGAACTCTGATATGGTGGTTCAGTGACTAGCACTGCTGCCTCACAGCTCTAGGAACTTGAGTTTCATTCTAGGCTTGAGTGGAATGTGTGGAGTTTGCACATTTTCCCTGTGTCTGCATGGGTTTCCTCTGGGTGCACTGGTTTCCTCCCACTTGCCAAAGATGTGCAGGTTAGATGGGTTGGCGATGGGAAATGCAGGGTTAAAAGGGTTAAAAGGGATGTGATGCTCTTTGCAGGCTTAGTGTGGACTCAATGGGCTGAATGGCCTGCTTCAACACTGTAGGGGTTCAACGAATATAACTTTGATGCAGAGGTTATGTCCACCAGATCCATCACTGAGTAGATGCACTGCCATTGATCTTTCTCATTTCAAAATAATTTAGTGATACCAAATGGGGAACGATGCCCACACAAGAAGAAGTGAACTTGACCTTGATAAACAGGATAGGTTTATTCCATAGTACCTATTTGTTGGTTACATTAGATCTGAGTTACATGATATCTCTTGTATGATGTCAGGCTAGATGTAAGAGTAAATATACATTACTGTCAGCTACATGGAACTTCGCACTTACAACTGGTATTTAGACAACTTACGAAACACCAGTTAATTCCTCCCAGGAACAGTTTTTTATATCTTGTTGAGCAGAGCTTATCTTCTGATGTTAGTTAACTCTTTCAATACTAAGTGCCTGTACAATAGTTACAGCTCATCTGTGTAACTACTTCTGCGCAACATATAACCCATGGTACTTATTCATCATAAACGCAAAGGCACAAGCTGTTGTCATGGGCCAGGGTAATAGTTATCGAGAACATTCCAAGTTAATATTGTGCATCACATGATATAGTGATCAGTGACATATACTTTAGTTTGTTTTTGGGATTTGGTTGATACTAGAAAGCCACATTTATTGTCCATCCGTGGCTGCCCTGAGGAAGTGGTGAACCTATATCTTAAATCACTGAAGCCTATATGGTTATTTTGCAACTAGCTTTTTCACTAACCCACCATCTGAAGAAATTAGGAACCAAAACTAAATTTGATACTGTATATGCTTTCAAAAACTGCTCCATCTTTAACAAATTAATGCAATAAATATTTTGTTCATGATCAGTAATTATCATCTGTTAGCTATTACAGTTAATACTCAGCATGCTTTGTGACAGCAGATGCAAGTAGCTATTTGTTTATCACATGATGATGATATTTATTTCATGTACCACTGTTATAAAATTGAATAACTCTATAGCACCAATTAGCACTTTTTTGTTTTATTTGTTTGATTTTCTAGCATGATATGATAGATTGGTGAAAAGCATTTCACCAAAGAATCGACAAGAAGTGAATTATACAACTTGCTTTTAACATTCTTTTGGAAATAGTTGTAGGTTGGTCAGATAGTATTGCCAAATGATGCGCAGAACTGGGTAGGATCATGTAGGTCTAAGTCCACTTGTGATGGCACTTTGTATGATAGTTATAGAGAACATATTCCTTCATGATGAATAGCAAAATATATGGTAAGGAGAACTGCAAGTGGTCCAATGTGATATTTGGAGATGCCGGTGACAACCACCTGATGAAGGAGCGGCGCTCCGAAAGCTAGTGCTTCCAATTAAACCTTTTGGACTACAACCTGGTGTTGTGTGATTTTTAACTTTCCAATGTGATGGATAGTCTTAAGCTCAAGGAGAGACCACTTTCTGTCCTTTTCTGCTTTTTTCTGTTTTTATGATTTTCTTAAGTGACAGGGATTTTGATAAACTTTCTAAAGTTCTCTTTCCTAGCATAACTGATGATTTTAAAAGTTTTTGTGTACTTTATCTGTAAAATCCTATTTATGGCAAATACACAAAAACCTATGTATGAGTTTGTCCTATGTGGAATGGGTTGAGACAGAATAGAAATCCACAAACCATGGTGATAGGTGGCAAACTAATACGGAAACTTGATGCAGTTACGCTTTGGATATTGCTGTGTCACTTAGAGAATCAGAGGGCAGGCCATATGCTATTTTTGGCAGGAATGGATTAAAAGTCAACCATTAGTCTAAGTTAGTCTTGTGCATCTTTGACCATCTGGCTAAAGGCAAGCGGAGACGTTAACAGAAGTTGCTCTCAGGTGAGAGATGGCACATGTCATAGCAGAGAAAAAAGGAGCAGTGGTTCAATTGTGAGAGAATAATAGATTGAAAATTAACAGTTTCCCCAGGAAGTTGTATAGATTCAATACAAAAATTCAATGGATTCCAATAATGAGAGGATTTTCATGATCAAGTGTGTAATGGTGAGAACTGTATTGGATTGTCTGAAGTTTGAATTGCACTCCTGCCTTCTTAACCCCTAGTGGTGCCTCATTGGTTGGCATTCCCAGAGACAGCTTCAAAATCAGATGCCTCCCAGAAGATTGAGCCAACAATCCTGCTGCAGGAACTAAAAATCCAGAAAAATCCTAAGGTGGAAAACGTCAGATTATTGTTTGCCACCTTGCATTTTAAAATGTACATCTTTTAGAATCATTTGCACTCATAGAGTCATCCAGCACAGACACAGATCCTTCGGTCCAAGTCGTCCATGCTGATTAAGTTTCTAGTGCCATTTGCCTGTGTTTGGCCCACATCTATCTAAACCTTTCCTTTTTATGTACCTGTCCAAATGTATTCTAAATTTTGTAATTGTACTCACCCCTACCACTTCCTCCAGCAGTTCATTCCATATGAGCATCCCCCTCTGTGTAAAAATATTTCCCCTCCGGTCTCTTTTAAATCTTTCCCCTCTCACCTTAAACCTATGCCCTCTAGTTTTACAGAAACTGATTGTGATCACAAGACCCTTTACAGCTTTGCTGGAATTTAGTGAAGGATCTGGTAACTGTGAATTTACGTCAAAGAAATAGAGAACTAAACTAACTGGGGCATTGATTCAAAGTTGACTTATTTATTTTAATAAGTGAAGCTCCTTTATTGGGCTAGCTTTTCTCTGCAGTCGAAAAGTGTGGTGCTGGAAAAGCACATTGGGTCATGCAGCAAGCAAAGAGCAGGAGAATCCCTGCTCCTCGGATGCTGCCTGACCTGTTGTGCTTTTCCAGCACCACACTTTTCAACTCTGATCTCCACTATCTGCAGTCCTCACTTTCTCCTAGCTTTTCTTTGCAATTAACTGAGTCAGTTGTGTTGACTAGAGCAATATAAAGTTAAAAATATTGCTACTAAATGTGAGTCTCCAGCAGTACTGAAAATAATATGAATAATATCCAACACATGATCAGCAATGACCTGCAATTTGCAAGTGCATTCCAGATGCACCAGTTTTAAACTAGCCAAAAGAACTCACCACAAAATGTCAATTCTTTGAATCATTCACCACAATAATAATCAAAATCAGATTTCACTCCATTAAGCATCCTGAGTGAAATTAATGCAAAGCATTTAGCATACTCTGCTAAAATAGCAGGATGTTTTCATTTTTAATATGTGCCAATGTTTTATGGTACCATTTGTCAGCCTGCTATACAAAAATTTAATATCATATTCATGCCAGGGAAAATAAGGGTGGTACTGTAACTTTGGCTGAAATGCATTATCCCTGGAAGGGAGTGTCACGTTATTTAGAGGTGCCCTGTGTGATCTGACCTTTGAGTATGCTGGGTACTTGGTAAATGAAGATACATAGTGGGAATGTTATACATTGTACCACCTGTACTAAGGAGAAACCCTTACTGGCTCTCAAATGTCACTGCAGCATATATACTAAAATATGTACCTTTGTTTGTGATGTCATCATTAGAAGCAGACCAAAGTATTTGTTTTGAAATCTGGAAATGTATTTGCTACAAAAGTACTTGGATCATTTCTGTCATCAATTCTGGTCTGTTCTTCATCTAATCATGATTTTGTTTTGTGATTTCAGAAGTGTCCTTGGTTATGCTTGGTTGTATCAACAATTCCAGAAACCTTGGAATGATTAAAAAGGATGTAATTGAGAGTTTTGAATGACATAATCCTTTGCTGGATTAATGTAAAAATATTCTCTGAAGTCTGTGGCTGCCTTACTTCATTCCATCTTGAACACTGCTGTAATTTCACTTTAAATAAAATAAATGAACAATGCATATTTACCTACACAGTGGCTCAATGGTTAGCACTGCTGCCTCACAGTACCAGGAACCTGGGCTCAATTCCCACTGCTAGTGAATTGTCAGTATTGAGTTTGCAAATTCACCCTGTTTCCTCCTGCAATCTATAGATGTGTTGGTTAGGTAAATTGGTCATGCTAAAATGCCTGTAGTGTTAGGTGCGTTAGTTGGGGATAAATATAGGGAAGGGGAATGAGTCTTGGTGGGTTACTTTTTAGAGGGTCGGTGTGGACTTGTTGGGCTGAAGGGTCTGTTTCTATAATGTAGGGAATCTAATCTACAGTTAAATGGTTTAAAAAACTCCAGCATCATTATTAAATGTTGCAACATTGTGTGATTTTCTGAAACACTTCAGGAGAATTTTTTTGTCCTTTTCAGGAAGTTCTGTATTACTGTAATGTATATTAATTGTTTGAAAGTATAAGTTCATTCAGGCATTGAGTAATATTCTTATGATACTTTGTTGTTTCATCTCATATCTTTCACAAGGCAAATGTTTTGCTGTTTGCACTTGGATTATCCCCAGTCACCATGACAATTAACATTTCTTTATTTGTTATGGAACCACATTAAAAGGCAGAAAGCTCAGGTTGGTCAAGGTTCTTTCAGCCTAAAGCACATTTGTATCAATATTTTGCAAGAAATTAGTCTAAGGTTTCATTTTGTGTGGAGGTTGTTCAAATTCAATCAGTGTAATATAATTCTTTAGACACATGTCAATACTGTATTTAGTTTTTGCTTATAGGACTTTACATAATTCTCCATTTTCAGAGATTATCAAAGGACTTTGACCAGCTCTGGGAATGGACAGGAAAAAGACTCAGAAGGGCAGACATGTGCTCAACAATAAACTCAATAATTTTGTGTCACAAATTACATTTACTTCCAACTAACTTACAGCAAACATTTTAAATATTAAGTAATTTTTATAATTTTAAATTTCCTTTAATATAATTTCACGTTAGTATTATTATGAATATCTAAAATCATTTAAATTAAATTCCAAGTCACTATTGTACCTTGATATTCCAGAAAAAGCACAACTAAAATGTTATAAAAATAGTTGAAATCTTTTTAAAAACTGAATGGGAATGATAAAAATACAGTACACATAGTCAATTTTTAAGTTGGAAATTTGAAGAATCTATGGTACTATGGGAACATAATGTCTTGGCCAATGTTCTTCCTTCAAACATTACCAGGGAAACAGTGCAATAATCTTATGCATAGAATGGCTGCTGTGTTTACCTACTTAACACTTCAAACAAACTTATTGTAGGTAAAAATGTCAGATATTTGTGCAATTTGACTAACTGTTTTATGTATAAATGCAGCAATGGTTACCTGATCGGAGTACTGTCGTACTGAGTAGTTACTCTTAAACAGTGAACTGCAGTAAACTCAAGTGAATTATGACAACTCAATCAATGGCAGAGCAGCTCATCTGCACAATAATGCGGTCCAATGACTGGCAGAACTGGATTTTGGAGTTATGGTGCATGAGTAGTGCTCTAATAGGTGCTTCGCTAGAGCTTTGTTGTTCTTTTGATTTTATATTTCTAGGATTTGAAGCAATCTGAAAATCTCTGTAGTAAGATAGCAATTTGAAAAGAAAACTGCAACACACAAGGAAAACCTTGGAAGAGGTTAAGACAAACAATATCAAATGGTTTCCAGCCCTAAGAACAATCTTCTTTTAACCACATTTCTCCTACCATGCACAACATGCAATAAAGTATATGTATTCCATGTAAGCAGTGTTTAGATAATGATGTGGACTTCTTTCATGTAAAAACAGTTCCATGAAAACTAGAGATAACATCAACACATAATTCAAATGATTCAGTTAAATAAATAAAGGAATGTAAAATTTAAAACTTTTAACCTATAACAGAAAGCAGACACCCAACAGAAACCACATTGTTTAAGCGGCTTTTTATTTGCTGCCAATGTTTGAGGGTGAGGTTTTATTTGGAGTACATAAAGAATGACTTAGAGCACAGATATAGACAGGGGAGCACAGTTTGCTGTAACTCAAAATTTATAGATTTGAAATAAGGGGTTTTGTGACATTCCAAGATTTTTTTGCTTGAAGATATCTGAAGGAAATAAAATAATTTCTCGAATTCAGAGATTTCTGTGTATGGCCTGCTTTTTGATGTGATCCAAAGTGGTTGTGAGCTATTAACCACAATAAAGAGAAGCTTTGTTACTTTACAACTCACATCACCGCATGAACTTACTGGAACATTTATATCATTTCTAATTTATGTCATCTTTTATCAAAAATATATGCTATTCATAAAATTTATCTGAATACTGACCTTTCAAATCTGTCAATACATAAGGTGCAAATTAAATCAGTTGCTTGCAACACTTAATGTTTCTCACAGCATCTACATGTAAGAATTTCTTTAGTCATTCGATGTCAAATACACAACCTGGGAGAAAACCAAAACACTGGAGATGCTGTAAATCAGAAACAAAAATAGAAATTGCTGGAAAGGCTCAGCAGGTCTGGCAGCATCAATGAAGAAAAATTAGAGTTAACATCAACGCTGATTTCTGTTCACAGATGCTGCCAGATCTGCTGAGCTTCTCCAGCAATTTCTGTCTTTGTTTGCGTACAACCTGAAAGATGTTGTTTTACAGTTTCCAGCCTCTAAGTCACAATGACTGAAAGGTCTTAGACAGTAGCCTAGATCCACTGCAACTTGGTAAGGTCTACACCAATCCTTGAAATGTCCTTCAGCAATCTAAGTCTGGAAAATCTTTCCTTACACAGAAATATAAGGGTAAAATTTCTTATCTACTGCTGGGCAAATCATTTGTTTGTTGTAATACCCATTTGCTTTTCATTTCATTTACTTAAATTGGAGATTCTATATTGTAATACAATTAGGTCTACACTCAGACGAATGAAGTGAATATCCTTCCAGAATATCGATTGCCTCTCTCTAATCTGTGGAGATTCAATGATTGTAGTTGTATGAAAATGGCGATTCTCTGGCACTGAGTGTTGAAAATTCCATGTGAGTGGCCTGGGCTTGTCACTGCCTTAGAAATGTTAGACTGGACTGTTCCCTGGATTGAACTCACAAAAATAATCCCCCAAAATGCAAGTGTACTCTTTAGTTTTCAACATAAAAATGCTGGTATGGATGATGCACCTCTATGTTGGCAGCAATTATTTAAGGTGGAGGATTATTGCTAGTTCAGATATAAAAAGAGTGAACAGACCTCAAATGCACCATAGAGGCATTACATGCAAGTGACACTGTGATGTTATTGCAACAATATCATTTTATATGCATTTTGTTGCTATTATGCAAATTGTTTAGTTACTCATTGAGATACCACTGAGTTCTTTGTCGAACCAGGTGAATTGCATTGAAGAAACAACAATCATTGATATTACAAGAAAGTTTACCATTTAGTATGCAGAGAAATGTATAAAGTTGTTATTGATGTCATAATTTACTGTCCTTGTTACTGAAGTGTTTATAGGTTTAAACTGATTCCATTAAAAGCCTTGAATAAATTCAATAAAGCTTTTCAATAATGCATTTTTTGATTGGCAATCACATGTCACGTTCTATGAATTTTATTTTAATCTAAAAAGCAAGTGTATTCTTAAAAGGGCCATTCCATTCCTACATAGAATGTACTCTGAATGGTTCGCTAATGGTTACAGTTTAAAGACATGCAGGTTTTTTCTTGAAATAGGGGTATGGAACATATTAAAACACTCAGCTGTTGTCTTGTGCTTTTACTTGTCCAGCGCATAGCCCGCATATTCATGCAATATAGACACATGATAGGATTTTAAAATGAGCATGGAAAGAGCTGGCAGTAGTATCACATGTGGGTCCGAGTGATGTTTGAGACAGGCCGTCTCAGGAACTAAGAGGAAGTGCATAGAAATGGTGAATATACTTTTCAGAATGGGGTAAAAAGGTGGTGAGATCTGGGCTCCACTTGGTGATGACAGGAGGTGATGAAAGGTTGAGCAGGATAATTGGTCTTAAAAAGTGGTTCAAAAGGTAGTTTAGAAAGTAGCGGATGGATTTCATTGGTGACAAGGAAAGGCTTTGGGGCAAACATGACTTCTTTCGGAGAGAACGTTTTCATATGAATCAATTTTGCAGCAGATTGTTGGAACCAACAATAATGTCTGTATTTGGAAATATCTAATCCAGACATGGTAGAAAGGAATGTGGAATGTGAAAATGAAAAAGACAAGGCTAGAAAGTACAGGGAAGCATGGCAGAAGACTTGAAGTTAAAAAGAAAAGGATACAATTATATAGTGTAACCTAGAACTTATTAGGAATAAAATATTGTACAGGTATCTAGAAATGTGTCCAGATATAAACCAATAGATGTATTGGAGATTGAATGAGGGATTGAAGAGAACTAAAAGGGTAGGAGATCAACACAATTGGCATAGTAAATTAGAATATAAAGATAGAAAGTCACTTTCCTCTTTGACTTCTGGAACTGGGATCTAGTTGTTGGAATAATAGTTTCCTCACAAAGATAGTTGAAGAATACAAAGTTAAATGGCAACCTCAACGCATTTAAAAAAAATAGAAAATCTATCACTGTTGTCATCCAATAAAGTCATAAGAGTGGCTTGTCCAGGAAGTTAAAATCTTTCATTGTAATATTTCAGATGCTCAGTAAACTCAGCTTTATTAAATGGAGTAAATAGAGCCTTACTTTATGTTGGAGATGGTGGAACAGAATAGGCAGCGTGCAGGCTCCTGTGCCCGGACTTGTCCTCTTCATTGGCATTTTTTTTCTTTTTCTTTTTCCTTCTTCCCCTTCTTTTTTCTCAAGCTGACCTGACAAAGAAGGTCTTTGGCAGGAGGTGGCTTTGAGGGGCTCCATCATGCTATGAATGCAGGAACTCCAGCTTAGAAGATTCTTCATGTCATAGGCATCTCTTCCACTGCAGTGAAGCCTCTCAAAATCAAATTGAATCTCTCTTGTAAAGCTAGATTGTACCAATACCTAGCCTAGATCCATAGAAAATTTGGTAACACTGGAAATGTCCATCTTTTAAAAGAATGACCAATGTTTTTCAGTATTGTTGTTCTCCCAAGGGTACTTGAGCCTGAGGTATTGCCCTAGTGGTATATGTCAATTCACCTTAGATGCAGAATCTCCTCCTCAGCCCGTGTACTTAAGCAGGACCAGTGTTTACACATCCTTGGGTGAGTGTTCTAACACTTACACTGGGACAACAGTCTTTTAGGTTTTGTGCCTGAGAAGGTACCGGAAATGAAAGTCCATAGAATTTGGACTTGGTTTTGGGGATGACATTTCCACTCTCCTAAATTGTCTCAGCCCACCAACCCAACCCTCTAATTAATTTAAAGCCCCCTCTAAAGCCCCAGTTATTTGATTCAGCGAAACACTTATCTCTTCATAGTTTAAGTCATCGAATCATAGAGGTCTACAGCACAGAAAAAGGCCTTTTGGTCCATCATCTGCAGTAGTCAAAAACAAGCATTAACATCTGATCCCAATTCCTGCACTTGCCCTATAGCATGTATGCCCTGGCATTGCAACTGGAACAGCTCCCTTCTATCTGAGTACTGGTGCCAGTCCCATGAACTGAAATCTATTTAAGGCCCACTAATCTATGAGCCACGCATTTAAAGTTTCACCAGTTTACATTTGGCTCAGGTATTAACCCCTTGCAGGTTCTGTTTGTTAATATACCTGCTAAATGTCCAAATTCTTTCAACATAACCTCCATTCCAGTCCTACCAATCCTTTATTATCAATGTGGATGATGAAAACTGGATCCCTTTTCTCCCTGTCCAAGTTCCTTTCCAGCCTCAAGGAGACATCCTGAACCCTGGCGCCGGCCAGGCAACCCAGATGGGCAGACTAATGCTCAGACCTGTAGGGAACAGTACCTATCCTTCTAATTATACTATCCCCTACCACTATTGTGTCTTTATTTCCATCCCCCCAACTTGAATGGCTTCCTGTACCAAGTGCCATGCCCAGTTCACTCATCCTTCCTTTAGTCACCACTCTTGGTTGCACAGCTTGACAGAACCTTGTAAATGTTGGACATTTGCAGAGGTTAAGATTCCTCAAATGCTACCTGCAATTCTCGATATCTACCCTACCCGCAGTCACATTCTTTTGTTCCTGATCACAGACCCAATTTGAATTGCCCAGTCTGAGGGCTATCAGCACTTCCTGGAGCAAAGCGTCCAGGCACCTTATGCCCTCCTTGATGTCAGCTCCTCAACTCAGACCTGAAGTTTCTTGAGCTAAGAACATTTAAAGCAGATGCATTTGCTATGGATCACCTTGGTATCCAGCAGCTCCCACTCGCTCCAACAGCATCGCATCACCAGACCTACCATCACTATTGGATTTTACTTACTTAATTAATTAATTAATCACACTCAATTTCCTTCATTTTTACTTTGTAGATTTTTTAAACTTTGAATGATAGTGGTATCAATCTTATACTTAAGCTATTTTTAAGAGAGAAAATCCTAGCAACTTCAACACAAATTGAAGACCTTATTTTTTCTTTGAAGACTAGAAATATTAACCAGATCTGCTCGCTGAACAGCTGCTTTCCCTGCATTAGTGTCATGTTGTGATTTGTAATGTCACTCTTCTACTGGTCTCATTGCTAGTAGGCCACACAGTTTATGCCTTTTATCCTCTCCAACTCACCCTTTACTCGATATACTTCATTTCTTGCAGTAAACCTAATTTAAAGCACTCCTTCCCTTCCTGTACTGACTTGCCACTTTGCACCTAATTCTTAGCTATAGTCTGCCTTTATCTCGTTCAGGTTGTGTCCATTCACATTGACCATGCCCTTTACTAACTGGCTTGGTAGGAAATCTCAAGGTGACGGCATTCCTGCAGTTCAACTGTCCTGTCCTTCTAGGAGGTAGAGATTACAGGATTCAAAGGTACTGTCAACCAAACTTTGGTGAGTTATTGCAGTGAGTCTTTTTGATGGTAAACCCTGCTGCCACTGTGAGTCAGTGGTGAAGGGAGTGAATATTAATGGTGGTGAACTGGGAGCAAATCAAGTGGACTGCTTTATTCTGGATGGTGTCAAATCTCTTGAGTGTTGTGCGAGCTGTATCCAGACAAGTGGGGAGTATTCCATCACACTTCTGACTTGTGCCTTATAGATCATGTTCAGACATTTGGAAGTCAGGAGCTGAGTTACTTACCACAGAGATCTTTGCCTCTGACTGTTTTTGCAGCCACAGTATTTATATGGATGTTGTCTAGCTCTTCCTGCATATGGACATGGACTGCTTCAATATCTGAGGAATTGCAAATGGATTGTGCAATCATCATTGGACATACCCAATTTTGACTTGATGAAGGAAGGAATGTCATTGTTTGAAAGAGCTGAAGACATTTGGGCCTAGGACACTACTCTGAGGGACCTATACAGTGACTTTCTACAGCTGAGATGATTCATTTCCACTACCACAACAATTATTTTCTCCATGGTACAACTCCCCCCAGCTTTCCCCCCAGTCTAATTCACTCTAATTTTGCTTGGGTCCTTGAATGCCAGACATCATCAAATGCTGCCTTGATGCTCATGGCATCCATTTTTAGCTCACCTCTGGATTTGAGCTTTTCTGTTCCTTGCTTACACCAAGGTTGCAATGAGGTCAGGAGATGAATGACCCTGGTGGAACCCAAACTAAACATCTCTGAGCAGGTTATTCATTTGCAAGTGCATCTCCTCTATCACTATGCTGATGATTGAGACTCAGTAGGTAAGATAGTAATTGGCTGGGTAGCATTTGTCTTGCTTTATGTGCAAAGGGACTTTTGGGCAAATTTCCAAGTTGTCAGGTAAATGCCAGTGTTGTAACCTGTACTAGAACAGCTTGCCTAGCAACCTAGCTAGCTTTGGAGCACAAGACTTCAGTACTATTGCTGGAATGTTGTTAGGCCAAAACTGTTGCAGTTTCTAATCCCTTTTGCTATTTCTTGATATCCCATTGAATGAAACAAGTTGGCTGAAAACTGACACCTGTGATGCTGGGAACCTCAAGGAAGCTGATAAATCATCCACTTATGCAAATGTTTCAGCCTTGTCATTTGATGCTTTTGCTTTTACCATAATTAACAATTATGATATTTGATCATGTTAGTTATTTAATTGTTCACCACCATTTGGGACTGGATATGGTAGAGCTACAGAGCTTTGAAGTGATCCATTGATTATGGAATTGCTTAGCCCTGGTGCAGTTGTGGTTTGATATGTAAGGAATTCTGTTTTGTAGATTCATCAGGTTGACTCTCAATTTTTAGGTGCCACTCCTGACATGCCCCTCCTGCATTCTTCCCTGAACCAGGGTTGATCCTTTGGCCGGATAGTAATGGTGGTATGGGGGATAGTCAAGACCATGAGGTTACATACTGTGGTTGCACACAATTCAACTGCTGCCAATGGTTTGTAGCACCTGAAGAATGCTTGTTTTGAGTTGCTAGACCTGATGACGGCTGTCCCATTTAGCTTGGTCGTAGTACCACACAACATAAATGGAGGATTTCCTCAAGATGAAGGAACATTTTTTCTCTATAATGACTGTTGTTATCCCACAGCAATATTGTGTTAGATGCAACTACGGCAGACCATAAGACATAGGAGTGGAAGTAAGGTCATTCGGTCCATCAAGCCCACTCCACCATTTAATCATGGCTGATGGGCATTTCAACTGCATTTACCTGCACTCTCCCCGTAGTCCTTAGTTCCTTGCGAGATCAAGAATTTATCAATCTCTGCCTTGAAGACATTTAACATCCCGGTCTCCACTGCACTCCGTGGCAGTGAATTCCACAGGCCCACCACTCTCTGGCTGAAGAAATGTCTCCTCATTTCTGTCTAAATTGACCCCCTCTAATTCTAAGGCTATGCCCATGGGTCCTAGTCTCCCTGCCTAATGGAAACAAATTCCCAGTATTCACCCTTCCTAAGCCATGCATTATCTTGTAACTTTCTATGAGACCTCCCCTCAACCTTCTAAACTCTAATGAATACAATCCCAAGATCCTCAGCCGTTCATCGTATGTTAGGCCGACCATTCCAGAGATCATCCATGTGAATCTCCGCTGGACTCGGTCCAGTGCCAGTATGTCCTTCCTGAGCTGTGGGGCCCAAAATTGGACACAGTATTCTAAATGGGGCCTAACTAGAGCTTGAGAAGTCTCAGAAGCATATCACTGCTTTTATATTCCAACCCTCATGAGATAAATGACAACATTACATTTGCTTTCTTAATCACAGACTCAACCTGTAAGTCAACCTTTAGAGAATCCTGGACCAGCATTCCCAGGTCCCTTTGTACTTTGGCTTTATGCATTTTCTCACCGTTTAGAAAATAGTCCATGCCTGCATTATTTTTTCCGAAGTGCAAGACCTCACAATTGCTCATGTTGGATTTCATCAGCCATTTCCTGGACCACTCTCCTAACTGTCTAAATCTTTCTGCAGCCTCCCCACCTCCTCAGTACTACCTGCCTATCTGCCTAACTTTGTATCATTGGTGAACTTTGCCAGAATGACCCCAGTTCCTTCATCAGATCATTAATATATAAAATGAACAGCTGGGGCCCAACACTGAACCCTGTGGGACACCAATTGTCACCAGCTGCCATTCTGAAAAAGAACCTTTTATCCCAACTCTCTGCCTTCTGTCAGACAGCCAATCCTCAATCCATACCAGTAGCTCACCTCGAACACTACAGGCCCTCACCTTACTCAGCAGCCTCCCGTGAGGCACCTTATCAAAAGCCTTTTGGAAGTCTAGATAGATAACATCCTCTGGGTTTCCCTGGTCTAGCCTACTTGTTACCTCTTCAAAGAATTCTAGCAGGTTTGTCAGGCATGACCTCCCCTTACTAAATCCATGCTGACTTGTTCTAATCTGACCATGCACTTCCAAGAATTTAGAAATCTCATGCTTAATGATGGATTCTAGAATTTTATACAACTGAGGTTAGGCTAATTGGCCTATAATTTTCCATCTTTTGTCTTGATCCTTTCTTGACCAAGGAGGTTACAACAGCAATTTTCCAATCATCTGGGACTTTCCCTGACTCCAGTGATTTTTGAAAGATTACAACCAATGCCTCCACTATTTCTTCAGCCACCTCCCTCAGAACTTTAGGATGTAGCCCACCTGGGCCAGGAGATTTATCAATTTTTAGACCTTTTAGCTTTTCTAGCACTTTCTCTTTTGTAATGGCTATCATACTCAACTCTGCCCCCTGACTCTCTTTCATTGTTGGGATATTACTCATGTCTTCCATTGTGAAGACTAACACAAAGTATTTATTAAGTTCTTTAGCTATTTCCTTATCTCCCACCACTAGCCTTCCTGCATCAATTTGGAGCGGCCCAATGTCTACGTTTGCCTCTCGTTTCTTATGTATTAAAAGAAACATTTACTATCATTTCTACAAACAAGTTAGTAAAGATGAGATCAAGTAAACTTTTTCCTTTTTATTAGTTCCTTCACCACTATTGCAGACCTCGTCTGGTAGCTATATCCTTTAGGATTTGGCTGATCAAACCCATTGTGATATGTAGCCAATCTTGATGATGGCCATTGAAGTACAGTCTGAACCTCGTGTACATTTCTGGGTGATTTTTCTCATTTCATTTCTGTCTTTAGATTTTGTAATGAGTTGCTACGTTGTGACTTAAGACATTATTTTAGAGGATTTATGAGCCAGGCTCAATTAATAATGGCACATTCCCTTCCCTGAAGAGCATTAGTGAACAAGATGCCTATTTTTAAAATGACAATTGACAATGGGTACATGATCTCCATTTGATTACTTTTTAATTCAAAATGTTATTGAATTCAAATTTTAATATCTGATGTGATTGGATTCAAGCTCAGTCCCCAGAAACCAGGCCTAGGGGTACTAGACTACTAGTACATTGATTTTACCATTATACCACTGTTTTACTTCCCAACAACAGGCAAACTCTATCAAGCAGTTTATCTCTTTGAATGTCCACAGTGGGCATCATGACAATCTTGCTCAACCATTCCATGCTTGCAAAGCTCAGAACACTTGAATGTTATGATATTTGAAGTACTCATCCGAATATTTCTTAAAGTTTGTAAGGTTTCCAGCCTCCACTTCCTTCCTAGGTAGTGCATTCCAGATTCCCACTATCCACTGAGCGAAGAAGATTATTTTTTCCCGAATCCCCTCTGAATCTTCTGTCCCTTACTCTAAAACTATGCCCTCTCATGATTGACCCCTAAACCAAGGAAAACAGTCGCTCTCTTCTTATCTGTCCATACCTCTCATTACCTTAAGCACCTCAATCATGTCCTCCCTTCAGTTTTCTCTGCTTTAAAGAAAACAATCCAAGTCTAACTAGTTTCTCTTTATAGCTCAATTTCCACATCGCAGGCAACATCCTGGTGAACCTTATCTGTACCCCCTCTAGTGCTATCCCAGAACTGCACACAGTATTCCAGCTGTGGCTTGACCAATGCCGAGTACAACTCCAACGTTACCTTCTTGCTCTTATACTCTATGCCATGTCTGATGAAAGCAATGGTCCCATATGCCTCCTTAACTATCCTATTGATGTGCTCTGCCAACTTCAGGGAATAATTATCCCATGATCTTTCCATTCCTCTAATCTACCCAGTATCCTGCTATTCATTAAATATTCCCTCATCTTATTTCTTCTTCCAAAGCACATCCTCTCATACTTATCAGGGTTAAATACCATCTGTCACGGATCTGCCCTTCTGACCGACCCATCTATATCTTCCTGACATGGGGCGTGGTGGTGATGGGATCAGTGGAATGGAGGTGTTGAGGTTGTGTGAGGTAAAGAGGGTATGGAGACTGTGGGGAGGTACCTGGTAACCAGGTACATGATTTTGGTTTGCAATCAGTTATTTTCCTGATCTTTAAATGGTTCAAATTACTCCTAGACCCCTGTTTCTGGATACTGGACTTACATAGGGGATGTGATATTATTGAAATCTTTAGGGAGAGGAGGACATCACAGGGGATGGAGTGTTATATTTCCTCCTCCAATTTAATTTTTCACCTCCTTCACCTTTGATTTATTTTAGGCATTGCTTGCTCTGGGCTTTGCTTGTCGCTGGTTCCTTGGCTTCATGGATGATTTTCCTAAAATTATTTACACTTGGTTTAAAAAAAAGCAGGTGATTTAGAATCTCTTCAGTTCAGGGGACTGACTCCGAGCTGGCTGGCCACAGCCAATGTATTGCGCACAAGTAAATAAACGATGACTTAGCAACAGGATGTCAGCCTCTGTGCAATTATTTCACTGTTAAAAGCAGAGAAGGTTAAGAAAGAAACAAAAAAGGGGATGTGAATGAAGAGATAGTAGACAGGTGTTTCAGGGCAAAAGAATCAGTTTTTATTTAAGGTACAAAAGGTAATTATAATATGAGAAATTGGTTATGCAATAAATCAAGGAAATTAACTCAATTAATATAAAAGAGAACAGTAGTACTTTAAAATACACTTGTAATTAGATGCCACTATTAGAGACTCTTTTACTAACCCACTCAAAAAGAAAGAGTGTTTAATTTTATACTCTGGAATTGCTACTGGCAGGGTCCAATCCACTGGCACCATCTGCCTTCCCCTCACTGCTAGCTAGGTCAGAACTTGGAGGTTTATGCTCACCACTTAGAATGCAATTTTGGAATATGCCTGGCAGTTCCGGCTTGCCATACTGACAGCCTGGATGTAGACTTCGGACTGTCTAGGTTTTTCAGTTGGGTTGTATCCACTGATGTGGCAAGTTGCACATTGCATCTATCAGGTAAGTACCTGGTTTTCTTTACCTCTTGCTGGTTTGACAAGCCCAGTTTTCACCTCAGATTGTGTTTGTAGTATCATTGTAGTATACTTGTAGTATTGTTCGAGTTGGTTGTTGCTTCACATTATCAATCTTTAGTTCTTGTGATCAATTGTTGAGGTTCTCACTGTTGGTGTTCTTGGTTCAGAAGGGCCCGTGTTCGGAAGCACTTGTTCGGGTTCTTTGGTTGGCTTGCCCCTCTTGGATGTCTTTTGTTCTGATGAGGCCCTTGGTTTGGCTTCCCTGTTCTTGGTTCTCGGTTTGGTCTCTGTGGTTCTTGGTTCTGAAGCTGCTTGTGAGGGAAGCCTGTGGGGAAGCTTGTTGTTAAAAATGGCCACCCTTCAGGTGGGATTGGGGCTGGCTGTTGTAGGCCTCCCCCATCTCTGTACCAAATCTGCAGTTTTCATTGTGCTCCTGATGTTCTCTTCTGACATTGATTGGCTTTAGATGGTTAGAGTATGTGCGAATGGGTTTTGATCGAGGTTGAATGTCCAGCATCTCTGTAGGCCCCATACTGTCTGTGGTATGTAGCCCGAGGTGTAAAAATTGGCTTTGGTCTATTGGTTTTGATCGACTATTCTTTTAGACAGGAGTGTACATTGGGATTCCAGACTGAACTATAGTCCCACACAGCAATCCCCATTCTGCTGGTTGTGTTGTGTATTTCCTGCAGAACTCAGTCCAGCCGTCCTTTCTCTTTCTAAAAGTTTTGAAACCCAGGGTTTTGTCCATTGGTTTTAATATTGGGAGTTTTGCTTGACCTTATACAGGTGTGGCCCTATGCTGCTGGTGTCCACTGACAGCTGTGTTTCCTGCCACCACTGCCATTCTCTAGATGCTAGCTGCAACTGGAAAAGAGCTGGGACAATGCTTGTGGTCAGCATAGTCAGTGTCAGTTTGATGGAGCTCCATATTTGCTGGACTGTCAGATTTTGATGAGGCAAATACATGAAACATGTCTTTGCAAACTCCAGCTACATTTAATTTCTAATAAATACTTTGCCCATTTCAATGCATGCAGAGTGAACATGGTTCCAATTCAATTGCTGGTCAATGGCAATTTGCTATTGCATTGTGCTTGCAAAGTTAACATTGGCTTCACAATAAAGCAGAAGTTGGTATCATTGACTTTAAAAGAGGCAAATACTGGCTAAAGCATTCTATCATTTATGAAACTTTTAAGGATGCTTTGAGAGGTGGGAACATCACTCTATCATATGTCATAAGTATTACAATGGACCCTACTGAATATAATGCTTCATGTGGATCTGGGATGGGAACGGGGTGGATGGTAGAGGCAATTATTTTTGATGCAATATGTTGTTTGCTCAGCCAGCCTGGCACCTTCATCAAGTTGGTGCACATGCCACAACCAGGGCTGTGATGGAGCAGATGATAGAGCTCCTGAAGATGTTGCTACATGGCTTGGACTGGTCTAGCCAGGGCCTTGCACCATAGTCCGACACAATCTGCTGCCTCGTCCTGGTGATTTGTGCTCTGCACAACTGGAGCAGGCAACAGAGTGAGGTGACAGATGCTGAGGAACCGGGAGCACAGTCTTCTCGTGACAATGGGGAAGAGGAAGCTCTCATTGTCCTTGACAGAACTTAGCTGTGCTGGCACTACAAGCCAGACAGAACCTGGCTGACATCCAGTTCCAGTCGATGAGACGTGGGTGTATTAGACAATCATAAGCTGTATAATAGTCATTGGTCATATCACCAGCGTTGGGATGGCATTGTGGGGCAAAATACAACCTGTATTCATTGCATTTCTGAACTCTCTTGCTGTCTGTAAATAAAAACTCATGTTTGGATTCAGCCAAAAAACCTGATGCAACTCAGGCTTAGCCAAACAAATATAAGATTCAGCCCCATGTCTTATTTTAGCATTACATTCTGTACTAGCAAGCAATTAGTTTTAAATACTAATTTTGCTATCAAAACCACACAGAGAAAAAGATCTGAGGTTTGATTCTTCCTTTATGCTGCATTCGTTGTGTCAGCTGGGATAACGAAAGGCATACTATTGTTGATCTCAGGGCTTGAAGAGGAATATTAGACAGCATTTCTCCTCTGATCTCTACTCAGCATCTATCATTGGCATTTGTACATAAAGGTCTAAAGAGAACAGGAATTACTTACTGCTGTGGTAAAATACTTCACTGATATTCAATGTCAAGTGAGGAAACAGATATTAAGATTTTTGACAGTGCAAGGAGAACAAACCACATAAAAATATACAAATAGTATTCTACATTTTGTACATGGGATAAAGCAAAAATATTATGTTTGATTTGTACAAAACATAGACCAAATCATTGCATGTATATGTTGGGGAAACCTTTGTAGAAAGATATCAGAACTGTGGAAAATTGTACATAGGATGATAACATGAACAAAAGGTTATAATTCCAAAGAAAGGCTCAAAGGATTTGAGGTTTTTTTCACTGGAGCAGAGACGTTTACAGGAAAATTCAATAAAAGCTTTCAAAATCATGATTAGTTTTGGCAGGAAAAACAGCCAAAGATTGTTTCCAGTGGTTGTCTAATCAGTAACAAAAGCACAAAACTGAGGAACACAGTCAAAATGTGAAGGAACTCAATAGAATGGACAGGGAGAAATTGCTTCCACTTGTGTGTGAGTTGATAAACAAGGAGGTGTAAATATAAGGTTTTAAAAATTATACAATGTCTGAAAATGGGCAATGGGATCACAGTGGACAGTTAACCCATGCCTATTTAAAGTAATGCAGACAGTATGCAATTTCATGCTGACAGCTAATTTACATGGATGTGGCGTGCAGCCTAGTGATAAATGCACAGTTGACTGGCTGCATGCTTTAGTAGGGGGCCTAGTTCGTGCAAGACCAGCACTTAAAGATATCCTGAACTACAGATTTTATCTTTTAAAGGGGTGGCACATTCTAGCTTCAATAATAACTTATATTTAATTATCTTCCTTACTATGATGCAGAAGCATTGAAAAATGATGCATGAAACCAAGCCACATAAGGAAACATCCGTTCTATTGCTGAAAAGAGACACACGTACTCAAAGGTTTTCATCTTGGCTTCATCAAGTCAACCACAAGAATATCAAAGTTCAAACAATCACAGTATTTTCTTTATTCTTTTTTTATTTCAAAAATATACTTTATTCATAAAATATTTTGATGATCTATACAATTGGTCATGCCATACATAAGTAAACATTCCATTTTTTTGCATACAGAGACAGTGTAATCATTCATATATACAGGTCTGTATGATTACTATCCACATATTTAGCTGGGGGTTCAGCACAGCCCCCTTACTGCGTCGGCCCCCTGTGTTTAGGCAGGCAGATGTTACATGGTGGTCTTTCCCCACCGCGCCTTGGCGGTAGCTGCCCCAAGCTTCACTGAGTCCCTCAACACGTAGTCCTGGACCTTGGAATGTGCCAGTCTGCAACATTCAGTCGGGGTCAACTCCTTCAGCTGGAAGATCAACAGGTTTCGGACCACCCAGAGAGCGTCCATCACCGAGTTGATGATCTTCCAGCCACAGTTGATGTTCGTCTCGGTGTGTCCCCCGGGGAACAGACCGTAGAGCGCGGAGTCCCGCGTCACGGCGCTGCTCGGGATGAACCTCGACAAACACCACTGCATTCCTCTCCAGACTTCCTCTGCATAGGCACAATCCAGAAGGAGGTGTGTGACAGTCTCGTCCTCCCCGCAGCCGCTTAGAGGGCAGCGTGCGGTGCGGCTGAGAGTCCGGGCGTGCATAAAGGATCTCACAGGCAGAGCCCTTCTCACCACCAGCCAAGCCATGTCTTGGTGCTGTTGGAAAGTTCTGGCCATGAGGCATTCTGCCAAATGGCTTTGACAGTCTGCTCAGGGAACCGCTCTGTTGGCTGGCTTCCTTTTCCCGAAGGGTCTCAAGGGTCTCAAGGACACGTGCTGACCACTTCCTGATGGACTTGTGGTCAAAGGTGTTTTTCTTCATAAACCTCTCCACAAAGGACAGGTGGTACGGAACGGTCCAACTACTCGGAGCGTTCTGCTGCAGCGAGGCCAGGCCCATCCTTCGCAACACCGGGGACAGGTAGAACCTCAGTACGTAGTGACACTTGGTGTTTGCGTACTGGGATCCACACACAGCTTGATTCAGCCGCACACAAAGGTGGCCATCAGGGTGAGGGTGGCATTGGGTGTGTTTTCTCCCCCGTTGCCCAGATCTTTATACATCGAGTCCCTTCGGACCCGGTCCATCTTTGATCTCCATATAAATTGGAAGATGGCCCGGGTGA
>NC_057712.1:68163690-68183688 GCF_004010195.1 Chiloscyllium plagiosum | reverse complement strand
GAAGTTGCCTCCTCTCAACAGGATTCCTAGGCCGGAGGCGCGCCTATCGTTGTCCCCCGACCAAACTGACAGCCCATGGGCCCATAAGGTTGACCATCTCCTGTAGCTGCTGAGGTGCAGTATCCCACACTCCTGCAGGCACGTCCACTGCTTTGAACCCGCAGCACTCCAGCAAAATCTTGACAAACACTCTCCGATCGACCGGTGTGTGCTCCTCCACCTTCTTCACAGTCACCCTGACTGTGTTGTGAATGCCCTGGCTTGGGCTGCGAGCGGCTGCTGAGGCCATAGCTCTGAGGTTGGCTGGTACTTGAATTGGCGTTAGGCCAAAGCCAGCATAAAGATCCACCAAGAGCAGGTCAGCACAACCAAACGGTCCTCCAACGTCCAATCACGATCCAGCGATGATCTCTAGCACCTCCGACGACTCGCAACACGACCCCAATGGTATCTCCCCCGCCAGCACACGTCCGGTGCGTCGAACCTGCAGCACTTGAGCAGAATCTCTTCCTCTAGTCCTCAGAAACTACACATATTGCGAGCCAAAAGGCTGAGTGAGCATTGCAAGCAATCTAGAAATTGTCCCTTGAGTTGAGGGACATTTCAGAGGACACATATAGGTGAGGAGTTAGTTTATTCCTCATTAGTCTCGCTTCCAAATTATTAGCCCAGTGACATATCCACTACACTATCGATAACATTTCTGCCTGAGGGTAAAGCTAATGGAGAAAGGGATATTGATTGCTTTTAGAAAATGGGGTGCAATTGGTTTCTCCTGTGGTATAAGTTGTCATGATTGTTTAACATTTGGCGTTCTTGTGTTTGTCCTGATAAATGCAAGTCAATAAGTTTTGGCATCGTGCCTATTATAAGGAATTGAAAAACGAAAGAATAAGCAAAAGTGGAATTGAATTGATGGGTTTTGTTCCAGAGTGGCAGCCAAAATAGATGGGAGTATTGGATGCTGGTGTGAGTGTTGATGACACAACAGGAAAAAGAGTAGGCTAAAAGATTTTCTTATGTGGCACTTGACACTCTGGTGCAAGCAAGAGATGAACTATGTTCACTGTGAGTCACAAGGCCATCCAGAAATGTGGCATGAAGTTACTGGTAGCCAAGGAAATCAATACAAGCAGTGTGACTCTGAGTAATTGAGTGCCATAGGAAGTCCTATAAGCACACAAAAGTGGGCAAGATCAGTGAATTCCCTTTCCAAATCCTGAGGGACAGGATGTACATGTATTTGGAAAGGCAAGCCCTGATTAGGAATAGTCAACATGGCTTTACGCGTGGGAAATCATGTCTCACAAACTTGACTGAGTTTTTTGAAGAAATAACAAAGAGGATCGATGAGGGTAGAGCGGTAGATGTGATCTATATGTGAACTTCAGTAAGGCATTTGACAAGGGGATCTCATGGAATACAGGGAGAACTCACCATTTGGATAAAGAACTAGCTCAAAGGTAGAGGGTTGTTTTTCTGACTGGAGGCCTGTGACCAGGGGAGTGCCACAAGGATTGGTGCTGGGTCCACTACTTTTCATCATTTATATAAATGATTTGGATGGGACCATAAGAGGTACAGTTAGTAAGTTTGCAGATGACACCAAAATTGGAGTGTAGTGGACAAGCGAAGAAGGTTTCTCAGATTACACAGGATCTTGATCAGATGGGTCGATGGGCTGAGAAGTGGCAGATGGAGTTTAATTTAGATAAATGTGAGTGCTGCATTTTGGGAAAGCAAATCTTAGCAGGACTTATACACTTAATGGTAAGGTCCTAGGGAGTATTGCTGAACAAAGAGACCTTGGAGTACAGGTTCATAGCTCCTTGAAAGTGGAGTCGCAGGTAGATAGGATGGTGAAGAAGGCGTTTGGTATGTTTTCTTTTATTGGTCAGAGTATTGAGTACAGGAGTTGGGAGGTCATGTTGCGGCTGTACAGGACATTGGTTAGGCCACTGTTGGAATGTTGCATCCAATTCTGGTCTCCTTCCTATTGGAAAGATGTTGTGAAACTTGAAAGGGTTCAGAAAAGATTTACAAGGGTGTTGCCAGGGTTGGAGGATTTGAACTATAGGGAGAGATTGAATAGGCTAGGGCTGTTTTCCATGGAGCGTTGGAGGCTGAAGGGTGACCTTATAGAGGTTTAAAAAATCATGAGGGGCATGGATAGGATAAATAGACAAAGTCTTTTCCCTGTGATGGGGGAATCCAGAACTAGAGGGCATAGGTTTAGGATGAGAGGGGAAAGATATAAAAGAGACCTAAGAGGCAATTTTTTCACTCAGGGGGTGATATGTGTATGGAATGAGCTGCCAGAGGAAGTGATGGAGGCTAGTACAATTGCAACATTTAAAAGGCATCTGCATGGGAATATGAATAGGAAGGGTTTGGAGGAATATGGGCCGGGGTGCTGGCAGGGACTAAATTGGTTTGGGATATCTGGTCGGCATGGACGAGTTGGACAGAAGGGTCTGTATCCGTGCTGTACATCTCTATGACTCGATATTGTTTAATTTACCACATCTCTGCAATCACCAATCCACAAACTGTATCGAGTATGACTCATAAATCCTATTATTAGCTTCACAGAGACAGAGTGAGGGTGAGTGTCTGGAAACAGTGTTGGTATTCTCATTACTGCCAGTCTTTTCATGATAGTTACCAGCCAGTCAGTTGATTCCATTCTGCTGCAACCCATACTGAGATGCTGCAATCCACGAGGAATCTATGAGCTGAGGAAATGAAAAAGGTAAGTACTGCCTTTTTGTCGGATAAATTTGACATGAGACCTGTGGTGGCTTTCAGTGCGGCATTGTGGCTGCAATGATGCTGAGTTTGGTCAGGACCAGAGGATTGGTAAGTCGTGGAAGGAAAGTATAATGTATATTTGGGAACAGGGGTTGGAGGAGATGATCATGGACAGTCTGACTAGTATCTCGATGAGCCAGCTGCCTCTTTTCTACACATTTTTTCTCCTGTTCCTAAATTGTTCAATGGATTCTTGGTGCCAAGGACTATGCCCTCATGTTGACCAAGGTATGGGGGGGCACAAGTACAGGAGGACTCATACAGACCAGCTAAGGCAGCGGAACTGATGCTGCAGCACAACTGTGCTAAATGTTGTTTCTTGTGGCAATATAATTCTTTGCTTATGGAGAGGAAATATTAGCCAGATGTAAAGCACTATAGATCACCCTTGTCATCCAGTAGCTACCATCTTGTTTAATGTGGTTGCTGAATGACTGAGGGAACATTGGGCTAGGCCAGATTGAAAGCATCATGACTACTGCTGGAATAACAGGCATTCAACAGCATGATGAGCTGCCCTTAGTCACACATTAAACGCATATGCAGCATGGTAAACTTTGTACTAGTGCAGATCACGTTGGACATGTACACATACAACTCAAACATCATTTTAGTATCAATGGACAACTACAATGCTGAAGAATTATGTGCTAAAGTGCTCAATTTGTGACCAATTTCTACAAATAGGTCAAATGAAGAATGTAAAGGCACAGAGGGTGATGCAAGTATGGAAAATGCTGCTTTGTTGAGTGGTTTAATCAGAGGGAAGAGAAAGAGAAAAATAAAATTTTCCACTCAGAGATGGATCAGATTTATGGATGTTGACATCAGGATTCCAATTTATTGGTTCTGGTCCTTCAAATTCCTTTGAGATTTGGAGTCAGAGGCAGTCGCACAGTCAATCACCCCAATTCATTACTCTCCTTCTGGATAATGGTTTGGAAGATAACCACTGAAGCAACCTCCTCGCCTCAATCCTGCTGATGGAAATATCTCGCCACCAGAATTTGGACTGTGCTTTCTGGCTCTGATGACCTTATACTTCATCAGCCACCTTGTTGCCTATTCACTAAATACATCTATACATCATTGCAACCCCTTGTGTCCACCTCAACACCCAACAAATCTCAATGCATTATTCTTTGTGTAGAATCCTATTGGAATCTGAGTGATGTCGACTAGGGAGAGATTTGCGGTATAATCGGATGAGAAGTCTGGTGAGACCCATGACGTTGAGAGCCTCTGTCTGCATCTATTATGCTTTTGCAAAGCAAGTTTCTTGCCAGGAATCAACAAGTTGCCACTCAAGGAGATTATAGTTTGTTAAATGTTACAATGTTTGTTATTAATGTTACAATTCACTTCATTAAAATTCAGCCTATCTTATCAAATGCATCAAACAGGATAGAAAAACCAATTGGATTCTCAGTAATTCAAGATGGATGATGGGGAAGAAGTTGTGGCTGTAACAGCTGCTCATTTTTCGAGGTATTTTAAATGTTGTAGGTGATTTCCTCAAATTCCAGGAGCAGTAATTGCTGTTTTATAAGCTGTTGCATTGTTTTGGAACTTGGGGGAAAAAAGATCAAAGATTAAAAGCAAGAAGAGAGACAGAGTCAGAGACCACATGGTCAGAGAAAGAAACCTACATTGCTATCTGACACAGCAGTGAATCTGTTCAATCATCCCTGGACACTGGAGTGCCCTAAGAAAAAATAACAAACAGCAAAATTCACAGCTGACCTTAGAGGAACCTATGTGTGAGAGCTCACTGTATGGGAGAAGCTGAGTGCATAGTTTTCAAGTGTAACCTTGCTGTAAATCTACAACACTGAGTAGAGTGGGTTCTTTTTTAAATTATATGTTTTATTGAGATCTGTCTCTTGATTAAATTTTAAAAATATGTTAGCCTGGAACAGTGTTTTTTAGAGCAGTAAAACAGTGCTATTATCTGGGTCTGTAAGTTGTTAAGGAGCAAGATGGCTTTTAGTAGAGTGATGTGCTCTTCCTGCTAGGTTATGGGAGATTAAGGAGAGGTTCCAGGTTATTAGAGTCATAGAGGTATACAGCACAGAAACAGACCCTTCAATCCAACTCTTCCATGCTGACCAGATAATCCTAACCTAGTCTAGTCCCATTTGCCGACACATTGCCCATATCCCTCTAAACCCTTCCGATTCATATTCCCATCCAGATGCCTTTTAAATGTTGTAATTGTACCAGCCTCCACCACTTCCTCTGGCAGTTCATTCCATACACGTACCACTCTCTGTGTGAAAAGGTTGTCCCTTAGTTCCCTTTTATATCTTTCCCTTCTCACCCTAATTGGCCATGCTAAATTGCCCATCGTGTTAGGTGCATTAATCAGAGGGAAATGGGTCTGGGTGGGTTACTCTTTGGAGGGTCGGTGTGGACCTGTTTCCACACTGTAGGGAATCTAATCCAATCTATACGTATTTCTTTGGGGTGGCACGGTGGCTCAGTGGTTAGCACTGCTGCCTCACAGCAATAGGGACCCGGGTTCAATTCCTGCCTCGGACAACTGGCTGTGTGGCATTTGCACATTCTCCCTGTGTCTGTGTGGGCTTCCTCCGGGTGGTCCGGTTTCTGACCACAGTCCAAAGATGTGCAGGTTAGGTGAATTGGCCATGCTAAATTGCCCATAGTGTTAGGTGAAGGGGTAAATGTAGGGGAATAGGTCTGGGTGGGTTGCTCTTCGGAGGGTCGGTGTGGACTTGTTGGGCCGAAGGTCCTGTTTCCGCACTGTAGGTTATCTAGTCTAATCTAAACTTATGCTCTCTACTTCTGGACTCTTCCACCCAGGGAAAAGACCTTGCCTATTTCTCCTATCCATGCCCATCATGATTTTATAAACCTCTTTTCACTGGAGCATAGGAGGTTGAGGGGAAGCCTTATAGAGATTTATAAAATGATGAGGGGGCATAGATAAGGTGAATAGCAAAGATATTTTCCTGAGGATGGGGGAGTTCAAAATTAGGGGGCATACTTTTAAGGTTAGAAGAGAAAGATTTAAAAGGGGCATGATGGGAAACTTCACACAGAGGGTGGTGCATGTGTGGAATAAATTCCAGGGTTGGTAGTAGATGAAGGTATAGTTACAACATTTAAACAATATTTCGGGTGGGTACATGAATAAGAAAGATTTAAAGGAATATAGGCCAAATGCAGGCAAGTGGGGCTAGGCAGCACGGTGGCTCAGTGGGTTAGCACTGCTGCCTCATAGTGCCAGGGATCTGGGTTTGATTTCAGCCTCAGGTGACTGTCTGTGTGGAGTTTACATGTTCTCCTCATGTGACTGTCTGTGTGGGTTTGCTCCGGTTTCCTCCCACAATCCAAAGATGTGCAGGTTAAGTGAATTGGCCATGCTAAATTGCCATAGTGTACATCAATATGTAGGTAAGGTTCATTAGTCAGGGTAAATGTAGAGTAAAGGGGATTGGGTCTGGGTAGATTACTCTTCGGAGGGTCAGTGTGGATTTGCTGGGCCGAAGGGCCTGTTTCCACACTGTAGGGATTCTATGATTCTAGTTTAGTTTGGGTCAGCATGGATGAGTTGAACTGAATGGTCTGTTTCCATGCTGTATGATTCTACGACTCTTTAACTCTACTAGTTACATCCATAAAGAATTCCTGTCGGTCTGACAATCCTGATCAGTGGAAAGCTAGGCATTCAGGCTGTTGCTCTCTAGCTGATCAGTTGCAACTGCAACTTGGATTCTCACTGATGAGAAAATATTGGAATAGTTGGGACAGACTTCCTTGGAATTGTTTCAAATAAATTACATGGCGAACAACATTTAAATGTCATGGATTCTGGGCATAGTGTGGTCATAGGTATATTTCACATCACTTATAAAATTCATGATCATTTGTGTTATTTGACTTCATTCCACCTGGTTATTCTGAGTGTGTTCACGCAGAAATTATTATCTAAAACTCAAAAGTTAAGCCTACAGCAAAAGAGAACTGCAAGACATATTGATCAAATCCAATTTTCAGTATTTTACCTGAACTTCTAATTTGTGACATGCATTTTGATATAACTGCCATGATCAGAAATTTGCATTTGAGATTGTTTCAGTGTTCATTAGTAATTCATTTCTTCTGCTGTTGAAAAACATTCTGACAGATATTAATCACAAAATCTTGATAATGATATCTGCTTCTGATACTTTTTGAGGGGACATTTAACACCATGGGAGTTTGCAACAGAGGACACAATCTGTATAACAATAATAGCAATGAGAACAATATGAAAATGAGTGTTGTCATCTGACCAGACTGCCTGAGTTTGGCACATGTCAGTAGTATAAACTGCTTTGGTTTTTTTGGAATATTTATTCACAATGCTTTAAAGTAATTCGATTCATTTATTGCTATAATTTATGGCTTCTGGCATTCTAGTTAAATTGCATCCTTAGTGAAGATGTACTGAATCGAATTACTTTAAAGCATTGTGAATAAATATTCCAAAAAAACCAAAGCAGTTTATACTACCGACATGTGCCAAACTCAGGCAGACTCACTTATTCTGAGGTGAAGGCCATAAAGTACAATGCCTTTAACATTAAATTGATTGGCATAGTTTCAGTTTTCCTTCATGCAACAAGCCCAATCCACTTCAATAAATTGTGTAATCACATTAGAGCAATGACTGAAAGATGTTTGAAAATAAAATCAAAGTGTCCCTCTCCCTTTCCAAGTGCAACAAATGCACAGACGTTTGTAGAAAAGAGATTTTCTGTAACACTTCCATGAAAATTCAGCCAATATAAATATTTCTTTAGTAGTACTGGACATGTTAGCCTTTATAAATTTATCAGATGTTTGGGAACTAATAAGCTTATAAGTCACCTGATAAATCTACAAGTTTTAGGTAACAATCCAAAATTTATTGATGGGAGTACATTCACTTCGCTTGAAGACTGACTGTGAAAAGAAATCACAATTTGTTTTTGTGCCGAACTGATCTTTGTATTTTTTTAACACAAGAATAATGTTTGTTGTCTAATGAGTTCTATAACTATTTGTTGAGTGTTCAATCCACAAGGCAGGTAATATAACCATTGTACAATGTAAAATTTTATCTTTTGACAAATGTTTTAATTGTACAATCACGAAAGAAGACAAAGAATGAGAAGTAGGGCATGGGATGTGGGATTCACTAGCTTGGTCAGCATTTATTACCCATCCCTCGTTGCCTTTGAGAAGGTGGTGGTGGCTGCCTTCTTGAAGTACTGCAGCCCATTTGCTATATGTAGACCCACAATTTTGTTACGGTATGTATTCTGGGATTTTGAGCCAAAGATATTGAAGAAACAGTGATACATTTCCAAGTCAGAATGGTGAGTGGCTTGGAGGGAATCTGTAAGTGATGGTGTTCTCTTGTACATGCTGCCCATCTTTGTGAACCTGCGCTTGCTAATCTTAACTTCCCCCAGCCCCTGGAATGTAAGGAGGCCTTTCTTGGTGTTCCATGGTCACGGTGCTCCTGACCTTGGGCAAACATAGCCCCTTCCCATCCATGTATTCCTCCCCTATGAATACTGTTGCCAAAATTTCACAGTTGTCAAACTCCTGCTTCCGCTTCTCCCCGTGCTGCATGCCCAATCCCAACCAACAAATTGTGCTTCCTGTGCCAGCATGGCCCAATGACTACCCTCCAGACCTTCTTAGTTTCTGTGAATGGACCAAATGGTCTGACTGCGGCTCACCCCCTTGAGTGAGCTAACCACACAGTCCCAAGAGAAAAGTGCCCAAACCCCTGACTAACGCCTGTGCAACTCCTCAAACGTGATAGCTCAAACTGTGGATTGGCTGCTGTAGAGCCACAGGACTAAATACAACCCATTCCCCAGACTGAATTGCCTGAACTGAGCAGCGCTCAAAGAGAGCACATGAGCAGCCCATGGATGTAACCAGGTCCAATCCTTGAGTTTGGTAGCTGTCTTTACACGCAAATGTGACCCTGTTGCAGTCCTTCAGTATAAGCTGCTTTTCTCCTCTGCTGGTTATAGTGTCACCAGGTATCCACTCTGACTTCCATGCTAAGAATTCTCAACTTAGAGTCATAGAGATGCACAGTGTGAAAAGAGACCCTTCGGTCCAATACGTCCATGCCGACCTCTATAAGGTTTATAAAAAGTATAAGTAAACCTCTCAGTGTCTCATGCTCCAGGGAAAACAGTCCCAGCTTATTCAGCCTCTCCATATAGCTCAGACCTTCCAACCCTGGCAACATCCTTGGAAATCCTTTCAAGTTTCACACCATCTTTCAGATAGGAGAGCAACCAAAATTGCACACAATATTCCAAAAGTGGCCTAACCAGTGTCCTGTACAGCTGCAACATGACCTCCCAACTCCTATTATCAGTGCTCTGACCAATAAAGGAAAGAATACCAAATTCCTTCTTCATTATCTTATCTACCTGATACTCCACTTTCAAGGAATTATGAACCTGCAGTCTAAGGTCTCTTTGTTCAGCAAGACTCCACAGGACCTTATCTTTAAGTGTATAAGTTCTGCTCTGATTTGCCTTTCCAAAATGCAGTACCTCACATTTATCCAAATTAAACTCCATCTGCCACTCCTCAGCTCATTGGCCCTTCTGATCAAGATCCCGTTGTACTCTGGGGTAACCTTCTTCGCTGTCCACTTTACCTCCAATTTTAGAATAATTTGAAAACTTACTAACTATACCTCCTATGTTCGCATCCAAGTGATTTATATAAATGACAAAAAGCAGTGGACTCAGCACTGATCCTTGTGGCACACCACTGGTCACAGGCCTCCAGTCTGAAAACCAACCCTTCCACCACCACCCTCTGTCTTCTACCTTTGAGCCTGTTCTGTATCCAAATGGCTAGTTCTCCCTGTGTTCCATGTGGTAACCTTCCTAACCAGTCTACCATGAGTTACCTTGTCGAACGCCTTACTGAAGTCCATATAAATCACATCCAATGCTTTGCCTTTATCTTTGTTACTTCTTGAAAAACTCAATCAAGTTAGTGAGACATAATTTCCCACACACAAAGCCATGTTGATTATCCCTAATCAGTCCTTGCCTTTCCAAATACATGTAAATCCTGTCCCTCAGGATTCCCTTCAACAACTTTGGTGGGCAGCACGTTGGCTCAGTGGTTAGCACTGCTGCCTCACAGCACTAGGGTCCCAGGTTCGATTCCAGCCTCGGGTGACTGTCTGTGTGGAGTTTGCACATTCTCCCCGTGTCTGCATGGGTTTCCTCCAGGTGCCCTGGTTTCCTCCCACCATCCAAAGATGTGCAGGTCAGGTGAATTGGCCTTGCTAAATTGCCCATAGTGTTAGGTGCATTAGTCTGGGTGGGTTACTCTTGGGAGGGTCAGTGTGGACTAGTTGGGCTGAAGGGCCTGTTTTAACACTGTAGAAAATCTAATCTAATCAACTTGCCCACCATCGATGTCAGGATTACTGGTCTACAGTTCCCTGGATTTTCCTTACCACCTTTCTTAAATAGTGGCACCATATTAGCCAACCTCCAGTCTTCTGGTATCTCATCTATGACTATCGACGATAGAAATATCTCAGCAAGGTGTCCAGATATCACTTTCCTAGCTCCCCACAGAGTTCTTCGGTTCATGAGGTCCTGAGGATTTATCCACCTTTATGTGTTTTAAGATATTCAGCACCACCTCCTCTGTAATATGGACATTTTTCAAGATGTCAACTATTTCCCCACATTCTATATCTCTCATGTAAAATATCTCAGATGTAAAATACTCTTTAGAGTCTCCCCCATCTCCTACTGTTCCACACATAGGCTCCCATGCCAATATTTGAGAGGCCCTATTCTCTCCCTAGTTACTCTTTTGTCTTTAATGTATTTATAAAATCCCTTTGGATTCTCTTCAACCCTATTTGCCAAAGCTATCATATGTCCCCTTTTTGCCCTCCTGATTTTGTTCTAAAGTACACTCCTACTGCCTTTATACTCTGCTTGCAATTTAGTCAATCTCTACTGTCTGTACCTGACATATGCTTCCTTCTTTTTCTTAACCAAAACCTCAATTTCTCCAGTCATCCAGCATTCCCTATGCCTGCCGGCCTTGCCCGAACTGGAACATACTCTGGACTCTTGTTATGTCATTTTTGAAGGCTTCCCTTTTTCCACCTGTCCCTTTACTTGCGAACATCCACCCCCAAACAACTTTTGAAAGTTCTTGCCTAAAACCTTCTAAATTAGCCTTACTCTAATTTAGAATTTTAACTTTTAGATCCAGTCTATCCTTTTCTATCACTATTTAAAAACTAACAGAATTATGGTTGCTGGCCACAAGATGCTAGCTACCCCATTGACACCTCAGTCACCTGCCCTGCCTTATTTCCCAAGAGTAGGTCAATTTTTGCACCTTTTCTAGTAGGCACATCCACATACTGAATCAGAACATTTTCTTGTACACACCTAACAAAGTCCTCTCCATTTAAACCCTTAACATTATGGCAGTCCCAGTCTATGTTTGGAAAGTTAAAATAACCACATTATTGTTTTTACAGATTACTGAGATCTCCTTTTAAATTTGCTTATCAATTTCATGCTGAGTATTAGGGAGTCTATAGTACAATCCCTTTCTTATTTCTCAGTTCCCCCAAATAACTTCCCTGGATGTATTCCCAGGAATATCCTCTCTAAGTACAACAGTAATACTATCCCTTATCAAAGACACCACTCTCCCTCCTCTCTTTACCCCCTTTCTATTCTTCCTGTAGCATTTGTATCCTGGAACATTAAGCTGCCAGTCCTGCCCATCCCTGAGACATGTTTCTGTAATTGCTATGATATCCCAATGCCATATTCCTAACCATGCCCTGAGTTCATCTGCTTTCCCTGTTAGGCTTCTTGCATTGAAATTAATGCAGTTTAAGTTTTCAGTCCTATCTCGTTCTGCTTTGTTCCTGCCTCCCCTGACTGTTTGACTCACTCCTTTTCTCAACTGTACCAGTCTCAGATTGATCTCTTTCCTTATTAGCTCCCCGGGTCCCATCTTACCCCCACCTTACTAGTTTAAATCCTCCCTGGCAGCTCTAGCAAATCTCCCTGCCACAGTATATTAGTCCCCTTCCAAATCAAGTGCAATCTGTCCTTCTTATACAGGTCACTTCACCCCAGGAGAGATTCCAATGATCCCAAAATGTGAATGCTTCTCTCCTGCACCTCAGCCACACATTCATCTTCTCTATCCTCCTATTCCCACCCTCACTAGCTCATGGCACCAGGAGTAATCCAGATATTACTACCCTCAAGGATCTCGTTTTTAAATTCCTGCCTAACTTTCTATATTCTCCCTACAGAATCTCATTCTTTTCCCTTCCTATGTCATTGGTCTAATGTGTACAAGTACCTCCTGCTGGTCTCACTCCCCTTTGAGAATATTCTGCACTCTATCTGAGATATCCTTGATCCTGGCACCAGGAAGGTCACACATCTTTCTGATTTCTTGCTGTCAGCCACAGAAACATCTGTCTGTGTCTCTGACTAGAGAGGTCCCTATCACAATCGATCATTTGGAACCTGACTTACTCCTCATTACATTAGAGCCAATCTCGGTCCCAGAAACTTGGTTGTTTGTACTACATTACTGAAGGGTCTGTTTCTGTGCTGTACACCTGTACGACACTAAGACCCTATAAGTCCCAGCCTCTCCTTATAACTCAAACCCTCCAGTACTGGAAACATTCTGGTAATTCTTTTCTGACCCCTGCTCCATCTGCCATAACTCAGTCCATTGACCCAATTTATCAAGGAGGAGCCAGTGTTAAGGTTTACATGAACTTTTAGAAGGCTTTCAATCAGGTCCCACATAAGAGAGTAAAATTTAAAGGTATGTAATTGAGGGTAGTGCACTGACACGGATCGAGAACTGGTAGACAGGGAAGAAACAAAGATTCGGACTAAATGGGTCTTTTTATGAGTGGAAGCGAGTGATTAGGAGAGAATCGAAGGGATCAATGTTTGGGCCCCAGCTATTCACAATATACAGTAATGATTTAGATGAAGAAAATAAATGTTACATTTCCAAGTTTGCAAATGTTACAAAGCTGGTGGGAGGGTCAACAGTGAGGAGGATGCAGAATTGCTTCAATATGATTTGGACAAGTTAAGTGAGAGCGCAAATGCATGACCAATGAAGTAAAATGTGAATAAATGTATGTTTATCCTCTTTGGTACCAAAAACAGGAAGGTGGATTATTATATGATAGATTGGGAAAGGGGGAGGTGCAATGAGACCTGGGCGTTCTTGTACACCATTGCTGAAAATAAGCACTCAGATGCAGCAGGCAGTGAGGAAAGAAAATAATATGTTGCGCTTCATAGTGAGATGATTCAAGTACAGGAGCAGGGACGTCTTGCTGCAATTGTACAGGTACGTGGTGAGACCACACCTGGAATAGTGTGTATAGTTTTGGTCCCTTTATCTGAGGAAAGATGTTCTGGCTGTGGATGGAATGCAACAAAGGTTTACCAGACTGATTCTTGGGATGGCAGGACTGACTTATGAAAAGAGACTGAATTGGTTAGGTTTATATTCACTGGAGTTTAGAAAAATGAGGAGGAGAGATCTCATAGAAACCTATAAAATTCAAACCGGATTAGACAGGGTAAATGCAGGAAAGATGTTCCTGATGACCCAGAAGTCCAGAACCAGGGGTCAGCGTAAGAGAATATGAAATGAGAGAAATTTCTTCACCCAGAGAGTGAAAAGCCTGTGGAATTCTCTGCCACAGAAAATAGTTCAGGCTAAAATAGTGAATGTTTTCAAGAAGGAAATGGATATATAATTATTCTGGCTAAAGGGCTCAAAGGATATGGGGAGAAAACAGAAACAAGATACTGAGTCGGATGGCCAGCCATGATCATACTGAATGATGAAGCAGACTCGAAGGGATGAATGATGTGATCCTGCTTCAATTTTCTACATTTCTTTCTTTCTTTCTAATACTTGTTTGCTGTGCATCATGCTCAAAACATGCCTTGCTTCTTTGAGTTGTAACCCTTGAAGGATGGTGAGTTATTTGAACATCTTTTCCAGAACTTGTACACATTACACAGCAATGACATCAGTTTTCCAGATGGCCAATTGTTACCCTAATATCAGGAGGCAATAACGATTGCCATGGTTTCTGCCCAGAGTTTTACAAGTTGATAAAATCCATATCAGCCAAATGAGAGAATAGCGCATTTTGAGAAGATTTGTAGCTCAGGTTGAGATTTTGGATGTAGGTTTGCTCGCTGAGCTGGAAGGTTCATTTCCAGACATTTCGTTACCCTACTAGGTAACATCTTCAGTGGGCCTCAGCGAAACAATGCTGAAAATTCCTGCTTTCTATTTATATGTTTGGGTTTCTTTGGGTTGGTGATGTCATTTCCTGTGGTGATGTTATTTCCTGTGGTGAAGTCACTTCCTGTTCCTTTTCTCAGGGGGCGGTAGATGGGGTCTAACTCGATGTGTTTGTTGATAGAGTTNNNCTAGGATGGATGTGTTGTCCCAGTCGAAGTGGTGTCCTTCCTCATCCATATGTAAGGATACTAATGAGAGAGGATCATATCTTTTTGTGGCTAGTTGGTATTCATATATCCTGGTGGCTAGTTTTCTGCCTGTTTGTCCAATGTAGTGTTTGTTATAGTCCTTGCATGGTATTTTGTAAATGACATTAGTTTTGCTCATTGTCTGTATAGGGTCTTTCAAGTTAATTAGCTACTGTTTTAGTGTGTTGGTGGGTTTGTGGGCTACCATGATGCCAAGGGGTCTGAGTACTCTGGGGGAATATTGACATAGGTTTCTCAGGAGTTATGGATAGATGCTACCAAAGCCTGTAGTTTTGATAGATTAAAGTGACAAATCCTTATTCACTTGTGGGTATTTGCTCTAAAGAAGATGGAGCAGCTTACTTTATACTTCATTTGCTGATAGTAAACTGTATGTATCTTGGAATTCAGGAGCCAATGACATCAGCTATGAAATATGGGTCCTTAGTTTAGGTGGAATTTGAGCCATAAAATGTTTGCAGACATTTCTAGGCTTCCCTGCTCAAGGAAATCTAAATTTGAACATACATCACTCACAGAATTTGGTCATTTCAAGAGCATAGCTACAGCAGCAACATTAACTGTTGTCCTTTGCTCATCTGGAGTTGACAGGTATCAGAGAGTGAATGTAAGGAAATCCTATAGCCTTAGGCAAGGTTTTTTTTCATAGTCACCTTCAAGAGATTGATAGGTAGCTGCATTTTCAGAGTTTGTTAGAGAAGTTTTGTTGTTATTTCCAAGTATTACATTTTAACCCCAGAATACAAAGCACAAGTTAGAGATCAGTCTATCTCTATTTTGTACAGTTGAATGCTTATTACTGTTTCTGATTGACAACAACAGTGAAACCCCACTTCATATCAGAATTCTGCAGTAAATCTCCATTTAAATAATACTCTGCTTTTAAACTCTTCCTGCTGAAGTAAAGAACTTCACATTTTCCTCACGTTATACCCAACAAGCTTGATGTTTGCACCCTCAATCAACCTGTATACGTCAATGTCCTTCTATTTTCTTCATAATATACTTTCCCACTCATCTTGTATCATCAATAAAAATACATTTTTATTGAAAAATAGATTTTTCAAGATCACAATACAAAACAATACAATTCAAAACAATACAAAGAAAGCTCACCAAAAACATTTTTAAAAACCCAATGTCCCCTCATGTACAAATGTATAAATATGTAAAAAGATATTTTAAAAAATCCAACTAACTACTTAACTAAATAAATAATAATAATACAACTCAGCAAAAAAACACTAACTCTCGAATATCAAGAGTTATCCTGGTGACTAGTTTTCTGCCTATTTGTCCAATGTAGTGTTTGTTACAGTCCTTTTTACCTATTCATACGTTCGCAGTTCCCCCTCTCTGAATATTGGACTCATAAAGCACAATCGTTACGGCTATAAAAAGTCCTTATTAGTGTGGCAGACAAATCTGTGTCCAGGTGGCCCAAAAAGAGCTGCCATGTCTTATAGAAATTCTCAGTTTTGTAGTGCACTGTATTTGTAAGAAAATCCAAGGGGATATGCCCCATAACAATCTTACACCAACCCGACAGGCCCGGGGATTTTCGGACACCCAATCTAACAAGATATTCTTTCTTGCGCAGAAATGGAGGATGTTGAAAAGTTTTTTCTTATGCGCATCCACAGGGAATACACTGGGCAGGCCAAGAAAAAGAGAGATTGGGTCCTTCTCCAACCTTACATCAAAAATCCCCTCCATTGCACTTGCCACAGCACGCTGGTATGTTTGAAGCCTACCACAGGACCAGAGACAAAGGATAAGAGTGTCCTCACTACCTTTACACTTGGGTTACGTTGAAGGTTAAAATTTTGATAAATGATCCGGAGCAAAGCATGGGTGCTATTGCAAATTGATATCTTTCTTGCGTTTTCCCAAATATCTTCTCATGCCTCTGAGGAGACCTCAACACCTAGCTCTCTCTCCCACACCCTGCAGAGTCAATCGAACTCATCTGAGAGACCGCCCCCAACTGATGATATAAAATGCTGACAGAAAGTATACTCTTACCACTGAGCACCCTCCTCTCTATGTCGGATTTGTAGGGGTCAGTCAAAAATGTCGTCCTTTTTTGAATAAAATCTCTAACTTGAAAAAAATGAAAGAAGTCCCTTCTAGATGGCTCATACTTCTGCACTAACCGATCAAACAACATCATTGTGTCTCCCTCAAATGAATCATGCAAGACACACCCCTAACTGCCCAATGTTTGAATCCTGAATCCATCAGCCCCAGTTGAAAATCTGGCATACCGACTATAGGTGTGAGAAAAGATGTTTTGCCAATATTGCCTTTCTCTGCCGAATTGCCCTCCATGCTTTAACAGTATTGATAACTACTGGGTTATAGCAATATTCCTTAACTGTCCTCATTTTGTCTCAAAACAGCAAACTAGTAAGGGGGCACTTTGCCTGAGAGGTTTCGATATCTAACTATATTGAAAGAGGGTCCCCACGAGCCCAATCACTCAAGTAAAATAAAAGCGAGCTTAGTTGATAGTTTTTAATGTCAAGCAGATCCACTCCCCCCAGTCTGTGAGGCAATTGCAGTTTAGGTAATGTAATAAAGGGCCACATACGATGCCAAATAAAGAGCTGAACCAGCCGTTCAGCCTCCTGAGTATTTGCTTATTGAGAATCGGGGGAGCATTCATATAGGGTACAACAAACAGGGGAGAATATTCATCCTAATAAGCGCTATCAAACCCAATCACGAGACTGGAAGCGCCTCCCATCTTTGAAGGTCTTGTTTGATTTTGTCGAATAATTGAACAAAATTAGCTTTAAACAACCGATCAAGAGCTGGAGTGATGAATATGCCCAAATACATAAAACCCCCCGTGACCACTTAAATGGGAATCGATATTCACCCTCAAGACCTAGCACCTTCGTAAGACCACCCATAGGTATAGCCTCTGATTTTGCAAAATTAATCTTGCACCCTGAAAAGGTGTCAATTGAACTGATGCATTGTATCAAGCGGGGCACCAAAACTGCTGGATTAGACAAAAAAAATGAGGATATCGCCTAAGTACAATGAAATCTTATGTAATTTTGACCCCACCTCTGGAGCTGATATATTGGGACCCCTAAGAATGGCCTCCCGCCAACAATTCAATCACCAATTTAAAAAGCAATGGCGAAAGGGGACAACCCTGTCAGCTGTGCCTAAAAATGCTAAAATTGCTTGATCCTACCCTATTGGTGATGATTGCAGCAAGAGGGTCACTGTAGAGAACCTTTGTTTATCTTATAAAGGCTTCACCCAAGCCAAACCGCTCTAGAGTACAAGAAAAGTACTAGGTGAAAGGGAGGACTGCAGATGCTGGAGATTAGAGTCGAGAGCGTGGTACTGGAAAAGCACAGCAGGTCAGGCAGCATCTGAGGAGCAGGAAAATTGACGTTTGCGACAAAAGCCCTTCATCAGGAATCCTGGTTTCCTGATGAAGGGCTTTTGCCCAAAATACCGATTTTTCTCCACTCAACTGTAAAAAAATGTATGGCCACTCAACTCAGTCAAATGCTTTCTCTGTATTGAAGGAAATCACAAATCCCTGTATTGACTGTTGTTGACACGCTTGAATTACATTAATCAGCCTCCTAAGATTATTGGAGGATCTGTGTCCCTTTGTGAAGCATGTCTGATCCTCTTCAACAATAGAAGGTAACACAGTTTCCAGCCTTAATTCAAGAGTCTTAGAGAGGATTTTAACGTCAACATTTAAGAGTGAAATGGGCCTGTAAAAAGCACAGTCCTCCGGGACCCTCCCTTTTTTAAGAATAAGCGAAACATTGGCCTCTCTTAGAAATGGCGGGAGACAAACATGACTGTACAAGTCATTGAACATGTTGAGCAGCAGGCCTGACAACATGCTTTTAAACTCCTTATAGAATTTGCTGGGAAGTCCATCAGGACTGGGCACCTTTCCGTTCTGAAGCTGCTTCACAGCCTCCTGCGCCTTTTGCTCTGATAAGGGGGCATTGAGAAAAGAGTCTTGTCCGGGGGTCACACCCGGGAGCTCCAGGTCCTTGAAAAAGGACTCCATCTTGGCCTGCCCCTCCTCATAACCCTCAGATTAGTATATTTCAGAGTAAAATTGCTGGAATGCCACATTAATCTTTTTAGAATCACATGTTAGGTTCCCAGACCCTTCCCGAATCGACGTAATGGCTTGAGGGGCACTACATTTCCTGGTGAGATATGCTAGGTACTTGCGTGGTTTGTCACCATGCTCATATTACCTTTGTTTTGCGAAAGTAAGCTCCTTCTTTGCTGTCTGCGAGAGCACGGAACTCAATGCAGACCGCAGCACTGTATTCCTCTGTAGCTTGGTCAATGAGGGTCTATCAAAATAAGCCTTCTTAGCTGCCTTCTACCGTGCTTCGAGGAGACTTGCCGCTTGCCCTTCTGCTGCGGTTTGGGTATGTTTTGGCACTGCCCTTTTGGCGCCAATTATTTGTCCCCGCCGTTTTGGCTCTAAACTGTTTTTACGCTCATTACTTTGGCGCTGAGCTGTTTTGCTGCCAACTCAGAATTTTAAAAAAGGCTTGTTTGGTTAAAGAAGAGAGGATGACTAACAACCTGATGTAATTTTGTCAACTAGCAAGAGTTGATAGTCAAAGCAGTAATGACCCGCTGTAGATTCAAATCTCGTTTTGTAATCATTTTCTCATTTAACAATTGTTAATAGTCATCTACTGCCTTGATGATACTTAAGCCCTTCTGTCTTCACATTGGAAAGCTGTAATACAATTTTCTTTCTATTTTCTTGTAGAGCCCATACCAGAAATGGCTGAAAACATTCTAAGCAAGAGAGACAAACCAAAATTTTCACACGATGGTTATCTATATGTGTTTGATAAATGTAGCAAAATGTAGACATTTGTTTTTATAATGAATAAGTTAAAAATAATGAATAAAAAAGAATTAAATTTATTTCTTACAATGCTTTTGTTACAAGACTTTTTATTCTGAATTGGGCCAAAACAGCTCAACGCCAAAGTGATGAGCGCCAAAACAGTTTAGAGCCAAAACGGCAGGGCCAAATGATTGGCGCCCAAAGGGTGCCACCAAATATTCCCATTCTGTCTGCCACTTCCTATTGGCGGAGTAGGAATTAACTAACCCCCTGGCATAGGCTTTGCCAGTTTCCCAGCAGATGGATGGGCTAATAACCGAACCTGAATTAATGTCTAGGAACGCCCTAAATTCATTAGAAAAGTGTTCCATAAACTTATTATCCTTCAGGATAAAGGGATCCATTCGTCAGTGCCTCTGGCCCACTTTAGCGTCCTTAATCTTAACCAACAGGTACACTGGAGCGTGATCAGAGATCCTTCTTCAAAGACCGTAATTTCCCCCCAGACGTGGTTGACGATGCCCTCCACCGCATCTCTTCCACTTCCCGATCCTCCTCCCTTGAGCCCCACCCCTCCAACCGCCACCAGGACAGAACCCCACTGGTCTTCACCTACCACCCCACCAACCTCCATGTACAGCGTATCATCCGCCGTCATTTCCGCCACCTCCAAACGGACCCCACCACCAGGGATATCTTTCCCTCCCC
>NC_057712.1:68151073-68163317 GCF_004010195.1 Chiloscyllium plagiosum | reverse complement strand
TCCGCCCCCACCCCACTCTGGCCTATCACCCTCACCTTGACCTCCTTCCACCTATCGCATTTCCAACGCCCCTCCCCCAAGTCCCTCCTCCCTACCTTTTATCTTAGCCTGCTGGACACACTTTCCTCATTCCTGGCTTATGCCCGAAACGTTGATTCTCCTGTTCCTTGGATGCTGCCTGACCTGCTGCACTTTTCCAGTAACACATTTTCAGCTGTGATCAGAGATGGTAATGTTACCAACCGTACAAGATGCCACCGAATCCAGGATTGCCACCGGGTCAGAAAAAAATTAATTCTGGTGTGACATCTGCATGGATTGGAAAAAAATGTAAAACCCTTGTCTGGAGGGTGACGATGTCTCCAGATGCCCACCACCCCTAACTCCACACACAGATCTACTAATTGTTTATCTTTTACAGAGGGTACTGGGGGGCCTTTGGGCAACTTGTCTACTATGAGATCCATAAGACAACTAAAATCTCCCCCTATAATGATATGCAGGACTTGAGACTGATCAATTTAGAGAACGCATCTTCCAGAAAGTTGAGAGGATGGGCCAGAGGGCAGTAAACATTTAAAGCACCTTATTCTTCCCTGTTTATCAGAGCTTTGATGATTACAAACCTCCCGTGTGTGTCTTTAACACATGCTAGAAACTTAAATGGGAGATTCTTCCTAACCAATTTATCTACTCCCCTACTTTTGGTATTAAAAGATGAAAAGTAAATCTGATCAAAGCCATTCTGCTGTAGTTTTAAATACTCCCTATCATCCAAGTGTGTCTCCTGTAATAAAGCAATATCCACCTTTTCCTTTCTAAGACTTGAAAATATCTTCTTCCTCTTAATTGGTTAGTGACTCCCCTTGATCTTCCAGGTACATTTAATCAAGTCATTAGCGATAACCTTCTGCAGTAACATTTAGATTTCAGAGAGGAGGAACTTGAATTATAAATTGCCAAGCCTTAGTGTCGCAAGATCCATCGAACATGAAAACTACATAAACTAAAACCACTACAGTTAAGAAACCTCCAAAGCTATCAAAGACTGTATATAACAAAAACCAAAAAAACAAACCAGCAAATAAAGCGCCAATGGCGTTGAATAGGGGAACTCATCCCCTGCCTAAAGGGGACATCTACACATCCCAAAACCCAACTTCCCACTGTCTGGCAATACTGCAGCCAGGGCATTTAAATACCTGAACCAGGCATAAACTGCCCGTAAGTAGGCATCTCGCCATCCCAGCCATTTTTTGTCCTCCTAGCTAGAGCCGTACCACAAACACAAGAGAAAAGAAAGAGAATACACCATGAAATAACAATGTGAACAAAGAAACTTTGAAAAAAAAAGTTAAGTACCCCACCCAGCCTTTGGTATAACTTAACTTAGAAACTGAAAGTTTAGACCAGATTATTACCGATAAAAAAAGGAAAAGAAAGCCCCAACCAGACTTCCTCTTTTTCTAAAGTGGAGACATACCCAAACAACACTACTGTTTGTCCAGACTAAACTGTTCAGATGAAGTTAAGTTGTCCACATAGTCTCGTGCCTTTTCCGACGTGCCAAAGAGATGTACAGATTTGTCTAAGGTGAACCGATGCACTTCCGGATACCTCAGAGAGTACTGGATCCCAAGCTCCCTCAGTCTTTTCTTGATGCCATCATAGGATTTTCTTTTCCAGATCACCACCACTGAGAAGCCCTGGCCCCATGGATCCTTCTCCTGGATTCTGGAAGCTTCCATGATTCTCTCCTTATCTCTATAGTGATGAAACCACACCAAGACAGGACGAGGACGTTGGTCCAGACCTGACCTCCGCACCGTGACCCGGTGAGCCCTCTCAATCTTCAAGCTCCTCATTCCAGTCTTCAAGTTAAGGAATTTCGGCACAGTCCTCAATAAATTCCACTAATCGCTCACCTTCCTTACCCTCCAGCAGACTGACATTCTGAATATTTTTTCTCCTGTCCCTGTTCTCGAGGTCATCAACCTGGTCAAGCAAATTATGGACCTGCATCTCCAGGGTCTGGATCCTATCCTTGGAGGAAATGGTATCAGCTCCACCACTGTGACTCTGTGTTCTACCTCATTCGTCCTTTTCTCGAGGTCTCCCAGCTACTCTTCATGCTTCTGCAGCATGATAGAGATTGGGACCAGTTTCTCCTCTATCTGCCTGCCCAACATCTCACGAGATTTTGCGAGCTTCTTTACCAGGACCTGGTAGGAAATCGAGTCCAAGGATCCTGCAGGCTGGGCCGGGGACCCGGCCTTGGACATACCTACTCCTTTCTTTGGCATCCCTGGAGGGTGAAAACCAACGTACGTTGCTCTCTGACAGTTTCCTGGAACTCCATGACTTTTCCAGACTTCCAGGATATCGTGGTGGTTCAGGTAGGGTGAGTTAGGACTTTGTCCCGCTTGCGATGTGGTGCGGAGCTCTGTATCATCATCTTCCTAGATTGCCGCCATCTTGGATCCCCAGCACCATCTGCACATTTAATGACCATGCATTCCATTATCTCAGCTAACATTGTTTTTTGTAAACTATAAAATGTTGAGGTCTCAGCGCAGATCCCTGTGTGACTGCATTTTTCACATTTTGCCAGTCAGACAAAGACTTCAATATGTACACACTCTGTTTTCTCCCAGTCTGCCAATCTTAAACTCATGTTAATATGTTACCCACTACAACATGAGCTTTTATTTTCCACAATAACCTTTGAGACAGGACTTTATCTAACACTTATGTAAATCATAGTACAGTATATCTACAAATTTCTTTCTATCCTCAGAGAATGTTTTGCCTTCAAATGCTTCACTGCTTGCAACAAGACTCTATTGGCAAATTAGCCATATGGTCACATCTTGCAGATGAGACATCTCCGAGTTAGAGATGTCAGACATAGACCTGTGTTTTCATCAGTGGAGAACTGGGCCATTCTTTGGTCTTACTTTCAAAAGTTTCTTATGAACAAAAATTATGTTCTTTAAAATTTCAGGTTCAACCAAACCAATACTAAATACCATTTAGTAGCATCAGCATTTACGGACATGTTCACTGTTTAAAAGAACAAGTGGTGAGTTGGAAGTTTCACTGTTTAACTGGAATTGGTGAGCCAGTGAGTGAGCAGTGAGCCAGAGAGTGACTAGTGAGCTAGAGATTGTGTGTTAGGCTGGGGAGAGTGCAGTGAGGCGGGGAATGTGAGCTGATTTAGGAAACATGTAGTGAACTGAGGAGAGAATGATGAGCTGGAAAGTGATTGGTAAGCCCAGGAGCAAGCAATGAGCCTGGGAATGAGTGGTGAATTGGGGAACATGTGATGAAACAAGGAAGAAGCAGTGCATTTGGGGAAGGAGCCGTGTGTTGGGGAGCATGTGGTGAAGCAGGGAACAAGCAGAGAGTTATGAAGCATGCAGATAACCTGGGAGCACTGGGAGCAAACACCGAGCGGGGTGAGCATGGTGAGTTGAGGGGCTGGGTGGGAGAGTGAGTAGGGGAATGACTATCTGCTGGATTCAGGGGATGCAGTTTCGCTGTTGTTAACACAATTCTCAGAGTGAGGGGGGCAAGGACAACCAGCTATTTAGACAAGTATTAATCTGACTCTATCTGTTGTGTTTTATACTATTTAAGTACCATTTATTCTGTTTTAGTACAGATATTACTGCTGATTGTTTATGAAGTATTAAGAGCATAAGGGCTATAATTCAGAGATCTGGGTCAGTAGGCCTCAGAATTAATATTGTTTGAGTTTAAGGGAAGGAGAGCTCAAGGCCGTGGTATGCTCCATGTGAGAAAGTGGTTACGTTCCCAGTGCCCAGGGCCAGGATGTGTGTAGGAAACGTAACCAGCTGCAGCTCCGGTGGCTGGGGACACAGCATCCACAATGTTGGAAGAGTCAAGTATAGCAGGTGAAGAAAGGGTAACCAACTGTGAAACAGATGTACCACTTTGGATACTGTTGGAGGAAAATAGCAGCAGCCAAACTCAATGCATATCAGTCAGCTCTGCTGCACAGGAGAGGAGGAAAACGGGCGAGGATGCTATACTAATAGGGGATTCAATAGTAAGGGAAAGAGTTAGATAGCTCTGTGACCACAAACAAAACTCCAGGATGGTATGTTGCTTCTCGAGTGCTAGAGTCAAGGATGTCTCAGAGCTGCTCCGGAATGTTCTGGAGTGGAAGGGTGAACATCCAATGATCGTTGTACACATCAGAACCAACGACATAGGCAACATAAGAGATGAGGTCCTAAAAACAGAATGTGAGAGTTAGGAAGCAAATTCAAACATAGGACCTCAAAAGTAGTGATCCCAAGCATGATGGGAGTAGTAATAACTAATCAGAGTAGGAATAACAGGATATATCGAATAAATACGTGACTGGAGGGATGGAGTAGGAGGGAGGGTTTAGATTAGAGTGGTGCTGGAAAAGCACAGCAGGTCAGGCAGCATCCGAGGAGCAGGAAAATCGACGTTTCAGGCAAAAGCCCTTCATCAGAAATCTTTTTCCCGAAACGTCGATTTTCCTGCTCCTCGGATGCTGCCTGACCTGCTGTGCTTTTCCAGCACCACTCTAATCTAGACTCTGATTTCCAGCATCTGCAGTCCCCACTTTTGCCTAGGAGGGAGGGTTTCAGATTCTTGGTGCATTGGAATTGGTTCGAAGGGAGGTGGTATAAGCTGGATGGCTTGCACTTGGACAGGACCAGAACTAGGCAGTGTATTTGTGAGTGCAGTTGGCAAGAGTGTAAAGTAAAATGGCAGAGGAATGGAACTTATCTAGGAGACTAATGACAGGGAAATGAAGATTGAAACAAAAGACAAAACAGAGGAGATGACAGGCAGAGAAATCAAAGGTTAATCAGGCAAAGCAACAAAATAAACAGGACTAAGAAAGCTAAAAACATTTGTGCAGAACATTCCAATAAAATGGATGAATTAGTCGCACAAATAAATCTAAACAGATATGACATATTGGGGATTACAGAGATATGGCAGTTTTTAGAAAGGACAAACTGAAAGGAAAAGGAGGCGGGGTAACACTGCTGATTAAAAAGGAAATTAATGTGATTGTGAGGAAGGGTATTAGCTGTATGTAGTACGGTCTGTGTGGGTGGAGTTTAGAAACACCAACCAGAAGACAGTAGTAGGAGTTGTATATTGACGCCCAACCTGTCTTAATAATATTGGGGGGTCTATGTCTATAACCCTGGGTAACTGCAATACGCATAAAAATTTTGCAAATTAAATCAGTAGATCTACGTAGAGGAGGAACACTTGGAGTGTTGGGATAATTTTATGGATCATTATGTTGAGGAAACAACAATAGAAAAGGCCGTCCTTGATTGGCTAATGTATAATGAGGAAGGAATAAATGACAATCTACCATAGTTGTGCATGGGCCTTTAGGAAAGTGTGACCATAAAAGGATAGAATTCCTCATTAAATTGGAGAGTGACATAACTGTTTTTGAGTCTAGGTTCCTGTATTTTAAATAAAGCAAATTATGATGGTATGAGCTATGAGCTGGCTATGATATACTGGGGTTCATTTTTTAAGGGATAGGCGATGGGGATCATTTAAAGAGCCTATGGAAGAATTGCAAAAGTTTATCATTCCAGTATGGCATGAAAACAAAATAGGAAATGCAGTCAGACCATGTCTAACAAGGAAATTAAGGATAGTATTAAATTCAAGGAACAGGCATATAAACTGAGGATTGGGAACAGTTTAGATTCCAACAAATGGAGACAAAGAGACTGATTAAGAGGCAAAAATAGAGTATGAGTGTACGCTTGCTAACATGCAGACCAATAGTAAAAGCTTCTTTAGGTATGTGAAGAGAAAAGATTAGTAAAATCAGTAAAGGTCCCCTCCTGTCAGAAACAGGGATTTATAATTTATAATTTCTTCACCTAATGAATACTGAGCCTATGGAATTCTCTGTCACAGGAAACCTCTGAGACTTAAACATTGAAGACTTTCAAGAAAGATATAGATATAGCAGTTAGGACTAAAGAGCGCCGAATGGTCTACTCATGCTCTTATGTTCTCTCTGTTTCTGTGACTCCCCACAATAGCAGACAAAAAGGGAAGAACGTCAGTACTTCTATGATAAGTAAGGTAGTTCTTCTTTAAAGAGAGTGTTCAACTGTTGAAGTAGGTTGTGATCAGGATTCTGGATTCAACTAAATGCGGCGATGGGAAAAAGGTAGGTTGGTATTCTGGAAAAATGAGATCAAATGATGTTTTCCATCCAAATCTCTCTTGTGATTTTGACAGCACCAAATTTCTTTGCATAGTGACATATCAGATCAACTGTTCTCTGAAAGAAATTATCAGCTGCATAAACTAGATTCCAAGTTGGACTGTCATTTTGTTGTCATGATTTCAATTATTAGAAAAACCCAATCTCTCAACTTCAATACAGATCATGAAAGCAATTGGAATGAAGTGGAGAGAGGGTGAATTTGGATTGGCATGTGCCTTTAGATTGCCAACTTAGATTGAATTACCCATGCTGCAACTCTTGGACCATGTGCAAACTTTGGAAACCTGATCCAGAAGGAAACTCAGTTCTACTTATGCAAAAATTCCATATTTGGCAGAATATTCTGCTTGAGTTTGAGCTTTGACGTTTACAGAAATATTCTTAACCTTATGTTATGGGATGCATCTATATTCTATGTTGGTATCGCTAAATCAAGATTTATGAATTCATTGGAATATAGATTCAAATTTTACATCTGTGTGCTTTGAGGCTTTGTGGTACACAGCAAATTAGCCCTGAAGGTCTAAAATCTTCAACACAGTCTGAGGTGAATGACAGTCTCAGAAATGGTCATCTAGGAATGAAATTTGTGAAAGCCTAAAGCACAAACTACCGAGACATGCCACTGGGTGGTGTGTTCCTCAACAGTGTTTGTTTTGGGTCCTTGTCCTCCCATTTTATAAGAATATAAACCACATCCATCTCTGTGTAATTTACATCAATGTCACTGGTCTTGGCCTTGCTAAGTTGTTACTCACTCCCTTCTTCACACAGACTAGACACATGTGAGTCATTGTCTGCCTTCAAAATCAGGGCAATGACCTTGTCAGTGCTCATACATCTACAGACCATTATTGTGGATAAAATGGATGATATTGAAATTCCATGTTTTTTCAAAACTCATATATGTTTCAAACAAATCATCAAATCTTTGTGGCAATTACCTGCAAAGTATTTTCTAATAAGCTAAACATTAATCTTTTAACAGGAATGTTGCCCCATACATCAAGAACTCTGACTGCTGCCTGCTTTAGCTGCATTCGAGGACATATTTTTTCCAGCCACTGTGTCTTACTCTAATGGCAGGGGGTGGGGGGGGGGGGAGGGGGGGAGGGAAGGTGGTGTTAGTTGGGTCAGTTGGCTGGATAGCTGGTTTCCAATACGGAGTGATGCCAAACAGTGAAGTTTCAATCCCCACATCAGCTAAGGTTACCATGAAGGTCCCACCTTCTCAACCTCACCTCAGGCATCATGTCCCTAAAGTTAAACTCACTACCAGATGTCTCTTCTGTAAAGAGAGAGCAACTTTCTGGGTATATGGCAACTTTTACTGTAGGACAGCTTCTCTCACAAATCTCATGCATGATTACCTTCAGCTTATATTAAGGAAACGTAGCTAAAGTGGTTTCCCATTGCTTTATTCACAACTTCTACATTCAAAGTACTTTAATCTAAGTGGGCTACCACACAAAGCACCTCACTGACGCTAAACCTACTGGAGACATGAGCTCTGCTAGATATCAGCCCAATATAGTGATAAGGGATTCTATCATAAGGAGAACGTTTTCTGCAGCCACTGATGTGATACAGAATGCTACTTTGCCTCTCCATTGCTAGTGTCAAGGGATGTTACTGAGCAGCATCACGATGTTCTGAAGAGGTAAAGTGAAGCCAGAGGTCATGGTCCATGTCAGTACCATTGCCTTCAGTAAAAAGAAAATAAAGGGACTATTCCCACAAAATAGGAAACAAAGAAATGTCAAAAAGCAGGACTTCAAAGGTAATAATATCTGGAGTATTTCTATTGTGACATGCTCGCGAGATTATGAATAGGAGAATATACAAGACGAATACTTGACTGGACAGATGGTAACGGAGATAGGAATTTGGATTCCAAAAGCACTGAGACTGATTTTGAGAAAGATGGGACCTGTAAGAGCTAACATTGTGCTCTGGCAGGATTGGACCTATTTCCTTGCAGATTCATTTGTTGGTAGGTGGGGGTGGATTTGAACTAGAGTGGTAGGGGTTGGAAACCTGAGTGCTTAGACATAGGAGAGGGAAACAAAAGATGGAAATGAAAGATAGAAAAATAGAAAGCAAAAGTAGAAGGCAGAGGAAACAAGGAGCAGCACCTAAGAGTACATTACAAAAAGTGTGTAAAAAACATTTAAAAAATAAATCTGAAGGAACTGCATGGAGCTTTTGTATTAAAGTAAATAAATTGACAGCATAAATAGTTGTAAATGGGTACAATATGTCTGCAATTATGGAGACAAGCAGCAGGGTGAGCAAGGATCTCTGATCAAGACTGAATATCTTATAAACTGAACATATATTAACTGAAAAATATTATTTACTTAAATAAACAAAAATGACAACAAAAATTTGAATAAGTGATAACTGAATTAAATAAAATATGAAGATTAATATGCACTACACTTAAGTGTTGTGCAGCTGTACTTGCTATGATAAATTTAATAGTCCGTCTTGGAAGAATTTTTGGAACATTGAACAATTATAAGGTTTGAAGTGAAATCAATTGTGGACAGATTTTGAATGTTTCAGTTCAGTTTATATGGTGTGACTATACTGAAGGGCATTTGATATTTAGGACGGACAGACCAAAAGGAGGAAGATGTGGAATGGCATTGTTGTAAAGGATAAAATGATTGGACTAGTGAGAAAGGCTAATGGCTTAGAAAATCTAAATGTGACATCAGTCTGTGGAGCTAAGAAGCAAAAAGAGATGGAAAATATATTGTAAGTTGCCTAGAGATATTCAAATAGTGATGGTAAAGGAGTGGCAATAATCATGGCAATTACAGAAGAATGCAATTAAGTGCTATAGTAATCATTGTTAACTTTATACCACATATAGGCCATGTAGGGTTGGAATCCTCTCCATCTAGACTTTATGAAATATAAAAACCTGCAAATAAAAGTCACTCAACAGCACACATGCACAGAGGTTAAATTCAGATATTATGTTAAATTCCTCAAGCTGAGCCAGTGGCATAATTTGACTACTTTCACGTGACAACAGTACAGAGACATGCCATTACTTCCTATTGTCTGATGTAACCAAGAGATTGCTCACCTAATACAATTGTATTGGAATATGGCCATTGTTACTGTGATGAGTTCCTACTGAGGAGGGAAATGGATAATCCAAATCCATGTCTAGCCTGGGGCCAAGTGCTGTTGCCATGTCATCTCCACACAGCAGGAGAGATGATTAGATCCATTATGAACTAATCATGTTGTATTGACTCTTTTGATCATTGAAAGGGACTGCATTGGAAGGATAAATTATTTGGAGGATTATAAACTGTCAGAGAAATTAAAGGGGTCCTAGAACTGAGAGGTTAAGGTAACTTAAGTGTAGCTAATAAATCCAACAAGTTTGGGTCTGAATTATGTAACTTTTGGATAGCAATGTGAAATTTTCTGTGTTTTTGATAAAGGTTTTGTCCGAATAAGTCATGTTAACTTTGCATGTTTTGGGTGGAAGCTGAGGTTACCTCACGGAGGAATTCAAATCAAACAAACCAATTAAGCTATTTGTCATCTAGACTCACTTAGAGGCTTTGTATCAAAGCAAGAGGAGGTTTATTTTAATAAATAAGTTTGCAGTTGAGCCAAGTTCCGTGTCTATGTGATTTTATCATTTAGAAAATCCTAAAGTCCATCATAAGTGAGGAAACAGGAATGGGAGCTGCTTACAACTAATATAATCTGCATATATTGCTAATACTACTGTGATAGATGAATTTCTAGAGTGTAACCAAGATGATTTTTCATACAGGTATTTTGAGGAACCAACTAATGACAGGCTATACTACATTCCATATGATGAAATGAGAAGGGTTAGTTAATCTTGTTGTGCTGGGTTATTTAGGGAAGAGTGACCATAACATGGTAGAAAGTTTCACTGGGATGGAGAGTGAAGTGGTCTAATTTGAAATTTGGCTCCATAAATCTAAACAACGAAAGCTAAGAAAGTATGGGAGATGTGTTGGGAACAATAGATTGGGTAACATTTTTTAAACGTCATGAGAGTGAATAAATACAGATTATTATTCAAGAAACAAATGCATGCATTGCAACCATTCGACATTACTTTCTAGCTCAAAAACAAGAGGAAAATAGCTCAACCACAGCTAAAAGAAGAAATGAAGGCTGATATTAGATTCAAGGAGGAATCATATAAAGTTGCTAGAAGATGTAGCAAGCCATTATTAATCCATATTGGCATGGATAAATAATTGATGAACAGACAGGAAAAAGGAAGTAGGAATAAATGGGGCTTTTTCATGGTGGAAGATTGTGACGAATAGGGTACCACAATGATCAGTACTAGGGCCCCAGCTATTTACAATGTATGTTGATGATTTGCATGAAGGAATCAATTGTAATATTTTCTGATATTTTTGCTGATGATACAAAGGTAGGTGCAATCAAGAGTGTGAGCTGAATGTAAAGCAGCTTCAAGGCAATTTACACAAGTTGAGTGAGTGGGCAAATACATGGTAGATGTAGAGTGATATAGACAAGTGTGAAGTTATCCACTTCAGTGGAAGAACAGAATAACAGTATTATTTAAATGGTAATAGAGTGGGATAGGCTGATATACAAAAGACCCTGGATATCATTGTACACCAGTCACTGAAAATAAGTATGCAGGTGCTGAAAGTTAGGAAGGTATAGTTTATTTGCCTTTATTGCAAAAGGTTTGAGTACAGGAGCAGGAAGTGTTACCACAGCCATAGAGGGCCTTAGTGAGATCACACTGATGAAGGGCTTTTGCCCGAAAAGTTAATTTTCCTGCTCCTCGGATGCTGCCTGACCTGCTGTGCTTTTCCAGCACTACCCGAAACGTTAATTTTCCTGCTCCTCAGATGCTGCCTGACCTGCTGTGCTTTTCCAGCACCACTTTAATCTTGACCCACACTGATCACAGCTGGGTATATGCCCCTGAGTGCACAGTGTCCTTGCTGTGGCATTACAATGATAGTTCCTGATGCTGCCCAAGATGCAGCATTGAAGTATAGAAGCTTCCTGTAACTGGAATGGAGAAGTGCCATGAGGGCTGTTGGAAGCTGGCACACATTGAATGCCAATGTCTGCAGATGTGGGTTGGGGGGAGCGGGGGTGTTGGGCAGTGCTCTGAGGCGATGGTGCCCAGTATCAAACATGCAGTGCCTTTGGAGCAAGTGGCGAGCAGGTACGCACTTTGATTTCCATGTCAAGAATTCCGGATGTCGGGTTTGTTCGGTCTGTTTGGTCAGATAGGAAGCTGAATTTGAATGCGATGAGTTGGAGTGTTAATAAAGCATTTAAATGAATTCTAGTTCAGCTTAATTGGCAACGTACTGCTGCCTAGTGGGAAACTCACCTTGCTACTTGGCAGATGCTGAAAAGATGCAGCAAGTTGCTCCTGACATTGAGATTGGCCTCAACAGACTTCTTTTGTGCTTCTACCATGAATCTTGCCACAGTCCATATCATTCAGGCCCCAATAGGTTCACTCTGTTTCATCTCCACAGGGTGGCATGGTGGCTCAGTGGTTAGCACTGCTTCCTCACAGTGCCAGAGACCTGGGTTTGATTCCAATCTTGGCTAACTGTGTGAAGTTTGCACATTTTCCCTATGTCTGCATTGGTTTCCTCTGGATACTCTAGTTCCCTCCCACAGACCAAAGTATGGAGGTTAGTTAGATTAGAAAGGAGAAAGTGAAGTCTCCAACACTTCCAGATCAGAGCTGGAAATGTGTTGCTGGAAAAGCGCAGCAGGTCAGGCAGCATCCAGGGAACAGGAGAATCGACGTTTCAGGCATAAGCCCTTCTTCAGGAATGAGGAAAGTTTGTCCAGCAGGCTAAGATAAAAGGAGGGACTTGGGGTAGGGGCGTCGGAAATGTGATAGGTGGAAAGAGGTCAAGGTGAGGGTGATAGGTCAGACTG
>NC_057712.1:68092678-68150222 GCF_004010195.1 Chiloscyllium plagiosum | reverse complement strand
ACCTCTTTCCACCTATCACATTTCTGACGCCCCTCCCCCAAGTCCCTCCTCCCTACCTTTTATCTTAGCCTGCTGGACAAAGTTTCCTCATTCCTGAAGAAGGGCTTATGCCCGAAACGTCGATTCTCCTGTTCCCTGGATGCTGCCTGACCTGCTGCGCTTTTCCAGCAACACATTTCCAGGTTAGTTAGATTAGCCATGCTAAATTGTCCATTGTGTCCAGGGATGTGCAGGCTAGGTGGATTAGCCATGGGAAATACAGGTTACAGGATAGGATAGGAGGGTGGGTCTGGGTGGGATGCTTTTCGGAGTGCTAGTATGAAGTCGATGGGCTGAATGGCTTGTTTCCACACTGTAGGGATTCTATGCCACCAGACCTGCTGAATATTTCCATTTTTATTCAGATTTCCAGCATCTACAGCACTTTTTTAACATATGGAATTCCCAGCAGAAGCTAAATGTGTAACTGATTATCAAATTCTTCCTTTTACCTAATCATTCCTATTGAGCAATTGTTGAAGAATGCACAAGGAATTACATTTTCCTTTTAGATAAATATTTCCATCAAACAAAGTGCCAACAACTGGTTCATTCTACACATGATTAAACCTTAAAACTTTAAAAACAAATTTAAAGTAGTCCAGCAGGATGGTGCAGTACAAGCTATTGGGATTATGCTGAAGGACCTCTCCAGACTGACCTGAGCAGTGAAACAGAATGTCAACAGCTCTAATGTCGGGTGGCATTGTATCTGTCCTCTGTGTGAGTTAGGGATTAAGCAATGGTCACAGTGGGAGGCCTTGTTCTCTCCTCCACAGTACCCGAGGGAGTTGCACAAAACATAGTTCACCTTTAACTAGCATTGGCCTTTTTTACCATCATTGCTGCTAACGTCACCACTATTGAGATGCCCATGTTCAACATGCTCGCACTAATGGTATCATGCAAGTCACCTTTGATCAGCATCTGACCCTGAAGCACCTTCAATGTACATGCATAGCCATGGGTTGATGAATTGATTTGTTACTTAAACGTAGCTGGACTTTGCAAACAGTTGCTTAATAGGTTTGTTCCTGCAGTGTTTTAGCACACAGAAAACGTGAATCCTGTGGTTTCATCAAATTGGCACTGACTTCTTCCACTCTGGGCACCATCCCAGTCATTTTCTAGCAGCGTTACAGAATGAGAAGTGATGACGGGAAACACCGTTCACAGTGGACACACTCAGCAGCAGACACCACCATGCTGTCAGGTACCACCACCCCTCATGTCCTCTTTAACGTTGCACAGGTATGACAACCCATTTCCACACATCTCCCCTATGTGGAGACCAACCACATTGATTGTTGCCTCCGACTGTTCTTCCTTATTCTGAACCCTGGCATCACGCTTCAATGATGTCCATCTGATCCACTGTGGTTCCCATATAGAGACAACAGTGTGGCACATATCTCCTCTCTTTTAGCCTATCATGCCCTCCCACTTGCCTCCTCATACACTCATGGATTCTACCCCCTTAACATCCTTGTTCTCCATCTCTACTAAATGCCTCTGTTTCACCTCTCTAGCCTTGAAACCCAATCGCCCCACTGCTTTTGGCTGTGATGCTCCTGCTGCCCCTGTAGGACCCACTTGTCCAGTTAATAGACAGAAAAGCAGGACAGTATTCACCTCAGACTTCTGACTGGCTTTGACAATTAGCTCCTAGACATAAACCAAAACAGGTCTAGAGTATGTATGGAGAGAAAAACCAACTCTATTCTCTTTCCACAGATGCCACCAGACTTGCTTAGTGTCTCTGGCCATTTCAGAACTCCAGCCTCTGTTGTTTTCTTTTGTTGGCTCAGCCCTCAGACATGACTGAAGAGATCCCTGACCACTGTGTTCTCAGCTCCCTGACTGACGGTACATGATTCACCTGCCTGCTTATCTGGTCCTGCAGGACTGGCCATTGTCCGCTTCCTGGATGTCATAGAGTCATAAAGATATACAGCATGGAAACACACCTTTCGGTCCAACCCATCCATGAAACATGGGTACAATGTTAGCCTGGAGCAGTGTTTTTTAGATCAGTAAAACAGTGTTATTTTCTGGGTCTGTAAGTTGTTAAGGAGCAAGATGGCCCTTAGTAGAGTGATGTGCTCTTCCTACTACGTTATCGGAAATTAAGGAGATTTTCCAGGTTATTGATGATTATGTTTGTAGTAAGTGTGTTTGGTTGCAAATCCTATCAGGTCACATGGATCAGTTGGACTGGCAGTTCGTAGAGTCAAAGAGATGTACAGCACAGAAACAGACCCTTCAATCCAACTCTTCCATGCTGATCAGATAATCCTAACCTAGTCTAGTCCCACCTGCCAGCACATGGCCCATATCCCTCTAAACCCTTCCTATTCATATTCCCATCCAGATGCCTTTTAAATGTTGTAATTGTACTAGCCTCCAACACTTTCTCTGGCAGCTCATTCCATACACGTACCACCCTCTGTGTGAAAAAGTTGCCCCTTAGGTCTCTTTTATATCTTTCTCCTCTCACCCTAAACCTATACCCTCTAGTTCTGGACTCCCTCACCCCAGGGAAAAGACTTTGTCTATTTATCCTATCCATGCCCCTCATAATTTTGTAAACCTCTATCAGGTCATCCCTCAACCTCTGACACTCCAAAGAAAACAGCCACAGCCTGTTCAGCCTCTCCCTATAGCTCAATTCCTCCAACCCTGGCAACATCCTTGTAAATCTTTTCTGAACCCTTTCAAGTTGCATAACATCTTTCCGACAGGAAGGAGACCAGAAATGCATGCAATATTCCAACAGTGGCCTAACTAATGTCCTGCACAGCCGCAACATGACCTCCTAACTCCTGTACTCAATACCCTGACCAATAAAGGAAAGCATACCAAATGCCTTCTTCACTATCCTATCTACCTGCGACTCCACTTTCAAGGAACTATGAACTGCACTCCAAGGTCCCTTTGTTCAGCAACACTCCCTAGGACCTTACCATTAAGTGTATAAGTCCTGCAAAGATTTGCTTTCCCAAAATGCAGCACCTCGCATGGATGTATTTGGACAGAACCCTTGACTTCCTAAGTGGACAATAGACAATGGCCAGGACTCTCTGCTGCAACTCACCCCCCCGCCCCAAACGGAACTCGACTAGACCCCACCACTTTCCAACACGGCCATTTTATTGACTTAATGCACAGTGTGTTAGCCACACAGGCAGCTGGCACATACTGTAGGTGCTCAGTTGACATCTCATTGTGCCGTACCTCAAGTTGTCCTTCTTGACAAGCATGCAAAGCAGTTCGTCTGTGTGTCTGTGCAAAAGAGCACCTCAATACAGCAGGATTGATAGTCCTTCGGCCATGCCAATGTGTTCACAAGCATGGGGACATGGCAAGGCAAGGCAGCAATGCTGCGAGCATGCTGTTAGGTGCTCAGGAGTCTGAGCACTAAGACAGTAAGCAAGCAATCCATAAGATGGTTCAATCCACGAGTTGGCCCTCTCTCCCTTAGTGTAAAGTGTCCCTACTGCAGCTTTTCAACACTCGTCGCTGGTGCACCCTGCAATGCGCTTCCTAAATGGCCTACCAGTGTATCGGAAAGTACCATGATGATTGTGAGGGGTTGGCAAATGCTGGATGCCAACATCCATGGATGAGGGGTGTGTGCACTAATGCCTTTGGATCATGGCCTGAGATGCAGTTTAAATTAAACAACACTGAGCTACATTGGAGTAGGCGGTGAGTTGAACCAGGTACCTACTCTGATTTCAATGTCACGTTTTCTCAAGGTCTGGCTCATTTGACAAGTTAGTTAAGACCAAATGCTAAATATTAATGAGTCAAGTTGGGCTATTAAAAAGGCATTTAACAAGCAATTACCCCCTTAATTGGCAACTTGTTGCTGCCTAGTGAGAAATTTGTTATGCCACTAATCAAAAGCATAAAAGATGGAACTTGATATTCCCAACATTGAGGAGAAAGTGAGGTCTGCAGATGCTGGAGATCAGAGCTGAAAATGTGTTGCTGGAAAAGCGCAGCAGGTCAGGCAGCATCCAGGGAACAGGAGAATTGACGTTTCGGGCATAAGCCCTTCTTCAGGATTCCTGAAGAAGGGCTTATGCCCGAAACGTCGATTCCCAACATTGAGTCTGGCCATGCTGAATTTATTGTCTGATCCAGCTCTAATTCTCACTATAGCCAATGTTATTCAAACCCATATTAAACTCTGCCTGTAAAACTAGCATTGATTATTGTAAAAATCCATGGGGTTCACGAATATCCTTTAGGTAAGGAAATCTATCATCCTTACTTGGTCTGGCCTACATGTGATTTAGATCCACATCAATGGTTGACTCTTAAACTGTCTTCTGAAATGGCCTTGCAAGCCACACTTTTCAAAGGCAAACTTGAATTTGCAAAACAATTCTGGCCTTGCCAGAACTGCCCACATCTTATAAAACATGCTGGAAGTTAATTGAATTTTTTGGTAATTATTACTCAGTATAACTATGAGATAGAATATATAAATAGTGGATGTCTGTGCTGGAGAGGACAGCACCAAAATTACTCAGTAATTATAAGGAATCTTATTTATTATTAAATTTATATTCATCCTGAAATAATTTCATATTGTGTTCTTTTGTTACAAAATTTATAATGAGACAGATTTGTTTAAACTAAGTCTGAGTGCTAAAGTGCTTACTCTGCAAGGAAAAGTTTCTGTTAACCTGGATCTTTGCAAGTAAGCAACAATTAACAACTTGATTACGGTATAATAAATGTGTATATTAGTACAGCTGTATTTTATGAATTTAATCAACCCCAGAGAACAGACAAATTGGCTCCATAAATCAGTAATCAGTACACCTCTTGCCTTCTCTATCAATCACAGCTGTTATCTGGAAGTGTGAAAGAGCAGGAGCAGGGAGTCTGCCTGTTAATGGGCATCTTACAGTACTTTACGTCTCTGATGGAGACAAATATCCACATGGAGCAAAGTCTGTGAACTGTCAAATTCTTGCTCTGCTGGTGATCAACGACTCCCTTCGCTCCCACAATCTCTCCCGCAGCAAAATCTCTCATGCAGTCCTCATCATCTTAAGGACAAACGTTTGAACTGCACTTCTTTGTGAAGGGAACAAATTGAACACCAGTGGAATAGCTGGATTGATTCTTACTTTTTTTTAAGTTTTAACTCTTTTGATTCTTTGCAGCACTCAGTTCCACACATCCAACCAAATCCATATAAAAGATATACATGAGAATACATTTACGTAGTGGAGAGATTGCACCTCCAGCCCCCGACGTGATTCTGCAAGTTATAAATCACCATTGACACTGTGAACTGACAGTACCTGACTTAATCAACACAGATCAATATTTGACCTTGATCCCACCTGCCGTTTTGGAGCTGAAGTGCTCAGCTGTGGCTTACTTGGATCTGATGCTCTCTCACATTGATGCCAGTGTGGTGGGTCCTTGCTTCCTGTGTTGTCCGACCACGTTCCTGTGCAACTAGGATACCTTTGTCTTCTGCAATTTCACAAGGTACTGCCCAGCTTTCATAATTGGGACACTGATGATGTGTGAGATGCATTGGTGTGCTGCCACTTGAGGGATTAAAGTCCTCAATTGATCCTTGGAAGGAGCAGGAGGTGAACAGGTTCAAGGCCAGTTACTATAGTGATTACTGACAGGATATGGTAAACAGCGCTATGAGGTCAGAGGTCTTCTGCAATAAGGGTGAAAATCTTAATGACAAGACCTCTAGATTGGTGCAGGTTCACACAGCAACAATGTTTTGATATATTCAAGTAGCTTCTTTATCAGTTGCGGATCCTAGGCGTTACAAGCACACACTTAAGAAGGCATACAATGTGTTAGCTTTTATTGGTAAAGGGATTGAGTTTCGGAACCATGCAGCTGTACAAAACTCTGGTACGGCCACATTTGGAGTATTGCATTCAGTTCTGGTCATCGCATTATAGGAAGGATGTGGAAAGGGTACAAGGAGATTTACTAGGATGTTGCCTGGTATGGAGGAAAGGTCTTATGAGGAAAGGCTGAGGGACTTGAGGCTGTTTTCGTTAGAGAGAAGAAGGTTAAGAGGTGACTTAATTGAGACATATAAGATAATCAGAGGGTTAGATAGGTTGGATAGTGAAAGCCTTTTTCCTTGAATGGTGACGGCTAGCATGAGGGGACATATTTTTAAATTAAGGGGTGATAGATATAGGACAGATGCCACGTAATTTTGTTACTCAGAAAGTGGTAGGGGCGTGGAACACACTGCCTGCAATAGTAGTAGACTCGCCAACTTTAAGGGCATTTAAATGGTCAATGGATAGGCATATGGACAAGAACGGAATAGTATCGGTAAGATGGGCTTCAGATTGGTTCCACAGGTCGGCGCAACATCGAGGGCCAAAGGGCCTGTACTGCACTGTAATGTTCTATGTTCTATAAACACACAATAGTATGTTAGGTTTTGCTTACAAAGTTCTAGCATTTGGGTTTTTTTAAGCTGAGGGTGAACACTAATAACTTGGAATTTTTTTAGTTTCAGTTTGGGGTGTTTGAAAAAAGTCTTGGCTGAAGATAGGTGCACAAAAAAATTGTTGCTGTAACACAAGTTTACAGATTTCAAGACACATGGTAAAAGATAATCCCGCTAATCCCTTACAGAATTCACTCCAGGATTTTGCCATTGTTTCTGAGAATGTTAACCCTCATTATCACTTGATCCAATATCTGAAAATATTAATCTCATTTTTCCTTTTAGATAAAAAAAAATCAAAACAAAACTGCAGATGCGGGAAATCAGAAACAAAAACAGAAATTGCAGGAAAAACTCAGCAGGTCTGGCAGCATCCACAAAGAGAAAGCAGAGTTTCAGGTCATAGAACCCAAAACGTTAACTCTACTTTCTCTCTGCATTTGCTGCCAAACCTGTTGAGTTGTTCCAATGATTTCTGTTTATGTTTCCATTTTCCTTCTTGTTTTCTGGAATGTGAGCATCTCTGACAAAGCCAGCACATGTTGTCCATCGCTATTTGCCCTTAAGAAGGTACTGACAAACTGCCTTCTTGAACCACTTCAGTCTATGGTAAATCCATAGACTGTTAGAAAGGTAGTGCTGGAAGGACACAATGACAGTAAAGGAGTTGCTGTAGTGTTGAGCTGTTGTTTTGCTCATGTTTAGCTGCAATCTCAATGGTTTATGGTATTGTGATGTTAGCTAATGTTTTTACTTGACATGACCTGTCCCAGACTGAAAACTGGTTTGATTGATCATGTTTAAAAATCTTTTTGCAAGTAACACAAGTTTACAGATTTCAAAACACATGGTAAAAGACAATCCCACTAATCCCAGCAGCAATCCCTTACAGTATGCTCAACACAAACAATTCCCCTCCCTTTTTCCACACCTTGAGAATCTGACTGCCTCTTCCTTGTTTCTTCACACATCTATGCTTAGACTTTCTCAGCTCCAAGTAACTTCTTTAGGGTTTTAATCAAACACTTCTGCTCTGGAAGTTTAAAACACTTCCTCTTTACACTGAGTTAATCTATTCATCAACAGTTCCAAACAATCTCCCTTCTTTAGACACAAGTATTTTTAACACCCATCTTCAGTCAAGACTTTTTCCAAAGTCCCAAATTGAAACTAAAAAAAAATCCAAGTTATTAGTGTGCACTCTCAACTAAAAAAATACCCAAATGCTAGAAATGTCTAATCAAAGCCTAATTTTGCAAAACTCTTCCAATGGAAACAAATTAGCCTTCAAGAACTTTCTCTCTCACACTGTTGTTTTTAAAAAGAAATCACCATGGGTACAGAAATGCATACAAGTTCATTATCCAAAACTAGAGGGCAAAGGTTTAAAGAGAGAGGGGGAAAATGTAAAAGGAACCTAAGGGGTAACTTTTTCTAAAAAGAGAGTGGTGTGTGTATGGAGTGAGCTACAGAGGAAATGGTGGAGGCTGGCACAATTTCAACATTTAAAAGGCATCTGGGTGGATATATGAATAGGAAAGTTTAGAGGGTTATAGGTCAAATGCTGGTAAATGGGACTGGATTTATTTAGGATATCTGATCAGCATGGACAAGTTGGACCAAATGGTCTGTGTCTATGCTGTACAGCTCTGTGACTCTTAAGCCTATTCACACATATAAAACTCCCATACCATTTGAAAATCCAGAATAAATTTTATATATGTATGCATATACATATAACTTTACATCACACTGGGGCCCATCTTATGGTTCAAAAATCCTTAGAGGTCTTGGCCCCTATAGTGCCCAAACTGGTACCAACCACTTGCTCCACAAACTCAACAAAATGTACACCCAATATCACCTGAGCATCAATGCTGAACACTTTTCTTTACTGTGCTCCCTCCAATGGACCCATTTAATTTCAGGTATAGCCACTGATTGGCTTCCTGCTCTGTTGCTACCTCCATGTACCTGGACACCTCTGATCAAGATTGCAACACTTGCATCAAATTACCACCAAATTTTTCTTTTTCTTTTTTCTTTTCCATCTCACTCAGAGACCACCAAAATTCTAAACTGGCTCTTAACAAGTTGGTAATGTGCTCATTAACAAAATTAATTGGCCATTTTTCAAAATTAGGCCGGTTACTGGGTTCTGCCTTTCTGCATCCTGAGCAAAATCGCTGGAAGAAGGCCTGATGGTGCAAAACTAGCACAGCAGCATTAATCTTTTGTGCCCGCTTCTCTCGATATTTATTCACATTGAGACATAATAATCCTCTCCGGTAACTTTACTGATTTTGCCTCTCAGTTGATCATTCTATTTTCACCTGTCTACTCTTGTCTTTCTCAGTTGACTGAGAATGCAGATGTGTCAGTGTTTATGCTTTAATTTGTCTGAAACAGCTTTCCTCCACAATGTTTTATTATGACATTTGTGATTCAGAAATTTTACAAAATCCTGTCACTATAAAACAAAACATATTAATAAATCTTTGTAGTGCCTTCTGGAGACATTTACTTCTCATTTAATCATTCAGTACCATACTTTTGTCTCTTGTTTATAAGACCCATAGATCAGCTTTGAAATACAGTATGAAATGTGCATCTCCTCAGAGAGGTTAACATCTCCACATACCATATGCCAGGTCAAGTTAACTTATTCAAAATTTACAAATATCAGTGTGGATCACAACACCAAAATTCTGTTTAAATTTCACCAAACTGCTAAGTTTATTCCTGGAAAATGAGGAATCTAGAGTAAAAGTGGTACCCTACAAATACAAATAAATTCTTATAAATGAATTTATAAGAAGCATAAAGATGTGAATGTTAATAATACTTAGCAGGGCTAAGATTCACACTGTGAATGACAATTACTACAGTAGTTTACAATTCCACAGACACAGCTTAAACTTCTCAACTGTGGAGTGATTATATCAGACTAGAGGGGTTGACACATCATGCTGCTTCCCTTATGGTCACAATCATTAGAAACATGCTTAGTCCAACACTGGGCTGGATTTTGCAGTCGGGAGCAAAGGAATGATTAACTAAACAGAATGCTGCCCACAAAGATTTAGCTGGCTCTAGGGTATAGGCTACCACTATCTCAAGGATACTTTGAATTTTGTGCCATTTCCAAATTCTGTGTGGTCAGAATTCTCACAGACAGCAAATCAGAAAGTGAAAAACCATAGATTTCAATCCACATTTTTAATCATTTTACAGAAAACAAAATAAAGTTTGGGGCGTAGACAAGGGATTAACACACAATCTGAAATAGCACAAACAAACTTAAAAAAATAACTACTTAAAATATGCATCATTTTAGGTGTTCTTAGGTGTCCTTCTGAGGAAATAAGACAATATTTAACAGTTATTTTCTCTAGGTCCGAAAGGTTCAGCGGTAATTATGATTTAGGATGCAGTTAAAACTCAGTTACTCCTGACTGTACTATGTTGAACATTAATAGTTTTTACAGTGGAAACCCTATATAAATGAGTTGAAGCTCACATCGCCTGATTCTGCATTGTCTGTGTATAGACTGCTTAAGTGCAGAATCTAGAGAAACAAGGTCCCCTGACAGTAATTTTTGGAATCTAAATTAAATTGTACACATGCATGTATAGCTGCCAGGCGTTGCTGTCAGTTTTACATAATAATGACAGTGAGTGCTGACAGTTTTGCCATCAATGAAACAACAAATTCCAGGCCAAAATCTTTCACTGTCATTGGCTTAATTTGTGAATAATATGCAAAATTTTGAACTCTGCCAGGTGGTGACATAACTTGGCTTTAGTATGTTGAAGAGCCAGATCAGGAGCTAAGTTTTGAGTTATGTTGCTGTTCCTTTTGCATTGATGCATAACACTAGGATTATCCTGCCTCGACATGAAAATAGCTGATCAGCTCCTCTTTAAAAATATCCTTCAGATGCTAAGCTACATCCTGGCTATTGTAGAGCATGATATGTGAATTATTACAATTGTCACATTTTTAATCTGTTGAATAACAATGTGAGGAAGTGGTAGAGGTGAGTACAATCACAACATTTAAAAGACACTTGGACAGATATGCGGAAAGGAAATGTTTAGAGGGATATGGGCCTAATGCAGACATATGGGACTAATTCAGTTTAGGAAGTGTGGTTGGCATAGACGAGTTGGGTCGAAGGGTCTGTTTCCATGCTGTATGACTCTATGACTCCATTGTAAAATGGTAATTATCAGTTTGTGAGCCAAAGGTACCCCCTCATAAATCTGAGGAAACTCTGATGCAAAGGAATGGTGGCAGCACAGTGACTCAGTGGTTAGCAATGCTGCCTTACAGCGCCAGGAACCCTGTTTCAATTCCAGCCTTGGGCAACTGTGTGGAGCTTGCACATTCTCCTCGTGTCTGTGTGGGTTTCCTTTGGGTGCTCCGGTTTCCTCCCACCATCACAAAGATGTGTAGGTTAGGTGAATTGGCCATGCTAAATTGCCCACAGTGTTCAGAGATGTGTAGGTTAGATGCATTAGTCTGGGGAACTGTAGAGTAATAGGGTTGGGGAATGGGTCTGGGTGGGATACTTTACAGAGTGTTGGTGTGGACTTGTTGGGCCAAATGGCCTGTTTCCATACTACAGGGACTCTAGAAAGACCAGGCAGATAGTGTAGGAGTCCCCTGAGCCTATCTCACTTACTGGGTGGTCTTTTATTTTGAATGCTGGTGACTCTGCTCGTTCATCAGAGGAATGTAGTAAATGTAACAATTGTAAGGCAATGTTTGATAGGAGCTAAAAAACAGAAAGAGGCCAGCAAACATTGGTAGAAGTTATTTATTATCCACAAAATAATGATAGCAATGTTGGGCATGGTATTATTCTGGAAATTAGAGGTACATAGAGCAAGGAGAATGCAGTCATCATGGGTGACTTCAATCAACCTAATCTACATATGAACTAAGTAAATCTAATGGGCACCACTGCTGTGGAGGAAGAATTTGTGAATGTGTTCAAGATCGTTTTCTGGAGTACCATACTGAAAAGCTAAATATGACTCAAGCTATTTTGGATGTAGTGATATGCAATGGGAAAGAGTGAACTGACAGTCATGTTTTATAAGAATCTTTAGGAATTAATGACCACTGTACGTTAGAATTTTCCATTAAGTTTGAAAAGATGCAATTTCATATGAAACTACTTTCTTAAATTTAAACAAAGTCCCACATGAAAGATTAATAAAGTAAGTTAATCTATGTGAGACTGAGGGTAATATACTAACACGGAATGAGAATTGGTTAACAGGTAGAAGGCAAAAACGTGGAATAAATGTGTCATTCTTAGGTTGGCAGGCTGTGACCAACGGAGTGCCACACGATAGATGCCTGTTCACAGTCTGTATTAATGATTTGGATGGAAGCACCAATTGTAATATTTCCAAGTTTGTCAATGATACAAAATGTGGTGGAAATGCAAGTTTTGAAGCATTTGCAAATAGGCTTCAAGGTAATCTAGTTAGGCTGTGAGAGCAGACAAGAGCATGACAGTTGGAATGCAATGCAGATAAGTGTGAGGTTATCCACTTTGGTAAGAAGAACAAAGGTGCAGAATAAGTATTAAATGGTGAGAGAATGAAAAGTATTGATCGCCAAAGGGACTGGGGTGTCCGTGTTGAGAAGTTACTGAAAGCTATTAATGGTTGTGCAGTAAGCTACTTAGAAGGCAAACGAGTATGTTTGCCTTGATTGTGAGAGGATCTGAGTACAGGAGTAAAGATGTTTTGTTTCGATCATATGGAACACTAGTGAGACTGCAACTGGAATATTACCTGGAGTATTACATGCAGTCCCCTGCTTAAGGAAGGATAGATTTGCCATACATGGAGAGCAGAGAGGGTTCACCGGACTGCATCCTAGGATGGGAAATTATAGAGAATTAGGAGGTTGGGCTTGCATTCTCTGGTGTTTAAAAGAATGAGAGTTGATCTCATAGAAACATACAAAATTTGCAATGGGCTAGATAGGGTTGACACAGAAAGGATATTTCTTTTGGCTATGAGGACACAGTCTCAGAATAAAAGACATTTCTTTTAGGATTGAGATGTGGAGAAATTCCTTAAGTTGGTGCATCTTTGTTGTTGTCTCAGTCACTGAATAAGTTCACAGCAGAAAATGATAGATTTCTATTTCCTAATGACATCACAGCTGTGGGGCTATCACAGGAAAATGGCATTGAGGTAGCTGATCAGCTGTGATCTAGAATGATGGAGCAAGCTTGAGGGGCTGATTGGCCTCTTGTTTTCCTGACAAGGTGGATGCAGCTGAGTCCAGAACTAGGGGCACTGTTTAAAAATTAGGTATTGCAAATTGTGTGACATTGGAACTTTCTGTTTCAAAAGGTTGGAGGTGGTGTTATTGAACATTTTTAAGGATGAGGTGATTGCCTTCTTGTTAGATAGGAGAATCAAAAGTTATCAGAGATTGATAGGAATGTGGAATTTGAAGCACAAACCAATCAGTTATGATCTTATTGAATGGTAGTGCAAGCTCAAGCAGATTATGAGCTTTGAGATTCTGTTTTTAAGTTAGTTCTGACCTGCTCATACTCTTTAAGCTGATCCTCTTTCCTAGGTCTGTCCTGTTATTGCTACCTACATTCCTGCATTCCTGTGTCTACTTATTTCTTCCAGGTTTTAATTTCTTCTTTTATAAGCATTAATGATTCTATTAAATAGTCAAAAACCTCGAAGTGTTTAACTGCTGATACAATGAAATCATTTTGATCTTATTCAAAATAAGATCATAAACTTTGTCCATCTTCATGCAGAGTATTCTTAAGCTTTATTATAAAAACCAACACCAGGACTTTTTTTAAGACTGACTGATATGATGAGCGAGGACAGCACAGGATAGGAGGGGGAGCAACATTTTTACTCCTCCGGGCAACTTGAGATCAAACTCACCACAAATTATCTAACAGCATGAATGAAAGAAAGGGAGCAGAGATGAAAGCACTCCTTATGGAGAATGTACAAAGAGCAAAACTTCCCTGAGAGACAGATATTGTTCATGTTCATGATGTGCTTATTTTGTACTAAATACTGAATACAAAAAGAAATGCCTTAGTTTTTCAAATTAACACTGGCAATAAAATAATATTCAGAGTAAAAAAAAGGATATATCAGTTTGAAGAACAATCCACTCACATCAACATTTTTTTGTTCCTCTGTTATTCAATCTCTAATGTAGCCCATATCAGTATCTAAATCGAAAGAAAATTCTGGATATGTTATTGAAACCTACATTTCACTTTTAGTAACAAGCATATGATTTTCTCTTTAAAACAATTCAGAAGTTCCATCTTTGTGAATTAAAGCTTGTATAACACACTAAATTTAAAGTTTCTGTTGAACACATTTTAAATAAAATAAACAAAAAAGTTGAAGCTTAAAGAGGCCTATAGTTACACTTCAGTCCACTTTTATGCCCTATTACTCTCTCAGTTTGCACTTCCACCAGAGTGATATTAGGGTTTAAATTTTAATTTATGAGTATGGACTACATAAAAATACTAAGTTTTTTTTTATTTTGAGGGTGATTTGATTAATATGTTTAATATATTAAAATTATTTGACGGAGTAGATATAGGTAAGTCATTTCTTCATGTTGGGGGCATCAAGAACAAGTAGACATAGCCTTAACGTTAAAACTCAGTCAATAAGGAGTACTTTTTAACACAAAGAATAGCTGAAATCTGATCTTCTCTGCCCCAAGAGACCATAGATGCCGGGACAATTGCTGCTTTCAAGACTGAGATTCTTCTTTAGTTAAGGCTAGTGTGGGATGTTGAACAAAGGCAGAAAAATGGATTTCAGGTACAGATCATGACCAAGGTTAGGGTTTAATCTGAAGTCCTCCGGCTTGCAGCTTGGATTCAATCAGAATTTAGCCAGAGGGATTCATTCCATATCGTGCTTTGAAAACCCATAATTCCAAATAAACAATAAGCTCCGCCCTGTTTTGCTGGAGAAATACTGGAAACGTTGTAGTCAAGATCAAAGACCATTGCACATATTCTTGTTGTGCCTATTTACAGCTCTAATAATCAGAGGCCCTAGAGGCTTGTTATGTGGTTGATTTGCTAACCAGTGAACAAAAATTACCAAAGCTCTCAGGCTGCTCAACTTCATTACTGTACTGAAGATTTGAGCTCCAGGATTACTCCTGTCCCTAGCCAAGCTATTCCAGTACCTTTACAGTATTGATATCTCCTCAACAATGTGCAAAATTATCCAGGTATGGCCTGTCCGTAAAAAGCAGAATGAGTCCAAGCCGGCCAATTACTGTTCCATTAGTCTACTCTCAGTCATCAACAAAATGTGGAACAAGCAGCACTTGCATAGCAATAGCCTGCTCACTGGCATCCTGTTTGAGATCTACCAGAATCACTCAACTCATCACCTGTTGACAGCCCTGCTCCAAATGTGGACAAAAAAGCTGAACTCTACAGTTGAGATGAAGGTGACTGTCTTGACATCAAAGCAGTATTTGATCAAGTGTGGCCCAGCAAAACTGGTGTCAATGGGAATCAGGGGAACAACTCTCTGCTGGTTGGAGTCATGCCTGGCACAAGTGAAGAGGTTGGGTTTCTTGGAGATCATTCATCTTAGTCTGAGGATATCACCGTAGCACTCCCTCAGTGCAGTAACCTAGGTACAAGTACCTTCAGTTGCTTCAATGATCTTCCATCCATCAGAAAGTCAGAGATGGGATATTTACCACATGCAGAACTCCTGGATCCACAGATACTGAAGCAATGACTGCTCAAATGCAGCAAGACCTGGGTGACCCGCAGACCTGGTCTGATATGTGACAAGTAATTTTGATGCCACACAAGTACTGTTAAGTGCTACCTAAAATATCTGAAATCCATCCAGGAAAAACTATGAAAATTCCCAAATGCTTTGAAACACATTGCTTATCTGTTGTTTAAACATATGATCAGACATCACAAGAAAACTGCCTTCACCAAATTAAAAGCAGAATTCACATCCTTAATAGTCAGCTTTCTATCTTACCATATGTGTCAAGCAAGCTAGACATGGAGAATTGTTGACCTGGGGAAATCAGAGTGTGTACCTGGCAACTTCAGCTCACTGTTGGCTATTAGGCACCTCCCAGTTGCTCATGATGAAACAACATCTCAGAGCATGATCCATGAGCACTAGCTGTATGCAGCTAATGACAACGGTCATAGATATCTGACATTTGACAGCCCCTCTCAGTCCTCATGGCCACCTCTTGGATCCACTTGCAGGATACTCCATGAGAATAGACTTTCATTGCATGACATACTGGCTGCTAGCAGTGAAAGGCTGCTGCATGGACACTTTAGATGAATGAACAATGATCCAACTCATGGATTGGACCAAGCTGGATCTAAGGGCTGCATGCTTGTTCTCTTAGAAATCATTCACTTAGCACCTACGTGTATGCCTTGCCTTGCTGTGCCAATTAATCCATCCATATAATCAGGCAACTGGCCTGACGGGCAACAGTTATCAGTCAGGTAGGTGTACATTTTATTGTACATCAATCTCACACCTTCACCATGTGCCAGCAGATTATGCATCAAAAACACTGCATGTGTACCAATTGATGTTTTAACAGGAAATTAACCTCTACTAAAAATTACTTGCTGGCATACAATAAAAGAAAATACTTGTTCTCTCTAAACGTGATTCAACTTGTATGATTCATCAACACAGTCAAGCAATTTGTTTGGATTAACAAAACCAAGGCCTATTTAGAAAGATTTTCCTCTCCTCTGTTTCTACATTCACTGCTGTTGTTGCTGAGCTTGTTCTGTTTCTTACTCTGACCTCTCCTTCCTATGATTAGATGACATTGAAAATTATAGAGTATTGACAAATTTTACAGTAATTGGAGTATAATTTCTCATTGTGTCCTGCAGTTTGCTCAATCAGTTTTTATGGGTGTTGGGGATGATGGGGTAGAGGTAGTATTGTAGAGGTTAAGGCTATCGGACATCAGTTTTTTAGAGCATGTTTCTAAATAGGCCTGTTCTTGTATCTTGCAAATGGATCCGAGAGGTGGCCATGAGGATTGTGAGGAGCTGCCGAATGTCAGATACCAATGACCATGGGCATTAGCTGCAAACAGCTGGTGTCCATGGATTGTGCCCTGAGATGCTGCTGCATCATGAACAACTTGGAGGCTCCTCGCAGCCAGAAGTGAGCTGAAGTTGCCAGGTACATGCTCTGATCTCCCCAGGTCGACAATTCTCCATGTCTAGGTTGTTTGGCACATTTGGTAACATAGAAAGCTGACTATTAAGCTGGTGAGTTCTTCTTTTAATTTGATCTTTAGCACACTGTAATCCCTCTTAATTGGCAACTTGCCATTGTCTAGTGAGATTAATCGAGATGCTCCCAATGTCAAGATAGGCCCGACTGGACTTTTTATCTGATTTTGCCACTAACCTCACCACAACCCACAATGTTCAGGCCCCTATAAGATATCGTCCTATATTTCCATTTAGATAGAAAAAAAAATCTCAATTTTAGTTCAAACTTTAACACTCCATAACTGGTTTGACTGCTGTATCTGCAGTTTGGCACCTTTGAAGCTAAAAGTATTTGGATCTACCAATTTGAATTGCTTTCTAAGCCAAAATAAAACTTTACTTGTCAGTTTGAACTGACACTTCAACAACAATAGCCAATGTCATCATTCCTAAAAGTTAGATTAACAAAATATTTTCTTACATCTTGAATAGAAAACCAAATGAGTATATGAAAGCTGTGCTAGTTAAAAAATACCTTGGATTAAATTCCTCCAAAAAAAGTCAATACAGCCAATCTAACAAGGCTGCTTCAGTAAAGTTAAGAATTTATCTTGTATTTGTGACCTGGGAAAAGGTCAGCAGAACTGAAATGCCAGGAGATGTGTGTGTGGTATTGAGTTTTCAGTAAGCCCTTCATAAAGGTGCACAATAACTAGAGTGTTTTAGCTGAAATGTGAGAAATACAATGGTACCAATAGAGCAGAATTTCACTGGAGTTGGTATTTTTGTTAAAGAATGCAGAGATAGGAAAAATTCTTTCTGAAGTTCTTGGAATGTTGTGCAAGGTATAAAATAGACTGGGAAGTCACCAGGAGTCACCAGAGCCTGCATTCTGCATACTGAAAGGATTATGGACATTGCACTAAGACTTTCTAGGAGAACAGGTCACAGATTTCAAGATGTGATAAGGATTAAGTGAATTAGAGGGAAGAGTATTGTTTCATTTCTTCTAATATTCACTGGAGCTGAACAGTTTCATGTTAACACAAAGCTACTAAACATTTCTCATCAAAGAAAATGTTATTGTTTTGCTTGTGGATATTTAATGGTAATTTTGACCAGTTTATCAAAGTTGCTGTCTGCAAATGGCTGAAAACTGAACTAATGTTGTTTGCAATATCTTCTTAGTCTTGCGTCTTTCTTTGCAATTTTATAGTTAGATTTCCCTTTTAGTGTGAAATACTTGAGCGTGCAGTGTACTTCACAGAACCATTGGTAATGTTCTGACAGGAGACATGTTTTTACAGACAGGATAGTTTTCATCAGTCCAGAATGGAATGCTATTTGCCATGTAGTTCCACATCAGGTGATTTAGTTGAGCATCTATTGAACTGATGCATAGAGGGAAGTTTGGGTTCAAATAAAAATCAGCTTTGAGGTTTGCAGTGTGGCCCCTGAAATGGGAATTCAACACACTTTTCCTCGGGTCACAATATTGTGAAATTCATTATATTCCTGATTGTCGCACTGTCAGTTTTTTTTTAAACCAAACTTGGCATTCTCACCTTACCACCATTTCTTGGTTATTCTAATCTCCCTTTTCTTCTTTTTACAAATTGGCAACGTTGCATTCTATATACGCTTTGAATCTTCACATTAATTTATCAATTCAAAAATAAATTGCATCCTTAAGACCCTCAAAGCTCAAGGAACATCAATAGCTGTTGTTTCTGCTGATGGTTTACAATTCAGATTTCTGATTATCCTAGCCCTGAAGAACTTACATATGTTACTGAGTTTCCTAGCTTGCTTATTTGTTCCACAGGGCACACGCATAAATGGCCTCTTTGAGTTTGCAGGTTTTGGATACATGATATTCCCTGGTTGAGCACTATGTCTGACTGAAAATGCTCAGGTCAATCTGTTACTTTGAGTATTTTTGCTGTTAATAAAACATGTTAAAACTAATAATGTTATGCGTCAGTTTTGATGTCACCAAGTGCAGAATGTTCTCTGGTGAAACTGCTGTACTTCTTGTCCAATGATACTGTGTTAATGTCAGGTCAAGACTCTAAATTTAAAATCAAACAACCATTGGTTTCAAGTGAACTCAGGATGATTGGAACCAGGAATGTGGAAAATAGATTTATACAGTGAAATGTAAATAAACTACGAATCAAACTAGAATTAACTTATAATGAATAATAAATTGCCCCATCAAAGTTTTGGGGATGGTTATTGTAATTATAGTATACTTAAAAATACTTGTGAACTGTAATGCTATTTAAAATCTAATTTTTACTTTTAAGAAATCAATTCTTCACTTAATTAGAAGATAATGTAGCAATTTCATATTTCATACATACCTGCAATTCTGCTTTGTTATATTTCAGTCGTAAAAGAGTTTTTCAATAAATGCAAGTGTACTTTAATTGAGAGAAATGGCACATTGCATGAGTTGTAGGAGACATTTAGCAATTAAAGAGTTAACTTGCTGGCAAGGTTGAAAATGTGGAAGGTGATGCATGGTAACTTGATTTTCAATTCTGAAATCCATCCGATACGGGTCAGTCGCAAAGCCCTTTCTTGATTTAACTGTGCTTCTCACAATGGGAGTCAGTTAATTAAATAATTAATTTTAAAATTCATGTCAAATTTTAGATTTAGTCAGGACTTTCACCCTAATGCATTTTTCAACTCCTCAAGGGCTGCAAATTTCTTTCAGAAATATGTTTGCATTCTCTCTGGTTAAATAGTAGAAATCAACATCCTGTATTTCTCGTGAGTGCAGAATCTATTCAAAAACTGCCTGACATGCTTATGACCCAGTGAAGGTTATTAAATGACTGACCCATTTTAGATTAGGGCTTTAATGGAAACACAGCACGCTTTTTTTTCCACATCACCTATCTGCTCGGCAAAACCTTAGTCTAAAGACACCCAATCAGGTGTTCAAAATGCAATGTAAGATGCTAAACTACACATATTTTTGGTAACCTTTTGGAAATCTTTGTGATGAATTTTTTTCCTAAATGAAAAACTAATATTTGAATACAACAACTTAATAAATCAAGAATTCTACAAGTACTTTTCTGACTTCAACTGAAGTTGTGCCCTTACCTCCTCTCCTGAAAGGACCGACTTTTGTGTGCATTTTCACAGGTGCCTCACTGAATGACTCATGTAGGAGGCTATAAATTGAATGTTTACAGACTATTTAACCATGGATAAATCACAGTTAATCCTAACTTCATACAATTTCCATACATGTACACTACCCATAAGCCTGAATAAATCAGTTCCATGTTACATGCTGCACCTCCTGGTTGAACCATCAGGGCATGCTCTTTACTCACTTGAATGATGGTTAGGAATCTGAAAGGAGCTAGAAAAGCAAAATCACGTTTTTCTCTGTTATTGCTATCGGAACACAAGGCAGAACATTTGCCTTTAATTGACCAGAAATTACTTAACAAAGGGGAAAATAACACAATCATAAATTTCACTTTAGTCAAGAATAATCTGACTATTGGCTATCGCGTTTACAATCACATTCAGCACAATATGGTGTATAATTTAAATCCAGACCATAAAATTAATATAATGCATTTATATTGCACAGCTGGCAGTCATTTCAAGTAAATAATCTGGCTTTGTGGGTTTGTCATTAAACATTCTTTAAGTTTCAAGCTTGCAGTTTGTTATATCTGAAACTCTTCATCAGATCACTATTTTGTAATTGCTCTCAAATAACCATTACTCTCTCTTTATAGATTGTATTACTTGCTCTCACTGTTTTGTACTGTAATGATAAATATAACCACTAAAAATGTTATAAACAATTTTGACGAGCTTTGTGGGGAACCACAAAATGTTAATAGCCTCAAGAGCTTCCACCCAAGTTTCCGACAAACTAAACTGATCCATATTCAAGAAAGAATAAGCTTAAAGGAAACAGCAAAAATGAGTAGGTATCTCACAAAGACCATGTGGTTTGACAGACTTGGTGAGGTGAATCAACAAATTCCACATTCATTTTTTGTATTACCTTAAATTGTCTATCATAATGAATTATATGCACTAGGATGAGATTAACAATAACTGAATAAAAGTCTTTACCTGGAGTGTGTATACACACAGACACACACATACACACACTTCGTCAGAAGTCACACAACACCAGGTTATAGTCCAGCAGGTTTATTTGAAATCATAAGCTTTCAAAGCGCTGTCCCTTCATCAGTTGACTTCATATGATGAAGGGGCAGTGCTCCGAAAGCTTGTGACTTATTGTACACCTGAATACTATTACAAAGCGTATATGGATTTTTTTCATCTACTATATTTGTAGCATGATATTAGTCAGATTGTTACACATTATTGCATGCCAGAAAAACAAAATAAAACGAACACATAAGGAAGACATCTGTGCATTTACCTCCAGCTATTCATGTTTCTCCAATATGATTGTACTGTAATGCAATGGAAATTAAACAATTTATAAATTCAAACCTTTTGATCCAATGAGGTACAACCCAATGAATCCACTTGTAATTTCTGTCTTGAGTGGATTTCCTGATATTGACAATGACAACAAATAAAATTAAACACTGTATTCAGCTCCCACGTGCAGATTAATTTTATGCGAGTGACCTTCAAAACATCTGCCTGCATGTTTCTATCTGTTGATGTTTCATTTTGAGGCTGCAATAAAATCCCTTTGGTTAAATAATCATCTATTGCTGAATTGAGAGCCTCTTGCACAGAAATTGTCTTGTTTCTCAAACTGACGGTGTTTCGACACTCAGATTAATTTCAGTAATTTTCATAGCTTTTTGAGCCATTTGTTAACAAATATCCACATCAACACAGAAGTAGAAATATGAAATACAATGAAGATGACATACGTTTGCCATTTCTTTGCAGATAAGAATTCTCAGTTAACTTCAATCAAGGCTACTCTTTGTCTGGGGTGCAGACTGTGCAGACTTGAGATTGACTGGTTTAATGCAAAGCAAAGCATATGAAGAAGGGAAACTGAAATATGTGGACCATGGTGCTAGGCATCTATTAAATATAACTCAGGAAACCATTAGGGGCTGAATTTCTAAGAAAACATATAAAGGTGTATCAATTAAATTTTGTTAAATTTGATAACTCCTGAAAATGGATGAGTCAGAAGGGAATTGTAATGGATGATTAACCAATGCCTGTTGCTTTATGGGTAGATAGGATCCTGAAGAAGGCGTTTGGTTTGCTTGCCTTGATTGGTCAGTGCATTGTATAGGAGCTGGGAGATCATGTTGTGGCTGTACAGGACATTGATTCGACCACTTTTGGAACACTGCATGCAATTCTGGTCTTCCTGCTATAGGAAAGATGCTGTGAGACTTGAAAGAGTTCAGAAAATATTTATTAGAACGTTGCTAGGGTTAGAAGGTTTGAACTATAGGGAGAGGTTGAATAGGCTGGGGCTGTTTTCCCTGGATCGTTGGAGGTTGAGGGAGTGACCTAATAGAGGTTTATAAAATCATGAGGTGCATAGATAGGTAAATAGGCAAGGTATTTTCCCTGGAGTGGGGGAATCTAGAGGGCATAAGTTTAAGGTGAAAGGGGACAGATATAACAGGGACCTAAGGAGCAACTTTTTTACGCAGAGGGTGGTGCGTGTATGGAATGAGCTGCCAGAGGGGAGTACAATTACAGCATTTAAAAGGCAAATTGATGGGGAGATGAATAGGAAGGGTTTAGAAAGATATGAGCCAAATGCTGGCAAATGGGATTGGATTTATTTAGGATATCTGGTCTACATGGACGAGTTGGATTAAAGTGTCTGTACATCTCTATGGCTCAATGAAAGTGACTCACAAAACTTGTGCTGCCTGTTAATTTGAATAGTTGTAGTGCTCAGCATACAATCTGCTGTTGACAGGCTGCATGTCTGAGTAGGTCCTGAAAATTGTGACTATGACAATGATTAGTCTGCACCCTTTCACCAGCCTGCACCTCTTAAAGAGGAAGCACATTCTGGAAGCTGTAAGTCTTGAACGGCAGCTTAGAAAAGCTTTCGATCTAGGGAGCAGTCAATAATAGCACTAAATGGCAGTGAGCAGGTGCCAAGATTTTGCAATGCTGCACTGAAGGCTATGGTTGTTGAAGTGGTCAGAAGGAGGGATGTTATCTATTCATAGGGGGCCAAAAAATCCTCCAGATAAAGACAGTCAAAGCAGAAAGCTGTGTGGGCCAAAGTCAGGTGGCCAGCCCTGAGGATCTGCATTCAGTGCTATAAGAAGTTCAATAATCAAGGTAGTCAAGGTCAGTGTATGTATCTGCCAATACTAGATTCCACCCACTGCACCACTGGCCTCGCATCCACATAAACGTTCCATGCTCCTCACCGTCATCTTTTAACCAACCAACAATCTTTTCCAATCATAAATTATAACTAACATTCAGTGATGCTTACACCTAAACTTCTCTCTCATCCCGTAACCTCAACTGTAGTATACAAACTGCAGGTCATGTCAACAGGGCACTCTTGCTTTACTCCTCACTCTCACCAAAACCCTACCGCTGAGCATTAATTCTTTCATATAGCTAGAAAGGCCACTTAGTCAGGCAGTGGTGACAGTGGTTGAGCTGGTAAAATAGCAGGAAGAAGAAAAATACCAGCTCATACACTAACACTTAATGCAAATGATGTGTTACTAGGCATGAGTAACATTTAGCCAGAGCAGAGACAAGGGTAGTGTATGTATCAGATTGCCAGAGGTCAAAGATACAAATGGGTTCAGTTGGAGAGGTGGCTTACACTAGAAGACTGATGGACAATGCCGTCTCACACATTGCTGAGCATTCCATTCAACACCAACACTTTTGGACACAGAACCCAGGGAAAGAAAATGGATATTTGACCTTGAGGGACAATGGTGCAAGCAGAACCCATTGCTCTATATACAGCTTATTTCTTTTGCTTCCACATGCTGCAGCAGGATTTCAACACAGACATTGATCCATGGTTCAGCCTGTATGGACATGGGTTGGATATCTTGCTGGCACAGTTACAATTGCAGCTACATAGAGACTAAAATGAATGGATGCTGTGCAAAACCAATCAAATTTATACAGAAGTGAACACCAAATTCCCTCAAAATGACTTTTTTCCCCTTCTTTCCCTCCCACTATGCCTTAGTGGTGTCACAGGTTCTGCAGTTGAGGGGGAAGGAGTGTGCTGCCCAGTGGACCCTGTTGGCCTTTAATATTTTGTTGGGTGACCCTGGGAGTATTTGCGTCTGAATAGCTCAGAATTTCGGGGGGTCCTCTTGACACAGGCAGGTGGACTTTCCACAGCTTGAACATTCAAAGATCAGAGGTGGGTAGGCATTTGGAGGCCCAGCCACATCTTGACTGTTCTGAGAGGAGACTTCTGAGGAACTTATGTGTTGTTCCTCATCCAGCTGCCATGGTGGTATTGGGGATACATGCCAGATTCCCTATGCCCCTGGCACCATGCTTTCAATTCTGAAGACAATTGGCTGGGGTGATGGAGTGCAGTTTTGTGTGTCTCTCCAGCAGACTATAACAATGCTGGACGTGGCTCTCCATGGCAGCCTACAGATTGTCAATGGAGATATTCAGTGAATGCTTGAGATAACTGTTTCATCATTTTGTAGTTCACTCCTGCAGTCTCTGAGAAATGAGGGCCATTGCATCCTACATGCTTGACTACCGGGAGATGAAGTCAAGCATGGCTGATTCTACAGGGTCCTGTCCTTGCTCGAGACTTAACAGTCCAGCAAGTGCCAGCAACCTGGCACTTATCTCTCTGAGCCAGCCATGAGATATCATAGTGAGGTGCTCACCAGCTTGTGCTCCCAAACTTTCTAAATGTGACATACCATGACGTGTCAGTCCCTGAGCTTGGGGTGGGGGCGCGGTGGTGGTTGCAGGAGGCAGCATGGCCAAAGTCTTCTCTGAGGCCTTGGTACCCTTGTCCTCATAGGGACAGGAAGTGACCTCTGAAGGAACCAGCCATTTCCCCACTGAGGGCACGGACCTACAAATCACTGGTACCTGCAAGAGACAGGGCAGAGAAGGCGTCACAATTAATGGTTGGAATGACACTGACAGCAGGGTTACAGAGAAATGAAGAGTGGTACCTACTCAATTAGTAGGACATGAATTTCTCGACAAGAGAGATTCTAGTCTTCTTCTGTAAAAGACTGGACTCTCTCCTTAATGTGGATGAGGAGCCTGATAACGGGTACTCCTTAACCCACACAGGAATTTTCTGCCCTATTATGGACTGTCTTCTGGAATGAGAGAAAGGGAAGAATTGAGTGAGCTGAAAGTAGGCAGGATGGTTGTTAGTGCAAGTGAGCGGGGCTAAAGCTGGTGAGGTTTCCCGGGTGAGACAGCAGATAGTAGAGGCCGTGCAGAGTTATTGGCCTAGATGCTGAAGGAGAAACAAGACCAAGTGGGGAAGATTATGAAGGCCACAGTGAAAATTCCAGCCTCATAGACCTTCTTGTAACATTGTTGGTCATTTCTCTTGAAGGTGGAGAGAGCATTGACCTGGATGCCAACATTGGACTTGGCTGCCAGGCTCTCTAGTTATAGCTTCGTCTGCTGGTCCTTTAGGAAGAGACCATCCCTTGTACACACCACCTCATCTAACAGGACCTCCAGGTCTCTGTTGGAGAATCATGTTGCCATCATCCCTTCTTTGTCTTCATCTTGAGTGAATGTCTGCCACCAAGCAGGGCAGCTTTGGAATGCCAGTGCTGATTTGAGTGCACAGGGATTTTTGAATATGGCACAGGGATGGTGGTCTTTCAATGGACATCCGGTGAGTGGTGAGTTCTTCCAATAATAGTGTATATTAAGACGGAGCTGAAATTAGATGAGAGGGGCATAATGGGACAGGATAGTTAGTCAATGAGGCAAGTTTGATCAGACATGGTGAGAGATGTTGGGAAATGTCATGGCGAGAAACCCTCAAAATAAACTTGCAAACTGACACATAATAAAGAAAATGTAAAATTGAGCCCCACTTTGAATGTGGGCAATGTGATCTCTTTCTGAAAGTTCTCCAGATTGTATGATTCGATCTGATCTCTCTGATCCTTAGTGGAATGACATTGGCAATTTTGTGCCCAGTGAGTTTTCCTCAGCAAAGTGCGCTTTGTTTTACATTCAATATACATTTACATGGATCCAAGCATTCATTTAAAAACGATATTTATATCATAACTCTTCATAACACCATTTGATTTTAGTGGTGAAACAATGATACTGGAGGATTGAACAGTCTGTCCATGATTGAGTTTAAGAGCAAAATCTGTTAAGTTGATGCATAGAATTACTTTTACAGAATCCAGTTTATTTTGGACATTATTGCAGTCCTTGGATGGAGACTTCAAAACGTTTGTGAATAAAATAATTGCCATCAAATGTGTTCTCTTTGTATCCAAAGTGATCACAAAATTCCAATAATTAGCAGTATTAACACAGTTGCAGATTTGCATTGCCTGAACATGATTACTGTCAAGATTGAGTTACACTATTAATTCTTTAAAAAAGAATGTTACAAATATTAAAAAGAAGCCCAAATTGAAAATTAGATCAAAATTGGATTACTCGTGAAATACCTTCTAGTTTCTACTTTCACCTGTCTCTGTAAAACATGCAGCATTGGCAGTCCCTGAGAGCAGATCTGTCAATGCCAGGATAGGTTTACAGCAAAGAAGCACAGCCAGGGTTTCAACACAGTTATTCTCTTGTTTACCCCCACACCATACATTCTGTGACCCTTGACTGAGGAACACTACAGTCTTTCCATTCTCTGAAGGTTAGGGAAGGTTGGAAAACCATGGCCAGTACTAACAAAAGCCTTCTCACAGTTTGTAGGTCCTCTTTCTCATCAGGTGAGAAGGATAATAAAGAAAACGTCCTTATCAATCCCGTTCATCTTGACAGAACAAAATAGCAATCTTTGAGACCACTCAAGGGAAGGGAAAGGAGTAAGGGAAGAGGGACTTGATGAGAACATTTTAAGCATAGTTTATATTCAACTCTTAACCTTTTAGCATTTTTTCTGCTCTTCTCTTATTTTATTGCTGACTTTCCATTTTTTTACTTGCATCTTTTGTAATCCTCCTTCTCACTATCAAAGACAAGATAACCCCTTGATGTTGAAGCAAAAAAAGCTGGTACCATTATTATCCAGATGCTATGACAATATGTTTGCCATAGTAGTCCATTGTAAAAATGTCTTTCCTGTAATAGATTCACAAAAACCTTTTCCCATTCAGTTTCTAATCTTCACTAGATGAGGGAGAAAATACCTTAATCCGTTTTCATAGTACAGATATTTTGAAAAGTGTTAAGATAAGGTCTGCAAAAATTTCATGTGATACACCTGATCCTAATCCTTCGGACACAAAGCCTGGTTTCTTTCTTTTTTCTCAGTCCCATTACTATGAGTCAGCTGGACTGCTGAAATTCAGGTTCCTAAGGATTCAATGGACATTCGCTGTGTGTGATCTCTGATCAGCAGCTCGTTATGAAATGTAGCTTAGTTCGAAATGCCTTCTGATACATAAACCCAAATATCACTTCTTTGTGCAAAGTTAGATAGGTTAAGCACACAGTGGAGAATTAAATAACAAAACAAAAGCAACGAGGTGACTGTTGTCGAGATTTTATCTTGTCAGGTCAAGGTCTAAACTTCAGTGTGTTTTTAGATTTGGAAACTCCAAACCCCATGTCTCCAATCAAACACCCTCTCAATGCGGAAAGATAAGCTTTCCATGTTGCCCCTGAATACAAGGACTACAATGTGGGGCTATTTGATAAATATAGATATAGAATCTCATGCTTATCCACATGGCTTTGTTACTTAATAGTGTATAATTTGGGTTCATTACCACATGTATTTTGTTTGTTATAAATGCTATTAGAGTGGAAAATGGTGCTGTCAGTGCATTCAAACATTTGTGGTATGAATGATACTACTTGTTACATTACATTAGTGCACCCCCCACCAACCCCCACCCCACACCCCAGCAGTAGACAGAGCAGAGAGATTAGGACAACTATCAGTGGTCATTGGCCTGAACAAGACCTTCACAATTATCCTCTGGTTAGATCCAGAAAACTTGTGTAGTGCCTTGTTATGCAAGTTAGATGGAAGTGTGTTAATGAGTATAATACAATCCATTGGTTGAGGTGGCTGTCATGATTGAATCGCTATCAGTGTGTGCAAACTGTGAAATGTGGGTTTAAAGTTTGCAGGAGTGCTAACAATGTGGAGGTGAAATAATGCATATGAATGCTAGGTATGAGATCTGAGATTATTGTTAGGTGGTGGTGTTGTGGTATTATCATTTCTTTTGGGGTCACTGCAAAATAATTGGCAACAGGAAGCATTCTTGGTCTTCCTCCTTCTGAGCCAAAGAGCTCCTATTGCTGCTCCAGCAGATCACAGCATAAGAGATTAATTCAGAAATCCTGTATACTTTGCAATATCTTAAATTATTCTGATTGACCCTATAAAGGGAACTTCTCCAGACCAAGTATGGCATTTTATGATGGAGAATTACAGCTTCAACTTTAACATTTCTTTCTTTGTCGGATGTTGATAGCACTGGAAGTGTATCATAAATCTGTTTTTATTTCTTATTCACCATCAATTCAACAAATGATTTCTCAAATACAATATTAAAAAGGCATCTAGATGGGTGGATGAATAGGAAGGGTTTAGAAGGATACTGCAAAATGCTGGCAAATGAGACTAGATTCATTTTGGATATCTGGTCAAAGAAGGTTACCTCAGTACAATGGGATCTTGATCAGATGGGCCAATGGGCGAAGGAGTGGCAGATGGAGTTTAATTTAGATAACTGTGAGGTGCTGCATTTTGGAAAGGCAAACCAGGGCAGGACTTATACACTTAATGGTAAGGTCCTGAGGAGTATTGCTGAACAAAGAGATCTTGGAGTGTAGGTTCACAGTTCCTTGAAAGTAGAGTCACAGGTAGATAAAATAGTGAAGAAGGTATTTGGTATGCTTGCCTTTATTGGTCAGTGCATTAAGTATAGGAGTTGGGAAGTCACGTTGCAGCTGTACAGGACATTGCTTAGGCCACCATTGGAATACTGTATGCAATTGTGGTCTCTCTGATATAAGAAGGTTGATCGAAACTTGAAAGGGATCAGAAAACATTAATAAGGATGTTGCCAAAGTTAGAGAATTTGTGCTATAGGGAGAGGTTGAATAGGCTGGGGCTATTTTCCCTGGAGGTGCTTATAGAGGTTTATAAAATCATGAGGGATATGGATAAGGTAAATAGACAAGGTCTTTTCCCCGGGGAGGGGGAGTCCAAAAGTAGAGGGCATAAGTTTAAGGTGAGAGGAAGAAGATTTAAAAGGGACCTAAAGGGCAATATTTTTAATGCAGAGAGTAGTGAGTGTATGGAATGAGCTGCCAGAGAAAGAGGTGGAGGCTGGTACAATTACATTTAAAAGGCATCTGGATGGGGAGATGAATAGGAAGGGTTTAGAGGAATATGGGCAAAATGCTGGCAAATGGGACTAGATTTATTTAGGATATGTGGTCAGCATGGACAGGTTGGACCGAAGGTTTTGTTTCTGTGCTGTATATTTCTATGACACTATGGTCGGCATGGAAGAGTTGGACCAAAGTGTCGGTTTCTTTGACTCTAATAATAAAACTACTGGGCAGTTCATCAGTTTTCCAAAATTATGCATCTGAAAGGAATGGCTGCTAATTGGCAATTCCACTCAATCATCTTGTGTTATGATACAATTCTTTGCACCTAACAGTCAGAGCTGAATCAAATGTTCACTTAGCACATAACTTCAGCCTTCCATTTGCATCAGTAGCGCAATCATTCTCCAAACTAAACAGTATTTTCACTTCATAGGTTTGGTGCATTTTAGAAAATTAGTCTAGAAATTGTCAGTAATGATATTAACAGATAAATGTTTAATGCAATTATATGACATTTCCATGTCAACTATTTCCAAATAGTGTTAATGTATTTAAATAGATGCATTAGTATCCATGTTTATGTATTGGACAGGAAAATGCTATGATTTGTCAGCTAAAATTTATTGTAATTTGGTATAAATCACACATTTTCAAAAAGATTCCAGATTTTTAAATATATTTTTAAGGGCATTATTGCAGATTGCATGATCCTTGCATAGAAGAATGTACACAACTCTGCATATTTAGACAGTAGTACACATCTATTCTTGGCAGAAAGATTAGGTCATTTGAGGAAACTAGATCAAGGCTTTGGGCTAGTTAATTTCAGTTTGCTGGGGGAGGCATCCCAACTTTGTAGCAGGATAATAAAAGCAGTTAGAAAGTTCATGTTTTTCACAGGAGAAACTTTCTGCAGAGCAAACAAAAACATTATGGGTGAGTGCCACTGGGACATTAAATGGCAGGTGGCAAAGGAAATTCAATAGGAGCACTCATCTCTTCAAATGATATGACTAACAGTGCAAAATACTAATTTCAACTGAAGGCATGGAAGTATATGTGACTTAATTTATTAAATACTTAGCCTTTTTTTCCTTTATTTAGATTTACAGTTAATTATTAGTCTCAACTGAAAAAAAGATAGGGTGCATTACATACTGCTTCTCCAGGGGGTGAAAGTTCAATAGGATTGAACTCAGCCTGTTCCCAGGGTGATTTTAATATGCTGGATGGCAGTCTCAGCAAGAAGAGGAGATGACTCCTCAAGCCACCAGCAGTGGTGTTAACAATATTGTTGCTAACAGTATAATGTGGTCAGGAGTCTTGTGAAACCAAAAATCAATTTAAGGGATGAAATTTGTAAAACAAAATGGTGACTGATTAGATTTCCCAGATTTCCATGTTAAAATGTAAATTTTCCATCAGTTGGGATACTGTGCAATATGCCAAAAGTTCAATGCTGAACATCAACTGTTGCAATGGTTAGAAGTTAAGAAATACTATTATACAGTGCTTTACACAAATAACAGACAATTCAAACTACTCTATAACCAGTGTACACACAGTTGTAATGTAGGAAATGCAGCATCCAAGTTACAAACAGCAAACTCCTACCTTGGCAATGATATTGATGGAGACATTAATGTTGGCTTGGGCACCAGGGAGAATGCAACTACTATTCTTCCAAATAGTGCTGTACAATCTTCAGCATCCACCTTAAAATGTAGGTCTGGCATAAAATAACAAAACCACGCTGCAAATACTCAGCAGGTCTGGCAGTGTCTTTGGAGAGAAACATAGTTAACATTTCAGGTCAAAATGACTTCTGAATGGACGTCTCAAATTTCAGATTTAATGTTGACCTCGCTCTTTGTGCAGATGTAACATTGTATTTCTCGCCCTGGTCTATTACCCTAATGTACTTTGTATGGTATGATCTGTCTGTACTGCATGCAAAACAAACCTTTCTCTGTACCCAGATACATGTGACAAGAATAAATCAAATCAAATTTTAAAAGTTTTAGTGATGGGAATGGCTAGGTATATACCGCAGGGCAAAAGCTGGGGAAAAGGCAATTACGATGTGATTTGGCAAGATTTAGGATGCATAGAATGGGGAATAAAACTGCAGAGGATGGGAACAATTGAAACGTGGAGCTGATTCAAGGAACAGCTAACTGATAAATATGTACCAGTCAGACAGGGAGGAAGTTGTCGAGCGAGGGAGCCATGGTTTACTAAGGAAGTTGAATCTCTTGTCAAGAAGAAGAATAATGCTTATGTTAGGATGAGATGTGATGGCTCAGTTAGGGTGCTTGAGAGTTACAAATTAGTCAGGAAGGAACCAAAGAGAGAGCTAAGAAGAGCCAGGAGGGGACCTGAGAAGTTGTTGGCAGATAGGATCAAGGAAAATGATAAGGCTTTCTACAGGTATATCAGAAATAAAAGAATGACTAGAGTAAGATTGGGACAAATCAAGGATAGTAGTTTGAAGTTGTGCGTGGAGTCAGAGGAGATGGAGAAGTGCTAAATGAATATGTTTTAGCAGCATTTACACTAGAAAAAGACAACGTTATCGAGGAGAATACTGAGATACTAGACTAGATGGGATTGAGGTTCACAGGGAGGAGTTGTTAGCAATTCTGGAAAGTGTAAAAATAGAAAAGTCCCTTGGGTCGAATGGGATTTATCCTCGGATTCTCTGGGAAGCCAGGGAGGAGATTGCAGAGTCTTTGGCTTTGATTGTTGTGTTGTCATTGTCTACAGGAATAGTGCCAGAAGACTGGAGGATAGCAAATGTTGACCCCTTGTTCAAGTAGGGGAGTAGAGTCAACCCTGGTAATTATAGAACAACTTTGGTTGTTGGTAAAAGTATTGTAAAGAGTTATAAGAGATAGGATTTATAATGATCTAGAAAGGAATAAGTTGATTAGGGATAGTCAGCACGGTTTTGTAAAAGGTAGGTTGTGCCTTGCGAACCTTATTGAGTTCTTTGAGAAGGTGACCAAACAGTAGATGAGGGTAAAGTGGTTGATGTGGTGTATATGGATTTCAGTAAGGCATTTGATAAGGTTCCCCATGGTAGGCTATTGCACACAAAAATGGAGGTATGGGATTGAGGGTGATTTACCAGTTTGGATCAGAAATTGGCTAGTTGAAAGAAAACAGATGGAGGTGGTTGATGAGAAATGTGTACCACAAGGATCTGTTTTGGGTCCATTGCTGTTTGTCATTTTTATAAATGACCTAGATGGAAGGATGGGTTAGTAAATTTGCGGATGACACTAAGTTCGGTGGAGTTGTGGACAGTGATGAAGGATGTTGTAGGTTACAGAGGGACATAGATAAGCCGCAGAGCTGGGCTGAGAGGTGGCCAATGCAGTTTAATATGGAAAAGAGTGAGGTGTAACAGAAATACAGAGTACTGGGCTAATGGTAAGATTTTTGATAGTGTGGATAAGCAGAGAGATCTCGGTGTCCAGGTACATAGCTCTTTGAAAGTTGCCACCCAGATTGATAGGGTTGTTAAGAAGGCATACAGTGTGTTAGCTTTTATTGGTAGAGGGATTGAGTTTCAGACCCATGAGGTCATGCTGTAGCTGTACAAAACTCTGGTGCGGCCGCATTTGGAGTATTGGGTACAGTTCTGGTCACTGCATTATAGGAAGAATGCGGAAGCTTTGGAAAGGTTTCAGAGGAGATTTACTAGGATGGTGCCTGGTATGGAGGGGTAGTCTTACGAGGAAAGGCAGAGGGACTTGAGGTTGTTTTCATTAGAGAGAATAAAGTTGAGAGGTAACTTAATTGAGACATATAAGATAATCAGAGGGTTAGATAGGATGGACAGTGAGTGTCTTTTTCCTCGGATGGCGATGGCCAGTATAGGGGACATAGCTTTAAATTGAGGGGTGATAGATAAAGGACAGATCTCAGAGGTAGTTTTTTTACTCAGAGAGTCGTAGGGGCATAGAATGTACTGCCTGCAACAGGAGTAGACTCGCCAATGTTAAAGGCATTTAAATGGTCGTTGGATAGGCATATGGACAAGAATGGAGTAGTGTTGGTTAGATGGGCTTCAGATTGGTTTCACAGGTCAGTGCAACATCGAGGGCCAAAGGCTTAAATGAATAATTCAAGGTCAGTTAAGATTGTTGACAAGCCTACAGACCTGACTACCTTGCCAAAATATGGTTGGTGTGGGCAGGCAGGCAGGAATGGATGCTATTTTCTCTTATTGGCTTTATGAAGAAAGATGAAAAGGAAGCGGGCAGGACATCATTAAGGGGGTGCCGGCTCCCCCTCCTTTGCTTGCCTACCCTGTTTTCAACCAGCACTTACCTTTCTGGAGTAGCCATGATTCTCTTCAGGCAATGTCCTGATTTGTAGTTCTGATGCTGCTGGGACTGATGCCCTGATTGGTTGGCTGCAATTCCTGAGGGTTGTACGTCCTCCAGCCCAGGAGCTCACAACTGAACCACTGCTGGTAGTTTTGTCACCATTACTGGGAACTGGCCTCCTGAGTGATTTTCCTTTATTTCCTGCTGGTGTATGGGAATGTCTGTCCAATGTCTTATAAAACATTATATATACAGAGAACGAAAGGAGGAATTTATTTGGTGAAATCAAAGATATTTTAAAACACTGAAGGATGGGCAGAGTGGGGGAGTTGGTGGGGGTGGACATTGTTATCAAGTCAGAGTGGTTTTAGGAAAGAATCTAAAAAGGCAGGAACACACATGCTGAAAGATGAGTCCCTGATAGTGGAGGGGAGGATGCGAGGAATGATCAGTAATTGAGTTAGAAAGACAAGAATGTAACGTTATAAAAGAGCAGCAAAGGAGGGATTTGTAAAGGAGGTCAAAATTCCCAATGTTGATTTACTGAAGTGCAGGAACCAATGATGTCAGACAAGGATAAGGAGTACAAGTGTGCTGGACAGAACACAGACGAGAGGGTTCTGGAATTACTGAAGTTGTTAATGATAATCATTTGAGAAATCAATTGTCAAGATAATGAAGGCTTTTAGAAATGTGCACATTGACAACATTTCAGAACTGGAAAAATGTCTTATGACAGATCATGCATAGCACGAAAAGTTAAGTTTAGGAATGAATTCAACACAAAGGCTGCTTCCCATCGGATTCAGTCTGAAAGGGCAGGTGTAGACATTGATGCAGTCAATACCAAAGGGACAGGAGCATTTCTAAGAATTGAAATGGGTAGTTTCTGTTTCACTGAGTTTTGAACTTCAGAGATAACAACTGTTTGCTGGAAAAGGAACTTAAAATTTTGAATGGGTCATCCAGAAGAGAGTTTGCAGTTTCAAGCAACAAACCATATTTTAATATTGAGCAGAGGTTTCTGTAGCTCCCTGGTCCACATTCAGAATTTTAAAAAAACTACAGCTTTATGACTGTGGCCTGCAGTGATCCTTTTAAGGACTGTTGATGAAGTCTCATGTAGACTTGGTTTTCTCAAACAGGACAAGCCAATTTTATACAGGAGCCCTCAAAATGCAGTATGCATAGCGAAAATGCCTTACGCCTGCCTTTTTAAAATTCCTATTCACCATTAACTCAGAAAGAGCATGTGTTTCCTGCCTAACATAGTGGACACTAAATTGTTTGTTTAGCACTTAAAAAAATGGACATAGCATCACCAAATTAAGACGTCATCAAATCTTTAATGTACTGTTTTGAAGAGAATTTAACTTCACATGCCAGATGTGAAAGAGCAGATCATTTATCCAAACTATCAGAAACCGCTGCCAAACCACCCCCTCCTCCAGGTTTATGAAATTGTTGTGTTAGAAAGCCTCCCCACATGTGCTGAAGATCTAAGTGTTATACTATTCCCAATTACATTATTTTCCATAGCAGAAAACTTTAGGCCATGACAGTCTTAAGGAAACATTCTTCATTTATCTCCATGCTATGTCTTACCAATCAGCTGAGATGGTGTGCCAGGATGTGGCACTTGGAGCCAGCAGTGAGTTGGGTATAGCTGAGGTCTAGTGAGAAAGGAGAAGGAGGAAAATTATGAACATGATCTCAACTGGGTGGAATGTCTTCTCTGATGAAAGTAATGACCAGGATGGAAGGATTCTGAGAAGCCTGAATAACCAAAGTAATCTTGTTTTGGAGCAAAGCGTGCCCTCCTCCCCATTCTGTGGATATAGTTGTTGGCATACCAGCTAAGGAGAAAATCGCAGGGGAACATCAGTCCCTTCAAGCCTTGGTCAGCAACTCATACAGGAGAAGGAAACTCTGAATCCAAGCCCATGGCTTGGAAACCTCACTGCCATTAACCTAGTTCACTATCACAACTTAGAGAGTTGGGTTAGTGAGTGCAAACTTTGCCTCAGGAAGACAAAAATGAGTTTACATTGAAGGGCTTTTTAATGCACAGAATTGCAACAATGATTATAAAGCTGAAAACAAACTTATACTCTAGTGAACTGGAAGACATCTACATTTTGCTGGACTTAATGGGTCTGTGGTTCATATATGTCAGAACTGTTGAATTATATTTATATAAACAGTTGAAAATTTCAGTGTGATATCAAAAATACCATATTGTAACATGATGACAAACACCTTTACTAGAACACAATTCAAACTGCTGCCTGAACCTATCCACCAAAAGCAAGTCCCACGACTTGTGAGGCACTTTGCAGCAACGGTGATGGGAGTGAGATGTTCCTGTACTTGTTTCCCAGTGAGAATTATCTATATATGGTCATACATTTAAATAAAGAGCCCACGTTATTGTTTCACAAATTCTTGTGTGCGAACAGAGTACATTTATATTGAACAAAACAACAAAACATACCATACATGCATTTGATTTTATGTTAATTATTTCAAAAACAGTAGAAATTTCATGAAGTATGTATGAGAATTTTATTCATAGTATTAGTTACAACAATGAAAATGATTAGTTACAACAACACTAATACACTAAGGTTAAAGCCAATTGTGCTGTCTCCAACTCAAGAATACCTCATTTGACCTCATAGGTGTGGAGAAAGTAATCTTTATACAGGAAGAGGGCGCCACCTGCTATACAAAATTTACATTTTGTTTATACTGTCAGTAAGTATAGTTGAAAAGCTGCAATCTACGACACTGAATAGACAATGAATCATAATTATACAAAGAGTGACCTGACTAAATTAAAGTTTTAAGTACATAAAGAGTACGAATACAATTCATAAATCATGTAGAAGCAAAATTTTAATGAAACCTCCAAATGTTCAATGTTATTTAAGCAGAAATTGGAATAACCTTTGCCTCAGTTTTCCTGTATGAATGAGTATCTGAGTAGTTCTAACTGAGCTACTCTTGAAAGTAGTTTAACTACAAAGTTCATTAAATTAACTGGCTAATTGTAGAGTTTGAACTTTGAAATTGGAGAGGAAATTTAATGAATTCCTGAGTTCAATCAACAAATAGAATTGCTGAGAAGGTAAAGAAACAGTATGGCCTGAACAGGAGTATAGCACTGAGACAATGTGTACCTGAATCTCCAAATGCAGGCAAGTTAGTGAGAATATGTTCTAATTAATTCATTTTTGAGTATCAGAGAATTTAAGAATATATTAATAGCAAGATCAGGAATGAAGTTTGTGATGTGTGTGGCATAAATGATATAGGATATACTGCATTTGTGCTGCCAATGGAATGTCAGGCACATTTTAGGTGGATTGAATTTCAAGGTACTATCTGCCTGAATTCAGTTGGAATATAATGATTTCTGAAGGAATATCTCCAGCAGGTCACTATTTCTAATTTTTATTCCTTTTATTTTCCTGGCTTTTTGATCTGCCTAGCATACATATTTGTCTGTGTAGTTATACTGCCCATACACGATCAAACTATGCTTAGAACATAAACTATTTAAACAGGTGAGGTTTATTGCATATAGTTTCCTCCTTAGGCATTACCAGGGTGCAAAATGCGCTCAGAATTCCACTTTTTTTTTAAGTGAAGTCATGGTTCAAGTTTCTACTCCTGCTTATTTGTGTAACCTGAAGCACAAAAACCTTCCATGAACCACTGTCATCAGACAGCACCTCAGAACCTTTTCTTTTCTCTAAAAGATATTCTTGATTCATTCAAGAGTCGTGTCTTGGTGCAGTTTTATTCATATCGCTAAAAATGTCCTTATCATAAAAAATGTGTATATGTATTCTACCATCTGTGAGCATTCTGAACTTAACTGATGTTTAAAAGCTAAACAATATAACATATGAACTTCAATGGTATATATTTTTCAGTTCTTAGTAGATTAAAAATATTTTAATATTTTAAAAATGTAGTTCCTTTGCACCTAAGAAAAAGCAGAGCTTTAAGAATCTTCACAAAGCGGCTCCAGTAACTACAATCAGCTGAACTCACTATGTTGTCATCACAGAAGCCAAACCACACAATCATTGTATCTTTATGATAGTGACATAAAATCACAACATTATATTCTGGTGTAAAGGTACTCGCCTCATCTTCAGCTATTCTCTCTGTGTAATGATGTCAGTATACTGTGTGAACATTAGCTATGTGTATGGAATGCACTTAATATCAGCAAGCATAGAACTCAGACTGTATGTGTGAGTCTGTGATATTATAATCTTGTAAATTGGTAGTGTTTCAAATAAACTTCTAGATATCTGATACATCAAGAACCATACTTTCTGTGGTGTGTTATGTAGCACATAGAAAACTCTGGTTCATATCATTCTGGCAGAAAGGTGGTAGTATGTGGGTACTAAGTGCAGTCATGACTACTAGTTCATGGATTCAAATGGTCACTGAAGGCAGAAAGCAGTGCAGCAGTTGTTAAAAAGTCCTTTTCCTAATAGTCATCCACTAACATGTCTGAGTTCAGAGATGAAGTTACAACTGAAACCAAAACTAAAGAGCTACAATCAGACCTAAAGGTAGAAATTGGTTCTGAATATTGTATCTCTTTTTCTCCCTTTAAAATAAAAGCAATATACAAAATGGCCGGGAGTACGTTATTTAAAAAAAGAAAATTTTAAAAATCCAGAAAGGATAGTTCTTACCTAAATAAAATCACTGCTAGTCCAAAAAACAGGGAAAACTCTGCTGATAATTACAGGTTACTACATTACAAAAGAGTTATCTTTCCACAAATGGATTTTATTTTGGTTTATTTCCACCATCTTACATCTCGAGATATGCACAAAGACAAAGGCAAAAGGCGCACTTGATGTCACAGCTCCTTTATTGGTATTATTGTCACCTCCAGGCACAAGCTTGCAACTTTTCAAAATAAAGCTACTTTGAAAACAATAACAACAGACAGTAACAGAAAAGCCAAATTAATAAAAGGAAAAGCTTGATATCACAATAGATGTTTTTGCTTGTATCTTTAGAGAGCATACATCTAAAAAGAAGGATGGAAAGCAATCAACTCAGAATTGACTGGATTACCTTTGATATTTTGCCAGATCTTCTGTTATTTAAATAAAGAATTAGTCTTTATGGATTATCAGAGAACTGATGAAGAATGACAATCTGTCAAATTCCTGCTCACTTTGGGCACTGAATGGTTAAGAGAAACAAAATAACCCTATACTTCTGATGCTTCCCATAAACAAATGTTTTCAGATTTTAGAAGATTAATTTAAATTTGAGTTAAATTCAGCAGACACAGGCTTGAATTTATGTCACAGCTCAAACAGCCAGGTAAAACAATTGACAAATTCATTATCAGGTCTTGATGCAAGGATATCGAATGGAATTCATCAAAGTTAACTTAGTTGAAAGTTGGTCATGGAACTGATCATTGCCTGTGTCCCCATCAACTTCTTCAGAAAAGCACTTCTGCACAAATCTAAAATAATACACCATTGAAGCTCTAACAGAAGAAAGATAGAAGTTTGAGGCAAATTTATCAAGAAAACCTTTCTTCCACATGAGATTCCTGCTTAGCCTTGGAATAAGATTGTGATGAATTCTGGTGATTAACTTTTCACCAAATTTCCTTTTATGCAAACAAGCACTCACCACCATATTTAGTATGTCCTGTGTTCTACACAAAACGTGTTTGACAACAGGTCTGCATTGCACTAGTGAACTCTACCAAGATCAGTGGAAGAAATGAGGTGCTTGACATTATCTCTTCTCCTTACTACCCTCTATTGAAAGGTCTCTCAGAATACACTATTTGATAATCCATGATCAGTAAATATAAATGCAAAGTGGCTTGCCAAGACTTTCATGTAGCGATATTAAAACTATGTTCTATTCCAACAGGCAATGATTTAGCTTTACTGACCATTCTCATGTTTGGAAGAGTCTCAAAGCCTAACCACATTTACATGATGTATTATTGGAAACAAAGGTGAAAATGATACAACAGCATGATCAGTGAGCAAGTAGACAGTTACCCTAAACTGAATCAGGACAAAGCATATGAGTGTAAACCTATTAACCTGGGTCTAAAAGACAGGGAAATTGGGAAAGTTTGAGTATTTTGATAAAATCTTTAAGTTATGTGATGACTCCATGAATGGCTGGGCTTGTTTTCCAGGACACTGAGGACTCTGAATGTGTGGAGATGATTGGTGGAATTTTTTCAGGCCCTAAATGACATGTCAGGATTTCAGAGCTTAGATCTGATTTTGGGAATACTTTAACATGTTACTTATACTTCTTATAATACAAGTAGTTTTGTACTGTAGTTTCAACAAATTAGTACTTTATTTTAAGGTATGCCTGGCACCATTCCTGGCATACTATTCCGCACTCTTCATTTATCCGAGGTGATACCTGGATTTAATGGTAATGGGATAGTGAGGGATGTGCTGGGACAGAATTTGTTTGAGTACAATTCTATTACTGCTAATAGCCACAACATCTGATGAATAATCTATCCCATTTAGCACTGTAGTCATGCTGCACAACAGATGCATCAGTAACAGATAGAATGATGAGGACAAAATCAAGGACAAGTTTTCCTCTTGCAGATTCCATCTGCCATAGTCCTAGTCTGGCAGTGATGGATATAAATACATGTCCAGTTTGGTCAGTATATAGCTTAGAGCCACTCAGATTACATGCTGTGCCCTTGCCACTCTCAGTGCTTTCTCAATGTTGTGTTCACCATGGAGGAGCACTGATCCATCAACTGAGGGATAGGTGATGATCAGCAGGAGTTTTCTCTGCACATGTTGGACCTGAGACCATGAGAGGTTCATTGTTAAGGATTCCCAGGGCAACTCTCTCATGACTGTAGACTACTTTACTGCCATCACTAGTGTACAAGGATGATGATGGTGGCATGTAGAACATAATAATTCTCAAAGAATCATACTTTACATACAATATCAGGCTGCTGCATGCCTAATCTGTTGGAGAGCTTTCCCAATTTTGGCAGAAGACCTAGGTGTTAACAGGGAGGACTTTGCAGGGTTGACAGGGCCATTGTCATTTTTGCCCATTTAGGACCATTGTCTTTTTTGATGCCTTGGGTGATAGGTATAACTGTTACCTGACATTTTCGTAGCGAGATAAAACTTGGTGTCTTGTCAGCCATTTTGGAGCAGCACATTGCTATTGAGGTTGCGTCACATGTAGGTCAGATGAGAGTGAAGATGGCAGATATTCCTCATTAGTGAATCAGATGAAACTTTGCAACAATCATGACCACCTATTAAAACAGATTTTAAGTTTGCTGTCAGCCAAGGTGGGATTTGAACCATTTTCCCAGAATACTAACTGGGTTCTCTGGAGTGACAGTACCACTGTGCCCCATGTCTTAGAGTCATAGAGTCATAGAGATGTACAGCATGGAAACAGACCCTTCAGTCCAACCCGTCCATGCCAACCAGATATCCCAACCCAATCTAGTCCCACCTGCCAGCACCCAGCCCATATCCCTCCAAACCCTTCCTATTCATATACCCGTCCAAATGCCTCTTAAATGCTGCAATTGTACCAGCCTCCACCACATCCTCTGGCAGCTCATTCCATACACATACCACCCTCTGTGTGAAACGTTGCCCCTTGGCCTCTTTTATATCTTTCCCCTCTCACCCTAAACCTATGCCCTCTAGTTCTGGACTCCCCGACCTCAGGGAAAAAGTTTTGTCTATTTACGCTATCCATGCCCCTCATAATTTTATAAACATCTATAAGGTCACCCCTCAGCCTCCAACGCTCCAGGGAAAACAGCCCCAGCCTGTTCAGCCTCTCCCTATAGCTCAAATCCTCCAACCCTGGCAACAACCTTGTAAATCTTTTCTGAACCCTTTCAAGTTTCACAACATCTTTCCAATAGGAAGGAGACCAGAATTGCACGCAATATTCCAACAGTAGCCTAACCAATGTCCTGTACAGCTGCAACATGACCTCCCAACTCCTGTACTCAATACTCTGACCAATAAAGGAAAGCATATCAAACTCCCTCTTCACTATCCTATCTACCTGCGACTCCGCTTTGAAGGAGCTATGAACCTGCACTCCAAGGTCTCTTTGTTCAGCAACGCTCCCTAGGACCTTATCATTAAGTGTATAAGTCCTGCTAAGATTTGCTTTCTCAAAATGCAGCACCTTGCATTTATCTGAATTAAACTCCATCTGCGACTTCTCAGCCTATTGGCCCATTTGGTCAAGATCCTGTTGTGATCTGAGGTAACCCTCTTCGCTGTCCACTACACCTCCAATTTTGAATTTTGTCCTGACTGGATGAGCGATTCAGGAATGAACTGATCTCTGTGGCTGGAAGCTGCAGTCTCCTCAGAAAGATCCGTGTATCTAGAGCTAGCTGTCTCCTCTGTTTTTCGTCTTCTTGAGCTGACCAAGGTATAGGCTGAAGCCAGTATTTATTCACACTGAGAAGCTTTTCAAAATGATTTTGCCTTCCTGAGAACCCGTTGACAAAGCATATTTTCATGAGCTCAATGGTTGTAATATTTCAACCACTTATTTGCTTGTCTATTAGCAGGGATTGGATATTCAAGATAGTCCTCCATTTTCCTTCAGAAGATCACAAAGTCTCCTTATGGTTCATCACTTGTTAGGACATTATGTTTCACTTTACTCAGAAATTGGTTGATGTATGGGTAATGCAATCTCATCCCATAAGACTTTAGACCATAGAATCCCTACAGTGTGGAAACAGACCATTTGGCTCAACAAGTCCACACCAACCCTCTGAAGAGCATCCTACCCAGACTCATTCCCGTACCCTGTTACTTTACATTTCCCCTGACTAATGCACCTAACCTACACATCCCTATGGGCAATTTAGCATGCCAATTCACCTAACCTGTGCATATTTGGACTGTGGGAGGAAACCCACACAGAGGTGGGAAGAATGCAAACTCCACACAGTCACCTGAGGCTGGAATCACACTTGGGTTCCTGGCACTGTGAGGCAGCAGTGCTAACCACTGAGCCACCGTGCTGCCCACTTAGGGATGCTTTGTTTCAGAGCCTTTTCTTGAGTTACATCCTTGGCAAAGATAACCAAAAAAAAGCATTGTCATCAGCCTGGTAAACTGCTCGTGAAACGTTCTCCAAGGAAGTGCTACCTGGGTTCAATTCCCGCCTCAGGCGACTCTCTGTGTGGAGTTGCACGTTCTCCCCGTTTCTGCGTGGGTTTCCTCCGGGTGCTCCGGTTTCCTCCCACAATCCAAAAATGTGCAGGTTAGGTGAATTGGCCATGCTAAATTGCCCGTAGTGTTAGGTGAGAGGGTAAATGTAGGGGAATGGGTCTGGGTGGTTTGCGCTTCAGCAGGTCGGTGTGGACTTGTTGGGCCAAAGGGCCTGTTTCCACACTGTAAGTAATCTAATCTAAGTAATCTAATCTATCTAATCTAATTTCTTAAGAGTCCATAGAACTGTAATTATTAGTTATTAAACTACAAATTATTGCACTATTCATTCACATACTTCATGTATTCCACAGAAAATAATACAATTAGTTAGTGTGAAGTCACACCATGTATTGATTGAATGCTTTACACTCTGGATTCTTTAAACAATATTGATACACTCTGGTAGAAACTGGTGTCAAGGTCTAATAGATTCTATACACCCATTCAAGACTTTTTGCTTGTAATCTTTCTGTCATTGCCAACAAGTTTGAGTATAATTATTCCCAGCAGATTGTGGACGTTGCTTAAGGGTTGTAACTTGCATACCACATATTAAATTAATATGATCCATAATACTTCCTTGGCATTCTTCCAGAAAAGAAAATGGAAAGATTTCAAAATAATACACAAAGTAGAAAAATTATTTTTGCTGAATAACAAAAATTGTCAGTTCCTTTTCATTGTAAATAATGGACAATAAAGCTGGCAATGTTTGCAACAGCTGGCCTAAAGCTTTCTAACATAAAGAAGAGGCTTTGACCATTGCTAAAAAGATAATTTTAATGCTATACCTGTATGTGCTTTTTTTTGAAAAAAAAAGCAATATGTACAGGTAGGTAAATCTTGTGGGGCAGAACAAGAAGAATCTGAATGTGGTCTAGCTGGAGGAATACTGTAACTTGGCCAAAGATCAGATTTGAGCTGAATGGGATCTCCCAATGAAGTGACTGACTGTAGATCTGATTATTGCCTTAGGAAAGAATGTGTTTTCTGTATGTTTCAGATTATTTATTTAATTGAGAATAAATGTAGTGAGTATATATCTCTGTGGCAACTTAGAAATGATAGGAACAGAAACAAGAGCAGTGAGAGTTAGCTGACATAAAATACCAAACTAATTTATTCAAACCAAATATCCAGAGATGTCTTGAGCCTGTAGGATGCCATTAAGTCAATTCAAAGATCAAAATTTAATGAGCATCTATCAAACAGTCAAGGTTCTAATGTTTGATCGTTGAAAAATGTCTCTTTGTATTCCACGTTTCACAGTGCTCTGCAAACATTTCAGAGCACTTTATAAACAACAATGTATTTTGAAATATAGGAAACTCAGCAGGCAATTAACACAGAGCAAGCACCCACAAACACAAACATGAAGGTAATCTGTTTTACCGATGTTGTCCAAGGAATATGCTTTGGTCAGGAAACCCTGGTTAACACCTGTGCTCTTTTACAGAAGAGTGCTCTGAGATGTTTTATGCCCTGAGGGAGCAGATCATTTGTTTAAACTCTCATCTGAAAGAAGGCACCTCTCTCAGTGAATTCCTCCCTGAGTATGGCACTGGAATATCAGTCTTGAATTTGATGCTCAAACCTCTGCAGTGTCCCTTTCTGAACCAGAACTGGGAGTGCTGCCACTGAGTCAGAGCTGACAAGATAATATAAGATGATCTTTGTCAAATATGTTTACTGTAAGGAAATTGTAGCTCCATATCCATTGATTCATGTTCAAATCAGGGAAAGGAATCAATCAAGAGTTTAAGTGGCTCATAAAACAAAGTACCTGTAGTTAAGTACAGGAATAAATTGATAGGATTCTGCCAGCTTGTAAGATCTTTCATTTTAAGAAGCATCTTAAGTGTGTTCCTTATCTTGTATTAAATTGCATTTTGTTCTTGAATGTGATTGGAGATCTCAATCATCTATGTGTAATGTATCTTCAATTTGCAGTGAAATATTTGTTCAATTTGTGTTTATTAACATCAACTGCAGCAGTTCGTATGGAATGGATACCATTCTGTTATCTTGAAATATCTATGAGGAACCTAAGTACACATCTGTAATCCATCTCCAACCATCTGTCAATTAGTTTAGTATATACAAATTAAGGATGAGCATTCGGATTTATTCAGCATTTGGCTTCATTCCAAAATATTTGTTTGTGAAATCCAAAATCAAGGCCATATAGGCTGAATTCAGACAGGTATAGTGTTGCATTGTCTAGACCACCAGAGATCGGACACACACTAATACTTTGACCACCAAGGAATATAAGAACATTATCTCTTTCTATAAGACCTGTGAAAACGAAGGGCTGAAATTTTACTTTGGACATTCCCAGATTCAATTAAAAGAATGAGTCATACTGTATCAATCCAACTGGATTAGAATTCTATTCAGCAGCCAAGTAGAGACCAGAAGGGTAGCAGCAGAAATGGTCAGATGAAGTATGGGTGAGGTTTAATGACCTCATCGTGGAAATTCATGTTGTTGCTGCTTGAATTTTGAGCAGGTAAACAGAACAGCTCAGGTAAGACTTGGAGAGGACAGAGTGCAGCAAAATCAATGGATTGCTGCAGATCTGGCACACAGAACAGTGAACCCTCACCGCCCCTCAATTCCTGATTCTTCAGTAGTTATCTGTGGGGGAATGCTTGATGCCCTGAGGAAGAGAAGGGAGGACATCTTTTTGGAGAATGGCAGGAGAGGTGACCACTCAAATGCAGATTGAGATAGCTGCAGTTGTCAGTGGCAGAAATGCGATCAGAGCAACCCGGATTCAGTGTTACAGAGGATCAATTTGATTTGATTTATGAGACACTGGAAGTCTCGATTGATTCCTCTCCCTGAGTTTCACATGAATCATTGCTTATGTAGCTAAACATTGTCCACCATAAATAGATTAAACAAAGATCACCCTGCGATATTTTGTTACCTCTGACTCAGTGGTAGCACTCCCAGCTCAGATTCAGGAAGTTATATTCCAGAGCCTCAACTATGAAACTCTAGGCTGTTATTCCAGTGCTATATTCAGGGGATAATACAAGTGATAAGATTTGGCAAGGTAGGTAGAACCCCAAATGATCAAGCTATTTGCATCCTGTGAATCCCCACGACTCCTGACTCTCAACTTCCTCCCTAATGAGTTCTTAATGAGCTCTTCAAGTCCAATAATCATGGATTGGATCTGATCAAAATCTTGTCAAATGCCTCCAACCTGGTGAACATAACCAATGTTGGCATCGTAAAACTGGGATGCTGGCCAGTATTGTTATTTAGTAATTCCATCCAATTTGTCCCTAATGGTTTGAAAATTCAGCCAAAACCTTTTTCTGACAAGCAGAAATTTATTTTTTTGCTCTTCACTCTAATGATACATATATTCCTGGCAATAGAAATTTGACCTACTTGGAATGAGATGGGCAAAGTTGTACCGATTTTCAGTGACCCCTAATCTGCATACAAATACACTCAAAAAAATCTAGCGGGCGGCACGGTGGCACAGTGGTTAGCACTGCTGCCTCACAGCGCCAGAGACCCGGGTTCAATTCCCGCCTCAGGCGACTGACTGTGTGGAGTTTGCATGTTCTCCCCGTGTCTGCGTGGGTTTCCTCCGGGTGCTCCGGTTTCCTCCCACATCACAAAGATGTGCAGGGTCAGGTGAATTGGCCATACTAAATTGCCCGTAGTGTTAGGTAAGGGGTAAATGTAGGGGTATGGGTGGGTTTCGCTTCGGCGGGTCGGTGTGGACTTGTTGGGCCGAAGGGCCTGTTTCTACACTGTAATCTAATCTAAAAAAAAAATCTAAAATTGGATAGGAGCATTCTACAAGCATATGTTACAAGGGTTCTAATTCATGCCCGAAATGTCGATTCTCCTGCTCCTTGGATGCTGCCTGACCTGCTGCGCTTTTCTAGCAACACATTTTTCAGTTCTTAAGTGTTCAAAGTTTGTGCGAAGATTTGTAGCTCGGGTGCTCGTTGTTGTGGTTCTGTTCGCCGAGCTGGAAGTTTTTGTTGCAAACGTTTCGTCCCCTGGCTAGGCGACATCATCAGTGCTTGGGAGCCTCCTGCGAAGCGCTTCTTTGATGTTTCCTCCGGTGTTTATAGTGGTCTGTCCCTGCCGCTTCTGGTTGTCAGTTTCAGCTGTCCGCTGTAGTGGTTGGTATATTGGGTTCAGGTCGATGTGTTTGTTGATGGAGTTTGTGGATGAATGCCATGCCTCTAGGAATTCCCTGGCTGTTCTCTGTCTGGCTTGCCCTATGATCATCTACATAACACTACTATCATAGGGAATTCCTAGAGGCATGGCATTCATCCACAATCTCCATCAACAAACACATCGATCTGGACCCAATATACCAACCACTACAGCGGACAGCTGAAACTGACAACCGGAAGCGGCAGGGACAGATCACTATAAACACCGGAGGAAACATCAAAGAAGCGCTTCGCAGGAGGCTCCCAAGCACTTATGATGTCGCCTAGCCAGGGGACGAAACGTTTGCAACAAAAACTTCCAGCTCGGCGAACAGAACCACAACAATTTTCAGTTCTAATATCTGTCCAATGTTTGAGATTGCCTTGAGTGAGCATGCACCATGACTTGTGTAAGGTCCAGCTAGCAACCAGAGTAGAAAGTTTATTTACTGTTTTAATTGGTGTGAAGCCAGGAGGTGCAGACATGTTCTGATTCCACAGTACTGACATCTGCAGTGAACTCTTTTCCTGGGATTTCTTCAGTCAGGAGCTATGGATGTCAATGCAATAGGTACCAAAAGCTCATCAAATCTCTTTTCAGAGCATCTTCCATACGCATCACTTCTATCATCCAGAAGGACAAGGGCAACAGATATGTGGGAACACCACCACCTGCAAGTTCCTCCCCAGGTCTCTCACCAATCTGACTTGGAATTATATCACTGTTCCTTCACTATCACTGGGTCAACATCCTGGAACTCCATCAGCACTGATAGTGTTCCTACATCAACGCTCCCTCTTTATTGCTATTGCATGGACCTCCAAGGTCCTTGCACAGTAGCAGCCTCCAGAAGAAGAGACCAACATATTGGCACATTGATTGCATGTATGGAATCTTCCATGGAGCCACGGTCCTTAGAAAGAATGGTCTCTACAGCTCAAGGACTGTAACAGTTCAAGGAGGCTGCTCGCCCACGACTTTCTCCAAGGCAACTAATGATGGGCAAGAAATGCTGGTCCAGCCAGCGGTGGTCATGTCCCATTAACAGAAAAAAAAAATGCTTACTGTGCTCATTCAGATTAGGCCAGAGCACCCGCCTATTGTTGTTCTTGGCTTTCTGTCTTCAGGAATATAAATCATTCTCTTCATCCATTTGGACCTTAAAAACTGGTAAGAATGATTTCCTACCCCACAGTCTACTCTGCTTTGGATCAGATGTACACTGACCATTCTATCAGCAGAGCAGTCAAGAATTTCTAATTTTCCGCCATTGGCTTGCCAGGTGTGTGTCTTTACCAGACTACAAGATGTGCTAATAATAAAAAGCAGCAAAAATGGAGTTGCAGCTTTAGAGAGGATCATTGCTCTACATAGAATTTTCAAAGGAAGAGAAGTTTTAAAAACTTAACCTACTGTAATAAGTCAAATTCAGGTCTTCATAAATAAATCAGTTTAGGTTGTGGCATAGTCTAATGGATAAGGTATCTGACTTCGATGTGAATCAGGGTGTTTTCAGAAGATTGCAGGTTCGTGTCCTGCTGTGGTCATTTCCTGAAGGGGACTCTTATTTCACAAGTGGATAATGTGGCCAAGAAGGCATATGGCATGTTTGTCTTCATCAGTCAGGGCACAGAGTATAAAAATTGGCAAGGCATGTTGCAGTTGTGCACACTTTTAATTAGGCCACATTTGGAATATTGTGCACAGTTGTGGTCATCATGCTACCAGAAGGCTATGGAAGCTTTGGAGGAGGTACAGAAAAGTTTAACCAGGATGTTGCTTAGTTTGGAGAGTATTAGCTATGAGGAGGTATTGGACAAACTTGGATTGTTTTCACTTGAATGTCGAAAGTTGATGGGTGACCTGACAGAAGTTTACGAAACTTTGAGAGACCTGGATAGGATGAGTAGTCAGAGTCTTTTTCCCAGGGTACAAATGACAATTACCAGGTGATATAGGTTTAAGGTAAACAGGGGTAAGGTAAAGGAGAGGTGAGAGGCAAGTTTTTTTACAGAGAAGGTGCTAAGTACCTGGAATGTGCTTTCAGAAGAGGTGGTGGAGGTAGATAAAATAGGCATCTTGACAGATACAGGCAATAGAGGGATACAGACTGCACTGAGACGAAAGGTTTTCAGGTTAAAAAGGCATCATATATGGGTGCAGTCTTGGTGGGCTGAAGCGTCTGTTCCTCTATTGCACTGTTCTTTGTTCTTCATTGTTCTTTGTTCTAATCAGAGACTCTTAACGAATCATTTCAACGAAAGCTCCTTTTGTTTTGAACCATATACTCCATTTCTCCTGTCTCCTCACAACTTTCTGCTCTCACCTGTAACAAAAACTGTATTTTTTTGTAAATAGCAGATGACTTACTTTATCCTCAAAATAAATCCCACTTAGTCACAGTGATTGCTTTCACTTCTTTTCTCTTCTTAAGGTCGGCCATAGTTATCTCTTGTCTTCTTCCCTAAACCTCTTTGCTCTCTCTCTCTCTCTCTCTCTCTATAAGCTCCTTGCATCCACTTCATCTACTTCTGGTGCGAAGCTACTAAACCTCTAATCACACAATTCCTTCCCTAGCTCCCATTTTAATCTATTTTGTAGTTTTGCCTTCTCAGGTACTTTCTCTCTTTCAAATCAGTCACACAATTACCTCAAACAACCGATCCTTGACATCAACCCATACAATTCACACCCATCCTTCATAGCTACGAAGTTCTAATAATATGTTGATACCTCCCTGCTCTATGCCCAATTCCTTGGCAATTCTGTCCTTGAGTCTCTCCAATTACATTTCCCATTTTCTGTCCCTTATCCAATATCACAACAATCTTACTGAAAGTTTCGAATGACATTTTCTTGATTGTCTCTTTGCCTTCATTATCTCTACTCATCCTTCTTAACCTCTTTGCAGTCTTTGACACAGTTGATCACATCAATCCTCTTCCTGCACCTCGCCCAGCTCCACAGGATTCACCCTGGATTCTACTTTTGTAAAATAATCACAACCAGAGCGTTTCTAGCAATGACAACTCTTCCACCCCCATTCCAAATGATATTATTATCTCCAGAGTAACCCAAAATTGAATTTGTGGCTTTCTTATTTTTCTTAACTACATGTTGTCCCTATTAATGTTATATGTATGTTGTTGCTACCCAGCTGTTGCTCTGCACCAATGGACCGCTCCATTGCCTCTATGCTTGTATGACATCTACTACTGGATAAGCAGTAAATTTATTCCATGAATTATCAAGCAGACTCGTGCATTATCTTCAGTTTTCACTACAAAGTTGTAGCATTGTCAGGGTCTCCACCTCTTGCTGTCTCAGGCTGAGCCAGACTGTTTTTAACCCTGAGTTGACTTTCACCTCACATCCTGTCTATAAAAAAAATCACCTAATTCTACCTACGTAAAATTGTCAGCTTCTGCCCCACCTCGTCCTTTCCAACACTGAACGCTTCGCTTGTGCCTTTATCACGTCCAAAATCAATTTCTCCAAAAACGTCTCACCTTTACCATCCGGACGTTTACGCTAATTGAAAACATCTGCTACTCATATCCTAATTAGTATCAGGACAAATTCATCCAACATCCCTATACCTTTTGACCTGACATTTGGACTCGCTCAATGTGTCAAATTAAGACATTCTCACCCTTGTTTAAATTTCTTCATGGCATCATTTCTGCCTATCTGTGCAACCTACCTCTGCAAAAAGACTCAATACCCCATTATTCTTTACTCCTAACCTCTTGCACATGTCCTTTTCTTTTTCCATTGCTTTGCATATCTTTAGGCATCAAAATCTGACTTGCTGGAATTCACTTCATATGGTTTAACCTCTTTAATAGATTTCTTAAATCCCATGGTCACCCTTCCTAAACTCTGGCTGAGTGTCTACTTGCTAAGGCACTGTTATTTAAACACTTGATCATTGAAAATGCTCCTGCTGTGTTATTTCTGTCATGGATGTAGAACTAAAGCAATCTGGGCTGTACCACACAACATCTGGTCTTCATGGCATGATGTATTGATGTGCAGTTTATAAAAGTTTGAATTTCTCAGCAGAGTTAGTATCATTATTCATTACATAACTGTATTGACAGGAAATAGAAATCTGGGGCATAACAAAAAAAACTTCAAAAATAAATAAATATAGTTTATATGGAAGTTATTTAAGTGGTGAATGAACCAATGTTCACATCTCTCCTTGGATGTTTAATCAATTGACAAGGTTATGAATACTGCTCATACATGTGGGTATCTGCCTGTAAAATTACTTAGCATTGTGACACCACTGATGGAGATTATTTCATCATCTGAGTGTAGTAAAAAAGATCAAACTGCCTGCAAAAACAACCATCACATGTAGGCCCTTTACTTCACAGTAGGCTTCAAAGGGATGTAACCAAATATGTGGAAAGTGAGGGCTGGACAGTGGTGCAAGAAAAATGCTGTAAAGCTATAGGATGTGAGAGGATGGAGATTGAGTGATTTTATAGGATTGTCAGAAACTCCAAGACAAGAAGAATTCAGCCACAAATACTTTTAAGCAGGACAGTGATCATTTTAAATTTGATTCCTTGACTATACATGAATCCTTGTAAGCTGGAAAGGACAAAGACGAAATGTGAAGGTAAAGGTTTTTTAAAAACATTTCTGCACAAAATCTTTATGGACAAGAAGACCAAGTGTAATCACCAAGAATGACAAGGAATCTTTCAGGGTCTTTTGACCTACTCTGCTTTTTTCATATGTAGCATCTGCCCAGGACTGATTTCTTTGTCAGGAACAGTTCTTGCAGTTTCATGCTGATGTCATTTCTGCTGAGTTTCAGCAGGAGACAGCTCAGTGCATCCTAGCCTCACTCTCCAAGAGAAAAGGCCACTGTCTGCTTTGGCTTCCCCTGCAAGGGTGTCTTAAATCCCAACATAGATTTTTTTTATTTATTCATGGGATGTGGACATTGCTGGCTAGCCAGTATTTATTGACCGTCCTTAATTGCCCAGCGGGCAGTTAAGAGTCAATCACATTGCTGAGGTCTAGAGTCACGTGTAGGCCCTACTAGATACAAACAGCAGTTCCCTTCGTTAAAGGACAGTAGTGAACCAGACCTTTTTTTTCTGGCAAATGGCAATGGTTGCATAGTCATCATTAGACTTCTAGTTCCAGATTGGTGTTAAATTCAAATTCTACTATCTGCTGTGATGGTTGCCAGATTAATAATGATAATGCTAAATTGATTACACTTAAAATAAACTATTAGTTTTAATTTCTCTTGGGGGCAGGCACTGGGTCAGCTTGATGAGGTTGCTGGAGCTGTCTGACTTCAGCAATTACTAATGGGCTGTCAAACTATATTTTGGTCACATTCTTTCCTAACAGTCGGGATCTTCAGTGCTCAGTTATGAGCAGCTTCTGTAGTTTGGATTGCTTTTTAGCCAAGAGGGAGACAGAGATAGCAAAACTAGCTGACTATTCCACCCTTCCTAAACTCTGGTGGAATAGTCAGCTAGAAAAAGGACAGCTCTCCTCTTGTCTATCTCATCCACCAACACCTCCTGATCTCTGTGAAGCAGGTGAAGCTTTTGTTTCTTTTGTGTGGTAATGATACAGCACCAGAGTGTGAGGGGTAATTCCTGACTTGTCGTACAGGAAGTAGTGTGTGTTTGAGATTTAAATATGTTGCATGAATGCCAGAAGATGCCTGCAGTGGTGAGAATTTCTGCCTCACAATTAATTGAAAATGGCTCTGTACAGTGTGGCTCTATGACGAATGAGGTGATGAGTCGAAGATTGTTTGAGAAAGATTGCTCTGAGCCATGCTGGACCAGGTGTCTTGAATTGACAAGACATTTCAAATGAAAGTAGGAACATTATTCTCAAAATTTTTGACACACTTCTGATAAAATTACAGTGGCATGACTGATTCAGTCAAGAAAGCACAACAATGTCTCTACTTCCTCAGATGGCTAAAACATTTTGGCATGTACACAATGATTCTTAAACTATTTTTATAGATACACCATATAAATCATTTTATCTGGATCCAACACAGCTTTATATGGCAATTGTTCTGCCCAAGACCGCAAATAATTACAGAGATTTGTGAACACAACTCAGTCCATCACGAAAATCAGCCTTTCTTCCATTGACTCAGTCTATACTTCCCACGCCTTGGGAAAGCAGCCAACATAATCCAGGATCCCTTTCATTGGGCAGATGATACAAATGATTGAAAGCATATACCAACAAATTCAAGAGCAACTTCTTCCTCATTGTTATCAGATTTATGAATGGATCTCCCAAGTATTAGAGTTAATCTTTCTCTGCACCTTCTTTGTAGCTGTAACACTATATTTTGCATTCTGTTCTATTGTTCTGATATATTTATGATTTGTTTGGTTAGCATCTAATCAATACTTTTCACTGTATCTCGGTACGTGACAATAATAAATCAAGTCAAATCAATTCATTCATCGGCATAATGGATTGGGTTTATGGGTCTCCTCTGAATTAACTCATTCTGACTCTTTCAGGTCCAGGTGCAACAATAACAATATGCTATCACATACAAAAAACCCAGAAATTATATAAAATTATTATTTGTCAATAAACAGTACAACAAATTCATAGGTAATTGTTGCATAATGGGATATGATTGGGTTAATGATGATGATGTATATGATGATGTTGTCCTAAAACCAGCATAGAAGTGAGAAACATGTGCTCAAGTCTTGAAGAGCAGAAGAGAATTGGGGTAAGCATTTTAGGTCATCATGCTACTATTTGGGAAACTTGACTCGTTCAATCCTACCGTTGAAGACTGGGTCCCGTATGTGGAAAAAATCTGTTATTCTTTCCAGGCAAATGACGTTGGAGCAGATGAAAAGCAATGAGTAATTGCTTGAGGACCCACAACATTTTTGGTTATCAGGAGCCTCACATCCCTGAGGCATCAGATATGAAACCTTTCCAGAGTTGATGGATTTAGTTAAGGAATATTATGACACCCAAGCCTTGACTAAATCTGAGACTCTATTAGTTTTGCTCGGCAATTCGAAAACCGTGTAAATCTGTATCAGAATTTTTTACAAGATTAACATGACTGGCACGGGCATGTGACTTTGGTTCCATTCCCACTGATTGTTGTAAAAGGCTCAGGCTCAAGCTGGATGGTACAAAACTGGTTGAGAAAGATTCACCTAGATTGACTTGATTAGAAAATAGCTGTCTGGGTGAAGTCCTAATTAAATACATGGAGGTTTTTCAGGAAGGTCTAGATCTATCAGAGGAGCCAAGGCCATCTTGCACATTGATCAGGAAGCATTTTCACAATTCTGCAAAGCCTGCCCAGTGCCATTTGCCTTATCAGCAAAAGCAGAGGCACAGCAGCTCGGTGGTTAGCACTGCTGCCTCACAGCACCAGGGACCGGGGTTTGACTCCACCCTTGGGCAACTGTCTATGTGGAGTTTGCACATTCATTCCGTGTCTGCATGGGTTTCCTCTGGGTGCTCCAGTTTCCTCCCATAGTCCAAATATGTGGGGGGTTAAGTGGATTGGCCATGTTGAATTGCCCATCACTAACAGAGATGTGCAGGCTAGGTCGATTAGCCATGGGATATGCAGGGATGGGGTGGGTCTATGTGAGATGCTGAGAGGGTTGGTATGGACTTGTTAGCCTGATAGGCCTGCTTCCACACTGTAGGGATTCTATTCTATGCAATCAGAAGTCTGGAAAGCAAAGGAATGAGCAAACTAGTCCATTTTACAGAACGGGCAGCACCGGTCATCGATTGTGAAGTTTTTGTGGGGATTTCAAACAAACAGTAAAACACTTTTCATAGCTGGATATATATATCTCACTTAGAGGATTTAAATGCAAAGCTGGCTGGAGGGCTGTCCTTCACGAAGTTGGACATGAGCCATTTGTAATTGCAATTGGGCTAGTTGAGAATTCACAGAATTATGCTACAATTAATACCCATAAGATGTTCCCAGGATTGGAGGAATTGAGTTATAAGGAGAGGCTGAATAGACTGAGGCTGTTTTCCCTGGAGCAGTGGAGGCTTAGGGGTGAGCTTACAGAGGTTTATAAAATCATGAGGGATATCGATAGAGTAAATAGAGTGGGCGAGTCCAGAAGTACAAGTGATAGGTTTAGGGTGAGAAGGGAAAAATTTAGAAGGGAGCTAAGGGGCAATTTTTTCACACAGAGGATGGTACGTGTATGGAATGAACTGCCAGAGGAAATGTTGGAGCCTGGTATAATTACAACATTAAAAAGCATCTGGATGGGTATATGAACAGGAAAGGTTTAGAGAGATATGGGCCAAGTGCTGGCAAATGGGACTAGATTAGGCTAGGATATCTGGTCGGCATGGACAAATTAGACTGAAGGGTTTGTTTCTGTGCTGTATATCTCTATGACTCTATGACTCCTTTCAGATAAATGGAGAAACAACTATCATCCTCGAAGGCACACTATGATCCCAAATGACATCTGATATTGACATGCAATGCTTCCCTGTAGGCACTGAGGTAATAATAGCTCATAGGTGGTCAAATGGAGAGGAACACCCAATAGCTTATGTATCCAGGAATTTGGCTAATGCAGAGCATATATACATACAGAAGGAAGGCTTGGCAGTATTAGCTGGAGTCAGGAAGTTCCATCAATACCCTTACAAACATAAATTCGTAATAATAACAGATGGCAAACCATTGCTGGGTCTAATTAAAGAGGACAAGGCAATATCGCCCATAGCTTCAGGCTGAATTCAGCAATGGGCTCTAATATTAGATGCGTATAAGTTGGAACACTATTTGGAAGAGCAACGAAAAAATGTGGATGCATTGAGCCACCTCCCACTGGCAGATATACCAGCAGTGGTATTGGCATTGGAACAGTGCATGATGGTTTTAAATTTTCTGGACACTCTTCCAGTCACAACTGACAATATCAGATTCTGGACATAGAAAAACATGGTCTTGGCAAAGCTGAAACAGCTGGTAGTGTTGGGGGAAACCAAAGGGTTTATAACCAGAATTGAAACTTTTTTGGACCCAGACAGACCTGATCATAGTCGAGGATGGCATATTATTATGGGGAGAAAAAGTGATTGTCCTGAGCAAAGGTAGTCACCAGATACTGGCTGATCTCCACCAGGATCATCCAAGGCTTTCAAGATGGAAATGTTGGTGAGAAGTTATGTCTAATGGCCCAGATTGGATGCAGACATAGCTGTGTTACTAGGACAGTATCCAAAGTGCCAAAAAGAACACAAATTACCACCAGCAGCTCCCCCACATTTGTGGGAATGGCCGGGTAAACCCTGAACTTGGTTACACTCTGACCATGCAGGTTTACTTCAGAGGCTCAATGTTCGTAGTCACTGTAGACTCCCACTCAAAGTGGCTGGATGTGCAGAGAATTCATTTGCCAAATATGGGAATGAAAATTGAAAAGCCACACACATCTCTTGCAATGTACAGACTCCTAGAAGTGTTGGTCTCAGAGAACAGGCCATCATTTACCAGCAAGGATAGCTTAAAGAAATACCTACAGCTTCATTAGATACCAAATTGTCCCAGTTCCTATTTGATTACAGGAGCACCCCTATGCAACTACAAGGATAGCTCCAGCAGAGTTGCTAACAGGGAGAAGATTTTACATCAGGTTAAATCTGATCTTCCTGGATTTGGAGGGGGGCGGGGTGAAATAGCATCAGGAATCCAATGCCTCACTCAAGACTCTGTTAAGGGAGAAAAAAACACTTTGGGGACAAACCTTGGTGGAGAAACCATGGTAATGGCTCTGCATGGCTAAGAGACATGGTCGACATGAGGTCATGTACAATGATGTATAAAGTTTGGGTAGGTGCAACGGTCCTGAACAAGTATGTGAACCATATACAGGGAGAACTAGCCATTTGGATACAGAACTGGCTCAAAGTTAGAAGACAGAGGGTGGTGGTGAGATCTCATGGAATACAGGGAGAACTAGCCATTTGGATACAGAACTGGCTCAAAGGCAGAAGACAGAAGGTGGTGTTCGAGGGTTGTTTTTCAGACTGGAGGCCTGTCACCAGTGGAATGCAACAAGGATCAGTGCTAGGTCCTCTACTTTTTGTTATTTACATAAATGATTCAGATAAATGCGACGCCCTGCACTTTGGGAAAGCAAATCTTAGCAGGACTTACACACTTAATGGTAAGGTCCTAGGGACTGTTGCCGAACAAAGAGTACAGGTTCATAGCTCTTTGAAAGTGGAGTCGCAGGTAGATGGGATAGTGAAGCAGGTGTTTGGTATGCTTTCCTTTATTGGTCAGAGTATTGAGTACAGGAGTTGGGAGGTCATGTTGAGGCTGTACAGGTCATTGGTTAGGCCACTGGTGGAATATTGCGTGCA
>NC_057712.1:68088717-68092451 GCF_004010195.1 Chiloscyllium plagiosum | reverse complement strand
CAACATTTAAGAGGCATTTGGATGGGTATATGAATAGGAAGGGTTTGGAGGGATATGGGCCGGGTGCTGGCAGGTGGGACTAGATTGGGTTGGGATATCTGGTCGGCATGGACAGGTTGGACTGAAGGATCTGTTTCCATGCTGTACACCTCTATGACTCTATATGAACGCTGAAATCTCACAAATGGTATAGGAGCAAAATGTGGCCAGCTCCTTGATTGCAGTTCTGACTATTTCGGAACCCATGGGTACGCTCTTTCTATCAACCATTAAAGATAGCTCGGAACCTGAGGCAGACACGGTGGATGTTGCTGCTTCAACAGCTTTGCCACCTAAAGAAGTGAATGAATTTCTTCTGACTTGCTTTGGGTGCAAGAAGCAAACTACGGTGTGTTACATGCTGCCAGTATCAGAGACAGAGTTGGAGGAACCCGACCCCAGGAAGAGCTATAACAAAAAACAACCAGCCATATATCTTGGACTCAAAGGGGAAGGGATGTTGTGGTTGTAATGAGGTCAGCCAGGTGGACCTCATAGAATATGAGTTCCCTGACTGGGCTGTTAATCTGGTCCAATCAGGGTGCCCTGGCTGACAGATAAGAACAGGAATGTCAGATATCCTAGACAAAAGTGAGGACTGCAGTTGCTGGAAACCAAAGTTTAGATTAGAGTGGTGCTGGAAAAGCACAGCAGGTCGGGCAGCATCTGAGGAGCAGGAAAATCAACGTTTCGGGCAAAAGCCCTTCATCGGGCTTTTGAGAGCTAGCTCTGAGGGAGCTGGATTGTGCAAAGATTTCTCCATGTGTAAATAAAGGATGACTTGGTGATAGGATACCAGCCTCTGTGGAGTTAGTTCACCCAAAAAAAAAGAAGTGTCAGGTATCCTGTTCACTCTGAGAGCTGGCTCTGAGGGAGTTGGATCAGTGTCAATGACTCTCCACAAGTAAATAAAGGTAACTTGGTGACAGGATATTAGGCTCTGCTGAGTTATTTCAGTGGTTACATGTTTTAGCCAAATATTGTGATTTTTAGGGTGTGGAATAAGTCAGATAGACACTCTCATTGAAAACTGAGTAATTAACATCTCATTATTATATCAGGATAAGAATGTTTTTGTTAAAAAGGAGAAACTGCTTCTTTGACACTCAACATAATATATCCAGGGGAACAAAAGAGTCTTTTGAGATAATTCAGCTTAAATTGGCAGCACCACAGACAGATGAACTGAAATGGGTAATGTTATGGAAGTGGAAATAGCCAAATTCACGTGATGTCAGAAGCAAACCTTAAGGGCAAACATAACACCAAGATTGTGTACAATCTAATTCATCCTCAAACAGAGAGAGAAACGAAGTCAATAGCTGGGAAACAGAGATTGTGGCAGGAATTGAAGAGTCTGATGTTTTGGTTTTGTCAGCATTTAATTGGTGGACATTTCTGCTCATTCAGAATTGAATGTTGAACAAACAGTTTGGTTGTTTAGAGATGATGGGAGTTGAAAAAGTTGGTAATGAGGTATAAAGTTGGTTATCAGCATATTACAAACAAAATAGCCAGGAATGAATGTCATAACTGTAGCTTAGTCTCTATATACTGGCAAAGGATTTAAACTAGTAAGGTAGGGGTGTGGGACCCAGGGAGGTAGTGAGGAAATATTTCAATCTGAGACTGGTACAGTTGAGAACAAAGGTGAGTCAAACAGTCAGGGCAGACAGGGACAAAGCAGAGAACAAGGTAGGACTTATAAATTAAACTGCATTTATTTCAATGCAAGAGGCCTAACAGGGAAGGCAGATGAATTCAGGGCATGGTTAGGAACATGGGACTGGGATATCATAGCAATTACAGAAACATGGCTCAGGGATGGGCAGGACTGACAGCTTAATGTTCCAGGATACAAACGCGACAGGAAGGACAGAAAGGGAGGCAAGAGAAGAGGGAGAGTGGCGCTTTTGATAAGGGATAGCATTACAGCTGTACTGAAGGAGAATATTCCCAAAAATATATCCAGGGACGTTATTTGGGTGGAACTGAGAAACAAGAAAGGTATGATCACCTTATTGGGATTGTATTATAGGCACCCTAAAAGTCAGCGAGAAATTGAGAAACACATTTGTAAGGAGATCTCAGTTATCTGTAAGAATAATAGGGTGGTTATGGTAGGGGATTTTAACTTTCCAAACATAGACAGGGACTGCCATAGTGTAAAGGGTTTAGATGGAGAGGAATTTGTTAAGTGTGTACAAGAAAATTTTCTGATTCAGTATGTGGATGTACCTACTCTTGGGAAATAAGGCACAGCTTAATGTTCCAGGATACAAACGCGACAGGAAGGACAGAAAGGGAGGCAAGAGAAGAGGGAGAGTGGCGCTTTTGATAAGGGATAGCATTACAGCTGTACTGAAGGAGGATATTCCCAAAAATACATCCAGGGACGTTATTTGGGTGGAACTGAGAAATAAGAAAGGTATGATCACCTTATTGGGATTGTATTATAGGCACCCTAAAAGTCAGAGAGAAATTGAGAAACACATTTGTAAGGAGATCTCAGTTATCTGTAAGAATAATAGGGTGGTTATGGTAGGGGATTTTAACTTGCTAAACATAGACAGGGACTGCCATAGTGTAAAGGGTTTAGATGGAGAGGAATTTGTTAAGTGTGTACAAGAAAATTTTCTGATTCAGTATGTGGATGTACCTACTCTTGGGAAATAAGGCAAGACAGGTGATTGAGGTGTCAGTGGGGGAGCACTTTGGAGCCAGCGACCATAATTCTATTAGTTTTAAAATAGTGATGGAAAAGGATAGGCCAGATCTAAAAGTTGAAGTTCTAAATTGGAGAAAGGCCAATTTTGATGGCATTAGGCAATAAATTTCAAAAGCTGATTGGGCGCAGATGTTCGCAGGGATGGCTGGAAAATGGGAAGCCTTCAGAAATGAGATAACAAGAGTCCAGAGAAAGTAAATTCATTTTAGGGTGAAAGGAAAGGCTAGTAGGTATAGGGAATGCTGGATGACTAAAGAACTTGAGGCTTCGGTTAAGAAAAAGAAGGAGGGATATGTCAGGCATAGACAGGATAGATCGAGTGAATCCTTAGAAGAGTATAAAGGTAGTAGGAGTGTAATTAAGAGAGAAATCAGGACAAAAAGTGGACACGAGATAGCTTTGGCAAATAAAATTAAGGAAAATCCAAAGGGTTTTTTACAAATATATTAAAGACAAAGGGTCACTAGGGAGAGAATAGGGCCTTTCAAAGATCAGCAAGGCAGCCTTTGAGTGGAGCTGCAGGAGATGGGGGAGATACTAAACGAGTATTTTGCATCAGTATTTACTGTGGAAAATGATATGGAAGATATAGAGTGCAGGGAAATACATGGTGACACCTTGAAAAATGCCCACATTACACAGGAGGAAGTGCTGGATGTCTTGAAATGCATAAAAGTGGATAAATCCCCAGGACCTGATCAGGTGTACCCTAGAACTCTGTGGGAAGCTAGTGAAGTGATTACTAGGCCTCTTACTGAGATATTTGCATCATTGGTAGTCACAGGTGAGGTGCCGGAAGACTGGAGGTTGGCTAACATGGTGCTACTGTTTAAAAAAGGTGGTAAGGACAAGCCAGGGAACTATAGACCAGTGAGCCTGACGTCAGTGGTGGGCAAGTTGTTTTAGAGAATCCTGAGGGACAGGATGTACATGTATTTGGAAAGGCAAGGACTGATTAGGGATAGTC
>NC_057712.1:68065871-68088095 GCF_004010195.1 Chiloscyllium plagiosum | reverse complement strand
CAATTAAGAGGCATTTGGATGGATATATGAATAGGAAGGGTTTGGAGGGATATGGGTCGGGTGCTAGCAGGTGGGACTAGATTGGGTTGGGATATCTGGTCGGCATGGACGGGTTGGACCAAAGGATCTGTTTCCATGCTGTACATCTCTATGACTCTATCTATGACTCTATGACTTTAAGCTTTTATTTACAAAACGGTTTTACATCACACACCACCAATCCCCCACAGTTTCTGCCTGTTCATATAATTATATATATATATATATATATATATATACCCACACATATACACACATATATGAGTACAGGTGAATTCAAGGTTAACACCTATCACTTTTCGACACTTACATTTTTGGCATAGAAATATAACTGATATAACTGCACAGCTTGAGATTTGCATTGCTCACATTTTGTTTGTGTGCCTTGAACATACTAATTAAACATGTTGCTGTGCTGGCTTTTCTCCACAATAATAAAAAATCAAATCGATTAGTATGAGATTCCAACGTAGAAGTAATTAAAACAATGGTTGAAGTTGAATGGTCTTCTGTAATTAAAATCTCTCCCTTATATTTTACAGATTGTCAAAATGTTTACTAGCCTTAGCCAAACATTAAATGTGATTCAGTTTTCCTAGTAAATCCAGAAATGAATCAATTACAAACAGGCAAGAAGGAACAGAGTAATTGAAGATAAAAAAAGGCACTTGAAAGCACTTGACTGAATAGTCAAATAACCAGAACAAGAAAAGTCCTGTGGTAAGAGACACCAAACCCAAGGAATTTATATAGCAGCAACATATGAACACATGTTGGAGCTTATGAAGCTGCTTTACAAGATCATATGACATGTTCATCTGAATTAAAAGGCATGGCATGGCAACTGTCATCATTTTGACTTATATATCCATTTTTTAAAATAAAGTTGCAGTATGGAAGAATTTGGCAGTCTGTGTGCATAAGTCACAAAAAAAATTAGCATTCCAAGTTCAGTGGGTTATAGTGAAAGCAAGTAAAATTTTAATGTTTATTTCAAAGGGAGTCAAATGTAAAATAGGGCAGTCTTGCTAAAACTATGCAAGCCCCAGTAAGAACAAATCCAGAATATGGTGAAAGGTTTTGGTCCCCTTATCTACAAAAAAGATATACTAAGTTTGGAGGCAGTCCAGAGAAGATCCACTACGTTGATCCTGGCAGGAAGGGATTTTCTTATGAAGTGAGGTTGAAGCAGCAGAGCCTATATACTCTTTGGAGTTTAGAAAGATGACAGGTAACTTTATTGAAACATGTAAAATTCTTAGGGAGCTTGACAGCGTTAATGCTGAGAGATTATTTGTTCTTGTGGGAGGGTTTAGAACCACAGGGTGTAATTTCAAAGTAAGGATTCACCCACTTAATGAAAGATGAGGTAGACGTTTTCTCTGTCAATGGGCAGAGAACGTCTGGAATATTTTACTATGAGGGACTGTAGAAACTGGCCATTAGGTACATTCAAGGCTGAAGTAGGCTGATTTTTAATTAGTAAGAGAATCAAGGGCTTTGGTGAAAAGGCAGGAAAGCAAAGTAAGGATTTTCATTATTTCAGTGAATGGCAGAGCAGATTCAATGGGCTGAATGGCCTACTACTGCTCCTACACCCTATGTTCTTATGGTCTAAATTATCAAACTTGGCAGAAATTGAATTAGAAAACTGTCACATCTATTCCTCATCCATTTTAACATCTTGTGTAATGTTCTGTGTCTTCTTTCTGGCACATTGTGGCATCTGCCAGATTGATAGTTTGCATATGTAATTTAGGCCACAATGAATATTTAGCATTTCTTTCATAGAAATTCCCAGCATTCCTGTATGGATGTCAATTTTTATTTGATTTGTTGACAGAAAATAAGCTTCCAGAGCTGCTTAGAGTCTAGCTGTTGATCAGAGTGACTTTTAGTTGAGTGATTATTATGAGGAGAATTATATTTTACTGTGAAAATGATTTTTTTATTGATACCTTCTTGTTTTTATTTAGGTATTCAAGCAAACCTCATTCCAACTGTTAACTTAGTTTCATTTTGTGTAATAGTATTAATTTTTTTAGATTACTTTACAGTGTGGAAACAGGCCCTTCGGCCCAACAAGTCCACACCGCCCCGCCGAAGCGCAAAACCACCCATACCCCTACATTTACCCCTTACCTAACACTACGGGCAATTTAGCATGGCCAATTCACCTGACCTGTACATCTTTGGACTGTGGGAGGAAACCCACGCAGACACGGGGAGAATGTGCAAACTCCACACAGTCAGTCGCCTGAGGCGGGAATTGAACCTGGGTCTCTGGCGCTGTGAGGCAGCAGTGCTAACCACTGTGCCACCGTGCCACCCACAAATTAATGGTACAAGAATGAGTTACCCATAGGGATTTTTCTGTGCTTGAATCTTTTAGAATTTGACTGATACCGACAGAGGGATACAAGGCACACTGGGCAGCACAGGAGAGTTTTTGGCATAATGTGCACTACAAAATATTGCAGTTCCTAAATTCTGGCTCATAAACATGGCACTTCCCATTTTTACAAAGTGGGAATGGCACTAGTTTGCCTTCATGCATAAGTGTTTTATGGGGGACATTTGACTGTTTTCCAATGAAGTTGGATTTTCATTACTTTGAAAAGTGAAACTTGAAATATGCAGACTTGGTAAGTACAGGTTTGAGCTTTGTGAATGTTTTTTGGAGAGTTAGCCAACTTCTTGGAAGAAGTGAGGTAAACCAATGGACCTGATCCCAGACCTCTGGGCTTCTTCTGTAATCCTGAAGCAATTCCATATTGCATTGATTGTCTTTTTTATATTTCTCAGTCTAACTCCCTGTCCAAATGATGTTGGATTTTAAAGATGTAATATATTTCTTGGGGTTCATTGTATTTAACTATTGTTGGTCCTTTTATTTAAATGATTTACCTGAAAGCTGTTGCAGGTGTTTTAAATTGTTTGTAGATAGAGTTGGCATTGCTTTCTGTGTTTTAATCTTTACATCACTTCAACCATTTGAAATGTTGACCTCTTCAGCAAGTTTTTTTAAACATTAGAATTACTTTCTTTACTTATGTGATAACAAAGATAAGTAGCTAATAAAGCTTTATCAGTAAAAGCTCTTTTTAAAATATAGATGGGTTGTGTAGTTTGTGCTTTTTTAACTGAGATATTTGTGCTCTTTTAAATGGAATCAAGTGATGTTGTGCTGTTATTATGGCTTTGCGAATATTTTCGGTTACAATATAAAAGTTTTTTTCATTAAAATACTGAATTTTAGATACTTTTGTCCTGCTCCTTATTTTTCTCAATCTCATTGGTCTTTGAAAAAAAGACTCTTGGAGTGTTAAATCAAAAATGTTTGCTCACAGTTTTAATCTGTCTGTTGACCGAAGCCTGGGGGCTTCTATCACTGGGTTACTGCTGTGCAACCAATTTCACAATCATCCCTTATCACAGTAGGGTACCTTCTATTTCATAGTTTGGCTGACATCTTTAAGTGGTCAGAGACTGTTTGCCCTGAGACTTTAAATGCATTTCAATGCTTGTTTTTCAATGGGAATATGCCCTTGAATGAATAGTTTGTTACTTTAAGGTACCATGTAGTTGAAGAATGTAAATGTAATAAAAGTGCTTTTATATGTGGGTGTTCTTTCTTTCAATGCAGTGATTTCTGCACTGAACTCCTACAAGTTTATTTTATCTCATCCCTGTGTGGATCCTGAGATGCGCCCATGATGGATTCTAGCTGAATTGACATAGTTGGTGTAAGATCAAAGGGTAGTGGGTAGAGGTGTATATGTTGGCATAGAAGGCATAACGGGCCATGGGGCTGATTAAAGGAGCTAGCTTAGCATGAATGCTGAATGAGGAAGTTTGGGTGGCAAAGGGTGTGAGAGGTGAGAATGTGGATAGATACTTTTGTTTTATTCCTTTTAAATTAAACTTCAACACAGTGTTGGTGCACTGAGGGAGACCTTCAGTGTGGTCTACCTCCACAACATTGACCTTTACACTTGTCATGAGCTTATCTGGCCTGAGTATTAAGAGATCCTGCTACTCTTGAATGAAAATCCCTTACTCCTGGGCTACATTTTCTCAGATGAGATTTGTGGAACCAGGGACTGTCCCAGCTCTTCTATCCCAGAAGTGAACATCCAAACTTGCAGCTCACATGAAGTAATGCCACATACTACAAGTTGCTATTGAAGCAAAACCCATTCACAGGCACAGACGCAGTGACTAAGCAGATTACAGTAGTCTTAACTTTTCTTCTGTTTCATTCACTACAGGTAAGATCAACCATATTGGTTAATCTATGCTACACAGATGCCTCAAACAAACGCGGCCTATCTATTTGATTAAGCAACTAATTTTATCTCCTTCACCACAGATATTGACTAATAGCATGAGGCTGCTGTATAAATTTTGTGAAAGTGCCAGTTTTTTCAAAAATCTTCAGGTTTACACATACATCACCATTTGAGTTTTATTGCACAATACCATTACCTATATGAAATGTAAAGGATCCTACTCTCAGAATGTGGAGCTCACCTTGCAATCATTGGTATTAGATTATCTAAGTCACTTCTCATTTCCAGATCATAATGTCTCAATTTCAAAGCATTTCATAATCGTACCGATACTTGATTGAAAAAAAAGACACGAACAGTCTTCTGAAAATCCAGCTCTTGGCAACTTTCACTAACCAGACCAAGTTTATAGCCAAGTAATCATCAAGAACTTCTCTTGAATGGTGATACACAGCTTCGGGTACTGGAAAAGACAGTGGGTTATGTTGGAATTCAGGCTGGCTAATATTTCAACAATTGTCACATTACTGCCCACTGTGCAAATGTAGCAACACGAAAAATTGAAGGAGAGAGGCAACAGCAACAGTACAACCAAGATCCAAAGGAACCTAAAGAGACTTTGGAATAGGGATCAGTGCTGCTGGAAAGAGCACTAACTAATAAAGGGGACCTTCTCTGGAGCTAAAAATATGACAACTGTGTAAGCAAAACTAACTGTATCTTTTTCATAATATTCAAAACACACCTTTCACAACACACCTTTAAATTTTCTACTTCTGAACGTACTATATCGAATCCTATCCGATTTTTGAAAACTAAACGCAACATGTATACACGTACTCCATGTTCACTTCCATTTAGTGGCAATGTGTGTTTTATGTATTCATAAAGCAAATATTATATTTCATCTGGCTGCCCTGAATATAATTAAGGCATAAATATGCAGGTTTTGGGTCTTTCAGGAAACCAAGGGATATGGGGTGAGAGTGGGAAAGTGAGATTGAAGCTGAAGATCGGCTATGATTATATTAAATGATGAAGCAGCCATATTTGTTTCTGCTCTTATTCCTAGATTGGTAAGTTTGTATTAATGGTTGATAGAAAAATATTTCTGGATAATCAAGAGGTCCACATAATCAATGTAAATACACACAGTAAGTAATAGAAATGTAATACAGGAGTATACACATCACTATTATACTTTATTAACAGGATAAATCACTGAAATAATAATGAAACTTTGCTTTAAATAAGATTTATCAGCAGAGAGCTTTCTCACTCGCACCCTCAACTGATGACTGGGACATCACAGTATTTGAGGAGAAATTGACTTGAAATTTATTCAACTATTGATATTACATGTGACCATTCAATTGAATGATTATATTTACACTGAGGTAAATAAATTTAAAAACTATAAGAGCTGAACAGAATGATCTAGTAAAATTCATTGTATTTGAAGCATATAATGTTTGCCAGTTTATCAAGAGTGCCAGTTCATAAGGTGCCAGTTAGAACAAAATTTGCTGTATTTCACATTTTGTACTATTATGACTTTGAACAGAAGAAGGTGACATTCCAGGGACACATACATGTCCTGAACATGAAGTGCTTATTTAAATATATTTTCATGCTGAATTTCATTGTATAAAATGAGCACATTTGGAATTCTGGGACCTGGTTTGTTCAAGTTGACTCATTAAAAGGAAATCATTATTATTAGTATGTCTGCTTTCAGTTCATGTTTTGTGATTGAAAATATATTTTAGTAGTCCATCATTTTTGACATTTTGTTCATCGCATTACTAAGCTGCCTTTTAATAAATGCCATACAAAGCGATGAAGATGGATATCACTTGGAGTTCTACAAAAGACCAAATCATTTGCATGAGGAAAATGAAATAATGAAAGGACAAGAAATACAGGTGCACTGACACTTGGGGCAGTTTGTCTGCACCTGCTATAAAGACAGAGAATTTTTTTCATTTATATTGCACAAGACAGCTTGATGCAATTTCTCCACATCTGCAGAAACATCTGGAACCTGAATGGCTCTTCCCTTAGATGTGAAGTTTATAACAGCATGATGGTTTCATGCTCGCAGATGCTTCAAAGCCCCACTGGGGGTATCTGCCACTTCAAGCAATCATCAGTGTGCATACAAGTCATGGAAGTCACAACATTATGTTTGCAACAGGCAAGGCTGTCACCACTTTCCTTTTGGACAGGAAGAGCCAACAAGACATTATGCGGAATTTTCACCAGGCGGCATATTTCTTTTGAGTACAGTGCCTTAGAGGGTTTATGTGGACTGTTCGGTTCATCATAGCTATATGAAGAAAATAGTATGCATTAAAGCAAACATCAGTCTGACGACTAAAAGACTATCATACAAGCTAATATCACCGATAACTGTGGCATATTGTTTATATTTTTCTTTACTTCATGGATTCATATTTAGATCTCAAACAATACTTACCTGGATACGTCAGAGAAGGCCTGTCTTCCTAGCTTCTGTTTCACTGGGCATGGCAATGTACTGTTAATAACCAGGAAGTGACAATTGTGCTTTATTTAAAGGTTAGGAAGTGTTGCACTGGAAATATATAATCACACACTACATCTGATGTGGGTTTTGGTCTCTGTGTATGCTAAGGTTTAATGATGAACTTATCAGTACTTTTGAAGCCAGTATAGGAGAGATATGGCTTACTAATGGGAATTCGTTTGCATTAGAAGAGCTTCATAAGCAGACAGAGCAAACATTGAAGAACATTGGGCTGATTTCAATTTAAAGCAATGTTTTTGTCTTTGCTTGGGGGAAACACCTATCAGTTGGAAATCTTTTGGTTTCAATTTGTAAGCATCTTGGTTGAAGTTGGATCTTTCCTGAAGAAAGGAGTTAGTTCAGAAAAGTTAGGAAATAAGTCATTTCAGTGTATGGATCTTAGTTTAAAAGTTCCAGACTAGAAGTGCATAAACTTCTAAAGTGTTTGGGGGCTAGGTGAAGCTGAGAAAGCCTAAGCTCAGTAATATGAATATGCAATGAAGAGGCTATCGAACTCTCAAGACTAGGAATTGAAAACGTTTAAGTCAAACCTATAGATGTTATCCGAGTAAATGGAAAATTGTATTTTCTTGCGTGGTTTGAAATCTTTCAAATTGGTAGACATAAATAGCTTGGTACATTCTATTTTATCTTCCTTGATTTTACATAACAATCTGTCATTGTTTAAACAGATCTGCAGTATTGTGTGCTTGTGTTTCAGTGAAAGAGCAACTTATTAATAAAATAAAACAAAATATGAACGATTAAGCCAGTTTCAATCTGAGATCACACTTGTCTGGTAATTACATCAGCTAGAATCAGAACACTCATGAAAAGTGGTGCTGTATAATCTTAGGATAGAAAATAAATGCTGGCCCGGCCACAGAAGCTCAAAACAGTGCAAAAGATAACGCTGAGGCATTTGCAGTAATCTTCAGCCGGAAGTGGATAATCCATCTTGGCCTCCTGTAGTGGTCCCCAGCATTACAGATACCAGTCTTTAGCCAATTTGATTCACTCCATGTGATATCAAGAAACAGTCGAAAGCACTACGTACTGCAAAGGCAATGGGTCCTGACAACATTCCAGCAACAGTACAAAAGACTTGTGCTCCTGACCTTGCTTCTCCCTTAGCCAAGCTCCTCCAGTACATTTACAAACAGCCATTCCTATATGTCACAGTTGAACAAACAGCCAATGGGGAACTTCAAACCAGCGTCTACAGGAAAACAACACATACAGACCAAATATTGAACTACAGAAGCAATCATCCCAACACCCACAAACGAAGCTGCATCAGAACATTATTTCAACGAGCCAACACACACTTCAGCTACGCAGAACAGAGGAAAATCACTATACCAGGTTCTCAAAAAGAATGGGTACCCAATGAACACAGTCCACCAATTTCTCAGCAACAAACCCAAACAAGCAGACAAAACCCGTCCAGAAACCCTAGCCACTCTCCCCTACATCAAAGACATCTCGGAAATGACTGCCAGACTACTCAGACCCTTGGCATCATGGTAGCCCACAAACCTACCAACACACTAAAACAAGCAGTGAATGAACTTGAAAGACCCTATACAGACAATGAGCAAAACTAATGTCAAGGACTGTAACAAACACTACATTGGTCAAACAGGCAGAAAACTAGTCACCAGGATACATGAACACCAACTAGCCACAAAAAGACATGACCCTCTCTCACTAGTATCCTCACATACGGATGAGGAAGGACACCATTTCGACTGGAACAACACATCCACCTAGGACAAGCCAAACAAAGACATGCACAAGAATTCCTGGAAGCATGGCATTCCAACCGAAACTCTGTCAACAAACACATTCAATTAGAACCCATCATCCGCCCCCTGAGAAAAGGAACCGGAAGTGACTTCACTACAGGAAATAACATCACCACAGGAAATGACATCGCCAACCCAAAGAAACCCAAACATATAAATAGAAAGCAGGAATTTTCAGCATTGCTTCACCTGAGGCCCACTGAAGATGTTACCTAGTAGGGTAACGAAAAGTCTGGAAACCTTCAAGCTCAGCGAGCAAACCTATATCCAAAATTTACTACACTGGCATCCATCTGAAAATGTGGAAAGCTGTCCACGTATGTCCTGTACACAAAAAAGGGGGACAAATCCAAACTGGCCAATTATTGCCCCATCAGTCCATTCTTGATCATCAGTAAAGTGATGGAAAGTCTCATTCACAGTGCTATCAAACAGTACCAACTCAGCAAAAAACCTTCTCAGTAACACCCAATTTGCGTTCTGCCAGGGCCACTCAACGCCTGACCTAATTACAGCCTTGGTCCCAACATGGACAAAAGAACTGAATTCCAGAGGTCAGGTGAGAGTAACAGCCCTTGGCATCATTTGACTGAATGTGGCATCAAGGAGCTCTAGCAATACTGGAATCAATGGATATCAGGGGCAAATTTTCCATTGCTTGGCGTCATACCTAACACAGAGGAAGATGGCAATGATTGTTGGAGGTCAGTCATCTGAGCTCCAGGACATCTCTGCAGCAGTTCCTCAGGGGAGAATCTGAGGCCCAACATCTTCAGTTACTTCATCAATGACCTACCCTTCATCATAAAGTTAGAAATGGGGATGTTTGTCGATGATTGCATAATGTTTAGCACCATATTGACTCCTCAGATACTGGTGCATTCCATGTTCAGATGCAATATCTAGGTTTAGGTTAACAAGTGACAATTTTGCTAACAATTTGCACCACAGAAATGCCAGGCAATGACCATCTCTAATAAGAGGCAACCTAACCATCACCCCTTGTTATTTAATGATGTTACCATCAATATCCGTTATCAAAACTTTGGGGTTACCATTGACCAGACCTCAACTGGACTCACCACATAAACAACAATGGCTACAAGACCAGGTTAGTGGCTAGGAATACTGTGGCAAGTAACTTACCTCCTGACTCCACACAATCTGTCGGCTATCTATAAGGCACAAACCAGGTGTATGGTTAAATTCTCCCCACTTGCCTGGATGGGCATGGCTCCAACAACACTCAAAAAGCTTGACACCATCCAGGACAAAGTAATCCGCTTAATTAGCACCACATCCACAAACATCCAATCTCTCCAGCACTGATGCTCAGTAACATCAGTGTGTACTATCTACACGATGCACTGCAGAAATTCGTCAAAGATCCACAGACACAATCTTCCAAACTCACAACTACTTCCATCTAGAAGGTCAAGGGCAACCTCCAAGACACTGACCATCCTGCCTTTGAAATACATCACTATTCCTTCACTTTTGCTGGGTTTAAAATCCTGGAATTCACTCCCTAAGGGTATTGTGGGTCAACCTACAGCATGGAGACTGCTGCAGTTCAAGAAAGCAGCTCACTACCACCTTCTCAAGGGCAGAAAGGTACAGGCAATAAATGCTGGCCATGCCCACGTCCCACAAGTGAAAAAAAAGCTTCCGAATTAATAAGGAAAATAGCCATGATTGCTGAATTTACTGAAAAGGCCATTGCAACAGTTCCTAGATGTTTTAATTCCAGCTGTTTCATATATATCTGCAAAACTCTCTGTAGTTTCTTGTGGTCTTGGGAAGAGCAGTTGTCGTATCACACTGTGATGCATCCAGATAGGATGCTTTCTATAGTGCATCTATAAAAACTTGTAAGAATCTTTATGGACATGCCGAATTTCCTTAGCCTCCTGAAGAAGTTGAATCATTATTGTGCTTCCTTGACTGCTGTGTCAACATGGGTGGACCAGGACAGATTGTTTGTGGTTGTCATTCTCAGGAAGTTGAAGCTCTCGACCATCTCCACCTCAGCACCATTGATGCAGACGCAGTTGTCCTCTACTCCACCTTCTGAAGTCAATGACCAGCTCCTTGGTTTTGCTGATGTTGATGGAGAGATTGTTAACACCATGCTGTTATGCACTCTATCTCCTTTCTGTACTCCATATCATTGTTGTTTGAGATCTGACCTACTATGCTGGTATCATCAGCAAGATTGTAAATGGAGTTGGCATGGAATTTGGCCACAGTCGTGTGTGTACAAGGAGTATAGTAGAGGGCTGAATACACAGCTTTACAGGGAACCAGAGTTGAGGATTATCATGGAGGAGGTGTTGTCCTCTATCCTTACTGACAGCAATCTGTTGGTCAGGAAGTCGAGAATCTAGTTGCAGAAGGGGGAGCAGAGATATTGGTCCCAGAGTTTGGAGATGAGTTTGTTTGTATTATGGTGTTGAAGACAGAGCTATAGTCAATAAGTAGGAGCCTGACATTTGTATCCTTGTTATCCACATATTCCAGGGATGACAGTAGGGCCAGGGAGATGGCATCTCCCATGAACCTGTTGTGCCGGGAGCCATGAACAACCTCTTGAAGCACTTCATAATTATGAATGTTAGAACCACTGGGTAGTAGTCATTGAGGCATGCTGCTTGATTGTTCTTTTGGCATCAGGATGATGGTGGTCTTCTTGAAGCAGATGGGACTTCAGATCTTAGTAAGGAAAGGGTGAAGTTGTCTGCTAATACTCATGCTAGCTGGTCCACACAGGATCTGAGTGCACGGCTGGGAATTCCATTTGGGCCAGTGACTTTCTATAGGTTCATACTTAAAAAGGCCAATTTAATATCTGTAGCAATGACTGAGGGTACAGGTACATCCGAGGCTGGTGGGACATGTGATATTTAATGGGCCCCATAAAAAATGTGTGTATGCAATGCAGCTAGTTTCATTCTGTTTCAAACTTTAGGTATATCCAAAATTCCATCACCTGTTTTACAAAATATTATTGCAAAAATTGTCGACTCTTGCTTCATCTCTTGAAAGGTTTCAGGTTGGTCTGGATTTGTTTTGGTAAATTCTTTCAACATCATTTCTATAATAATCGCAATGACTCAGAGGAACTCTTCTCTAGTATCCTATCACCACCACCATCCCAAAACCCCAACCCCACGTCTACCCCACCCCCATTCCCAATCGTCAGTTCATATTTTCCTACTCCAATTCTACTGGTACCATGCCAACATAATTTTTTCCCTCCAAATTACATGCCCAGACTTGGCATTAAGAGCAGAAAAATGACATGGACTAACTTTCTCATTCTGTCTTGTCTTCCTCCACTGATACTTTGCTTGTGCTTAGTTCTTCCTACAGGCAATGGCCAATAACATATTTTCATTGGAACTACACTGCTTTTGCCTGCTGTGCTGTTGCTTCCCGAGGGAATGAAGTGCAAAACTATTATGACAATTTTCATTCACAGCAGTAGCTCAGTGTTGGAGCAAAATCATCAGATTAAAGCCAAAATTGGCACTGATTTGTATCTATACAGGCAGACAAGTAAGTGGACACTGATCTCAGAATACTAAAAAACACCACATTAGCATCAGAAGCAGCTGGTTGATGCGTATGTCTGTTGGCTACTGATACCCTGTGGAAAAGTGTCTCTTTTGTTGCTGTTCAAAAAAATTAAAATGCGCAAGGCTATGTTTGCAAGTTTAAATTACAGACAATATTAAACAATTTCTGTTACTTTGAAAATTGTAAATCATAAATGTCACAATGTTGACATCATATCTTTTCTATAAACACCACACAGATTATATTAAATGACAGTCAGAATACGACAGATTTTCTTCTCACCCTTAGAGTGCCAATTCAGCAAACTTGTAAGATTCTTATAAAATCTGCTGAAGACCTTGGGAATTGAAATAAGATAAAAAGAATAAATATTCTAGAACATCATGAACACAATTTGCTAATGACAATCTAGTACTACACTCCAGATACATTCAACTCATTATAGGCTTACAATCTCACGTTGTAAACAGCTTGGATACTGTCCTTTGGCAATGCAAACAAAGAAAGAGATATTGTCAATAGAAGCCTCTAAAAAGGACCTACAAGCTGGAGCACTTAAAAACACTTATAAACATTTTACCCCTTGGTAGTTTTACATTATCAAGCTTTGCCAAATGATGATAAGCCTGCCTCTTAAAAAGTCATTAGTATTCCTCCAGATTTAAACAGCTGTCAGTTCTGATATTCTTCAGGTGGGTATGTGGGAAAGATTAGCTTGTGTTTATAAACCCAATGTGTTGGTAAAGGACCTACTCATGTCGAACCTCCTCCAAAATGTTGTGAGTTGGGCCTGAAAATCCCCCACACTTTATTGCTAATTGGAGGCAGCCTTGAATGATGTGAAATGTTGACAAAAATATCTTCGGCCTTATTAATATCAGATGTACATGGATCAAATAAACTTACAAAACCCACAGTCCAGATGTGGTATGACAATTCCATGCTTAAATAAAAAAAAGTTTAAAAATATGTGAAACATTTCTGCTGCCTTTGATGTAACCATTATTGTATTGTTTGTTTTAAGTCCAAGTCATCCATCTGAGGTAAAGTTTCTCTTGGCAGGTTATCCTAGCTTCAGACAAATCCAAAATCTTAGGACATGTTTATCATAGGAATAAGCACCAAATACCAACTTTACAACCCAAAGTTGTATTTTTGCAACATTTCACCAAAGTAATAATACTTTCAAACATAAATGCATTCCATTACAGCATAAAAGAATTTACTTTGGTTGTTAAAAATTGGCTTTTATGTTTGGGTTCTACCATGTTATATTTCAAAGCTTGCTGTAAGTTTTAAGGCTGTTTTTAATGAGAGGGCACTTTACTTATATAGCTCAAAATTTTAAAGTAGTGTTAATGATGCTTGATGAACTTACTTGCATCAAAGATTCAGAAATGACACTCAGATAATTCTGAAGAAGGATCCCACTGACTGTGAAGCAATTTTTTTTCTTCTTTTGATTACATTGACCATGGGACTTTAAAGAATTATAAGCTCTGATTTAGATTCTTTTCTCTCTGAACCAAATTTGATTCTTTTCCATGCAAAGTGTGTATTTACTTGGTATGAGTCCTGCTGATTATAAAAGCAGAGCATCTAAGCTTGCTTGTAGAAATTTCCTCCCAGCCCTAATACTAGCACAATTTTGTTGATCTTTCCAGCAACTCCTAATTTATGAAGTTAATAAAGAACAATGGCCCTCACATTGATCTTTTTGGAACACAACTGGTCTCCAAGTCGATTTGTTGGCAATATCAACAACATAGAGTAATAGGGATGTACAGCCTGGAAACAGGCCCTTCAGTCCAATTCATCCATGCCGACCAGATATTCTATATTAATCTAGTCCCATTTGTCAGCATTTGGCCCACATCCTCTAAACTATTCCTATTTGTGTACCTATCCGGATGCCTTTTAAAGGTTTTAATTGTACCAGCCTCCATTAATTCCCCGGCAGTTCATTCCATACACATACCATCCTCCGTGTGAAAAAGTCGTACCTTAAGTCCCTTTTATATCTTTCCCCTCTCATACTAAACCTATGCCCTCTAATTTTGGACACCTTTACCTCAGGGGAAAGACTGTGGCTATTTACCCTATCCATGCCCCTCATGATTTTATAAACATCTATAAGGCCACTCTTCAGCCTCTGATGCTTCAGGGAAAATTGCCCCAGCCTATTCAGATTCTCCCTGTAGCTCATATCCGCCAACCCTGTCAACATCCTTGTAAATCTTTTCTGCACCTGTTCAAGTTTAACATCTTTCCTATACCAGGGAGACCAGAACTGAATGTGGCGTAACAAAAGTGGCCTAATCAATGTTCAGTACAGTCATAACATGACAATTCATGTACTCAATGCATAGATCATAAAAGCAAGTGTATCACACACCTGCTTCACTACCCTGTCTACCTGCAACTCCACTTTCAAGGAACTATGAATATGTACCCCAAGGTCTCTTTGTTCAGCAAGACTACCTAGGACTCTACCTTTAAGCGTATAAGTTCTGCCCTGATTTGCCTTACCAAAACACAACACCTCACATTTATCTAAATTAAACTCCATCTGCCACCTTTGTACCTATTGGCCCATCTGATCAAGGTCCCGTCATACTCTGAAATAGTCTTCTTCACTGGTCACTACACCTCCAATTTTGGTGTCATCTGCAAACTTACTAATCATTCCTCTTATATTCACTTCCAAACTATTATATAAATGACAAAAAGCGGTGGACCCAGCATTGATCCTTGTGGCACACCCCATCTTGCCTTTAGAAATACAACGAGTGCTTGACCTTTTGGGTTGGATTTTAAGTAGGTGACACGAGTCCTACCCACCCAGCAGAACTTAAAATCAGGGTGGGATTGGGGGCTGGCCAAGGTTCAGTGGTCGGTGGAATTCACGACCATACCTTTAGGCACCAGCTAAGTAATTGGCTGCCACTTCTGCTCTCATCCCTATTAAGTATGGTAGCCTGCCTAAAAGAGATGTTCTCAAAATGAGAAGGTTAATGGCTCAACAGCTTCAGCAGTGTAACTGCTCACGGTGACCAGTACAGAGGCTGAATCGCGTGGTGAGGATCCATTGATGGCTGTTAATCATTAAAACCACGTGAGATCTGGACACGCTGATACCAATCAGGCACATTCTACCGAGAGGGAGTTATTGCTGAAAGGAGGTTACACCATTCTGTGTGGCTTTCGCCATATGCCAAAATAGTGCCCGAAATAAAGGGTGAATCTCTGGGGACCACTACAGATTAGCAGGCAGTTTCTCCACATGGCAGAGTGTCATCCTAGGGCTGGTATGATAGATTTGGAACAGGTAAAAGGCCTTTAATTGACCCATTGAATATTTTGATTGAGTTTTTGGAGGTGCAGTGGAGGTGGGGGCTAGTCAAGGGCGTGGTCAGGTTGTTTTCATATAATTTGATCCTTGTGTGCTGAATCTCATTTTCCTTTTGATTTAATCATTCATGGGATGTGGGTATCACTACATTTATTGCCCACCCCTAGTTACCCCTAAGGAGATGATGGTGAGCTCTCTTCTTGAAGTATTGCAAACTATTTGGTGTACGTAGCCACAGAATGCCATTAGGGAGGAAGTTTGATCCAGTGACACTGAAGGAACAATGATATAATTCCAAGCTAGGATGGTGAGTGGTATCGAGGACAGCTTGCAGATAATGGCATTCCCATAAATCTGTTGCCCTTGTCCTTCCAGATGGAAGTGTTCATCAGTTTGGAAGGTGCTTTCTGTGGAGACTTTTGATTTTATGCAGTGCACCTTGCAAAAGTACAGTCTGCTGCTACTAAGCATCAGTGGTGGAGGGGGTGAAGATTTGTGGAGGTGGTACCAATCAAATAGATTGCTTTGTTCTCGATGGTGTCAAGTTTCTTGAGTATTCTTGGAGCTTCATTCACCCAGGCAAGTAGAATACCCCATCACACTCCTGACTTGTGCCTTGCTGATGGTAGACAGGCTTTGGGAGTCAGGAGGTGAGTTACTCGCTGCAGTATTCCTAGCCTCTGATCTGCTCTTGTAGCCAAAGTATTTATGTGGTTAGTGCAGTTCAGCATCTGGTCAATTGTAACCCCTAAGATGATGATAATCCCTTTCTAAATTTTGAGTATCAGTAGCTATTTTCCATAAATGAGATATCAGACTTTTCCAACTAGTCATGCCAAAAAAATTGAAAAGTATAAATCAAAAAAGCATATTGAAAATTCAGGATAGTGAATTAGAGAATGGGCCATGATTTTCCATCCAATATAATTCACATGAAAATTTGCACTAGAAATATTAAACATAGTTTTTATTGCATACATTTAATGCACCAGCAGATACACAAAAGTATCCAGACCAAACAGCTAAGAAGACTTACTCAGCAAGATATTGGCAACTTGGAAGGGAAGAAGCAACTCCAACATATATAATTAAAAATCACACAACACCAGATTATAGTCCAACCAGTTTATTTGGAAACACTAGCTTTCGGAGCACTGCTCCTTCATCAGGTAGCTGAAGGTGCAGTGCTCCGAAAGCTAGTGCTTCCAAATAAACCTGTTGGTCTATAACCTGATGTTGTGTGATTTTTAACTTTGTCCAGCCCAGTTCAACACCGACTCCTCCACATCATAACATATTTACTAACATTTATATGAGCTGCTCAACTGAAAATTACTACTCAAGTTACATAAGATAACTTTCTGATGCCAAACTTCTAATAGAAAATAACACCCACTGGGAGTAAATACTCAAAAAAAAAGATTGAATCATAGCCGAGAAATAAGATTCAGTCTAAATGCCAGTTTGTTCGAATATCATGCATGAGACCTTGGGGATTTCCTCATTGCATTTTACCATCTCCTCATTAACTACCTGCCTTGCTCCAACTGCACCCCTCTTTTCCAACTCTCTCAGATATCTGAAAAAAAGTAACAGGTCCCTTGCACGTGTAATTTGGGCTGAACTTTTTTAGAAATTTGACAATTAGGTCAGAGTGTGAGGATTAACACATTCAGGACTCTTCAGCAGGCCTGGCAGCCCACAGGAAGGTAAGTTGTGAAATACTTAACAAAAATGAAAATGTGGAGCTGAAGTAACAGGAGTGATACCCCAGTTTCACAGGCGTCACAAAGGAACATCCCCTAACCTCTCATGTAATCATCTCTAAGTACCCCACTAACATCTTTGCTCTGATGAGCTACCTGTGACTTCATTAGTGCCAGCAACTGATGAGGCCCAAGACTCATTTCTGTTATTCCCTAGGTCTGTTGCTTTGGGATCCACTGATTGTGGATTTAGGTTAATTTCTAAACTCATGATTTTTTGACTGAACAATAATTAAACTTTCTGCAAGATTGCAAGAATGCAACTGATTATGTGCCAAGACCTTAAGTTTTAAAGGATTTATGACCATTCTAGATTATACAATACGCAATGGTAATTGTTGAGTATGTAATTTGAGTTGGAGTGGATTTACAAAATTATATAAACTAAATAAGTGATTTCAGATGATGGATTTGCTTCGTCTTTCATGAGGTGTAATGTCAAGTTTACCCTCAATTCTGTCTATATTTGTTATTTTTCTCCTTGGGCACATCTGGGCATTATCTAACATTTACACACAGGATTGAAAGAACAGAGGGTGCTTTGTTTTGTTGTTTGGTTAATTTTATTTTGTCCGACTATTTGATACAAAGCCTTGACGTGAGGCATGCAGTTATTAGATGCTGTTATAACTTCACAAACATTTTTGACTTCTTAGCTTTTCGCCTCCCTGACAGCTTTCTCTTGGAAAGTGTTTGGGCTTTTGCACTGACAAATATGTCTGCATAATCTATAAATTGTGAAGGGATGGTGGATGATTAGATTAGATTCCCTATAGTGTGGAGTTCTTGTTAAAATCTCAGTCTTTCAGCAAATTTCTGCCAAGCCTTAATTAAAGAGACACTTTTCTCAGGCAGTTAATTACAATCATTGTAACAGCACGAAGAAATCCTTCATTTTTTAGCTTGTAGAACCATTGGCTGGAAGTTAGTCATGTAATGGGAGCACTGACATCAGGTCTGAAAACCAGACCTCTCTCCAAACTGGGTCAGTCCACTTCAAATAACATGTAATGACAACAACTAGGATTCCTTAATTGGCCACCTAAGTGGCTCAACTGGCCTGTCATCAAAGTTGGTTATCTGTCATCCATCTTATTTCCTGGTAAAATGAAATGGCGGTTGTAAGTAAATGGGGGTTTCACTTGTGCACTCTACTCTTGGCCTATTGGTAATAAAGACACTATGTAATTTCTATAGGCAGAAGAACTACTTTCAAGTAAATTGCTTCAAGAAGCTGCTAGAATTTTTGAAACTGACAATATCATAACAATTTATTATATACATTTGGCAACGTAGACATAATCGAATTTGTGTGGTAGGATGAGGGGACACTGGTGTGAGAAAGTTGGCTCAATTGAGGATTAAATCACCAAAAAGCTGACATACTTCCACTTTCTTCTATGTTTGACCCAGGTGAGTTTGGAAACAAGTGGAGTCTCCTCAGGAAAATCATTATAACATGCAAACAGAAAATTAATTTTCAATTTAGTCTTACATTCTGATGTTCAACAGTCTGTCAGAATCACTGCAGCAAGAACAAAGCGGGGAGTATTTCTGCAGTGAAACTGATGTTCTGGGAAGTTTTCAAATATGAAATGGGCGTTGAAAGTAAATGGGCATTTCATCTTCCTAACTACCCGAGACATTTTACATGGACCACCATTTCCCCTCCATGCATCCTACCTCTTCCTTTGAGGACTGGTACAATCTAGCCAGTTGATTCATTGGGAAAACTGTTTTGTGGCTATGACTGATTTGACAGACTAAAGAGGATGCATTTTTTCTTCTTAAAACATACATGAAATTCACCCATACACAATTTGGAGGATTTGGTGGATGAGTTGAACCATAGGGTCTTGTTTCCTTGCTGTATGACTCTATCTCACTCAAGCATTCTACCCTTGGCCTATTGGTAATAAAGACACCATGTAATTTCATCTGAAGTCCTGAGAATTGAGAAAGATCAGAGAGCATTAAAGGACCACATTTGCAAAGCCTAGCTACAGATCACCATGCAGTGTGGAGCAGCTTCTTTAAGATTCTGAATTGTGACTCTGAAATAACAGTCTGTTAATCAAAGGGCAATGCACATTTTTGTAGGTTAGGAAAGTGGTTTCCAAATGTTGAAAACAACCAACCACACCATCCTCACTAAAAAAACACAATTATCATTATGGTGACATAAAAGCAAAATACTGTTAATGCTGGGAATCTAAAATTAAAACAGAAAGTACTGGAGAAACAAAATAGATCTGGCAGCATCTACAGAGTTAGACACAGTTAACATTTTGAAACCAATATGACGTGTCTTCAGTATTGAGAGAAAGACTTATATTTGGTTCAAAATCTTAACCCAAGGTTGCTGCTGAGTTTTCTTGTTCCATTCTGAATATTTTTGCAAATCAAAGTTCATTTTATGATGCATGTCACTTCTTGGTTGTTTTCATTACTAACACAACAGTAATCCTCCTTTGTAAAAGGTTTTAAAAACAAATGTCACCCTGGTATTGAGTTCCAAGTGAAGCCTCAGGTCTGCCATATAATTAAAGGAATTGTTTTAGGCAGACTGAGCACACTGTGGCTGTGTGTTCTCAATGACTGTAGCTGGGTTTTGGTTCTGAGGTGGCATGTGATGTAGTGCAGACATGATGGCCTCATGAGGTAAAACAGTCTTTTAGTTTTGTACAAAATCATTACGTAGATTAAAACCATTGTATTGTGTAATGACTTTTATCAGCGAGATAAGCAAAGGTTCAAATACATCCTAGGTTGCTGCATTTTACTCCTTGTTCCTTTTTCTTCCACCAGCATTCTCTATTTTCTCCAGTCTTTTTTTCTCTTCCTGCTGTCACACTAAAGGAAATAACCTAAAGCCCATCATTTTAAATCTTCAGAATCCTTATTTAGATTATTTCTATTGATAAGTTCTCTTTACCTGGACTTGTGTCAGAGCAGAACATGACTGGTTTATCTAGCACTTCCTATATAAATGCTGACAGAATGTAGGTATTACTCTGATATGCCGACATATCTAAGGCAGAAGCAAAAGCAGAACTGGTGCTCTCATGTGTGTACATTGGAGAATACTGTGTGTATATAGCCTGTGATATTTTTACCATTAAAATGATGTGTTATGTACCTGTGACGTCCAATGAAACATTGCCTGTAAGTGCGACTCTCCACTGGGAGTAAGACTCAGCCCCGAGTCCCTGATTCTCTTGCCAGTTGTTGCTTGTTCTGGATTATTCTGATACGTCAATGTACAAATTAAGAGCTTCCTGTTTTCATTATAAATTGTTTTCCTCTCTTTCGTTTGTTCTTAGAACATAGAACTGTACAGCACAGAAATGGGCCCTTCAGCCCATGATGTTGTCCCAAACATGCCACAAAATGAAACTAAGCCCTTCTGCCTGACATTAGTCCATATCCCTTCATTCCTCGCATGCTTATCTAAAAGTCCCTTAAACACCTTAAGTGCCTCCACCATCACCCCTGGCAGCGCATTCCACACTCCTACCACACTTTGTGTAAAAACTTGCCCTTCACATCTCCTTTGAACTCTCCCCCATCCCCATTCCTAAATACATGTCACCTAGTTCTACACATTTCAAATCTGGGAAAAGATTCTGACCATCAACCCTCGTATGCATCTCTTAATTTTACAGACGTCTATCAAGTCTCCCCTCAATCTTCGCCAAGCCAGACAAAGCAACCTAAGGTGTTCTAGCCTCTCCTTATAGCTTATACCCTCTAATGCAGGCAGCATTGTGGTAAATCTCTTCAGTACCCTCTCTAAAGCTTCCACATCCTTCCTATAATGTGGTGACCAGAATTGAACACAATATTCTAAGTGTGGCCTAACCAAAGACTTATAAAGCTGCAACATGACATCATAATTCTTGTACTCAGTTCCCCAACCAATATAAGCAAATATGCCATACACCTTCTTTACCACCTTATCTACTTGAGAGGCCACTTTCAGAGAACAATGGACTTGAACTCCAAGATCCTTCTGAAAATCAATGCTATTCAGGGCACTGCCATTAACTGCATACGTTTCCTTAATTTCCACAATGCAGTGCCTCACACTTACCTGGATTAAATTCCATCTTCCATTTCTCCACTGTGGAAGGAATCAAAATGGGGACAGAAAAATGTGCAGCCAGGCATGTACACAAGCTAGCTAACTACATCTGATTTCCCACTCAACTGGTATTTCAAGAGCTTAAGGCAGAAGACCTATTAAGGGAATAAATTGAGATGTGAGTGCCAATTCATGCTTAAATAGAACATAGACAGAAAAATGTGCAGCCAGGCATGTACACAAGCTAGCTAACTACACCTGATTTCCCACTCAACTAGTATTTCAAGAGCTTAAGGCAGAAGACCTATTAAGGGAATAAATTGAGATGTGAGTGCCAATTCATGCTTAAATAGAACATAGAACATAGAACATAGAACAATACAGCACAGAACAGGCCCTTCGGCCAACGATGTTGTGCCGAACATTTGTCTTAGCTTAAGCACCCATCCATGTACCTATCCAATTGCCGCTTAAAGATTCTGACTCTACCACTCCCACAGGCAGCGCATTCCATGCCCCCACCACTCTCTGGGTAAAGAACCCACCCCTGACATCTCCCCTATACCTTCCACCCTTCACCGTAAATTTATGTCCCCTTGTAACACTCGGTTGTGCCCGGGGAAAAAGTTTCTGACTGTCTACTCTACCTATTCCTCTGATCATCTTATAAACCTCTATCAAGTCACCCCTCATCCTTCGCCGTTCCAACGAGAAAAGGCCGAGAACTCTCAACCTAGCCTCGTACGACTTCCTCTC
>NC_057712.1:68059439-68063335 GCF_004010195.1 Chiloscyllium plagiosum | reverse complement strand
TGCCAAATTAGTTTAAACCCCCCCGAAGAGTGCTAGCAAACCTACCCCCCAGGATATTGGTGCCCTTCTGGTTCAGGTGCAACCCGTCCTACAATGTGTGATTGTAACCGCCAAAAGGCAGGTGCACCAGGCTAGGGTTTTGTGACCCTGCTGGTTGACTCTCCCTGCATGCAAGAAATAAATGAAACTGTGTTAAGTGTAGTATCTTCCGGCTGATCATTTTGCCAATTCGTGGAGTTCCTACTGAGATGGCTAAACCTTTGGCTTGAGGCATGGGTCTGGATACTGCACCTCAACGGTAAAAGAATTAGCTGCAGCAAATAAAAGGTATGGACTTTATCCCTTTGGCTTGCTTACCAGTGAGAAACAGGGCTTGTGACCAATATCTGAGTATGAAGTAAGCCAATCAGGAGTGACAATAGTACAGCATTGTGTGCGTGTATGGGTGATAAATGTACGTCTGGAGTGCTAAAATAGTCAAGAGAGAAAATACAGAAATTAGGGACCCCAGTTGACAGAAACCTAAGGTATTCATGGAAAAGTCAGCGACCCCAACTGACAATAATCTGGGATGAAGAGAAAAGGGTTTACAGTTCCTTGCACGAAATTGGGCAACATGGTAAATTCCTTGTATGATATTGTGCAAGTTGGTAAATTGTAAAGTATGAAATAAAGGATGTCCAGTTTGAACAATTGTATGATTGTGATGGTGTGTGTGTGTGTGTGTGTTAATGTATTTGTAAGTCAGTTGTCAACAGAATGGGGAAAAACGTCTCTCATGAGGTGCATGCTCAGAAGGGAACACCTTTGGCATACATGTCTGTCCATTACAGGCCTGATTCCATAACATTTGTCGACAAATGCATGAAATGGATGTAGAAATTTGAGAAACCATTCCCACCTATTGCCACGTTAAATTGTGATCGCATAAAATAATTGGCAGAAATTTTAGGGACAAAACAAAGAAAGAAAAAGAAGGAAAATCGGGTGGTCAGCTTATCGTTCTTGGCTGATGCAATCTAATAAGAGAAAGGAGGAGTCAGTCGATATGACAGAGTAAAGAACTCAGAGGGCAGAAAGAAAGCCATTAAGGGTCACAGGGTAGAGGCAAATAAAGACAGTGACAAAAATCATGATCTCTAATAAAGTCTGCAGGTCAGAATGGTAGTGACAAGGAGACTCAAAGTCATGACAATGCAGCGTTTTACCACTGGGCCCGTAGAAGGCTGGGTCTAGGGATGGCAGTTAGAGGGTCCCAAAATCAGGCTGCCTCAGCAGCCCCCCCCCATTACAATTTTTGTAAACTAAAAACTTGAATGAAAACTTGAGAACCTTGCAATACTGCCAGCGCCAGTTAGAACACCAGCAACAGATTGGCTTTACAAACCTGTAAGAACCCCCATGGAACACCTGCTACATCTGTCCTATTCCACTGCAGAAGCCCATAAGGGAAATAGCTGATGGGTCTGTTCACAGATTCCACAGCATGCTGGGGATTTTGATATGTTACCCATCCCGTGAAGTGAGAGTGAAATACAAACCGTTTTCTACTTTGATAATGCCACATAGAGACAATGGAGGTTGGGCGGTGCACCTCGAAGGGTGACCACACCTACGATTGCTTCCAGTGTTGGTATCAGCCCCATTTCAATATAAATCAGAGACCCACAGTGTTCTAGATGACCTTCTGAAAGGGAGCCCCCTCCTGCTATTGCAATACTGTTGGAAAGACATGGTTCTTAGGTATTGAGTAATAACCATTATTCTAAGCTGATCCCCTTTTGGCAGTGAATGGGACTTACTGGGTATGTAGAGACAGGGCATTTTCTTGGCTGCTGGATCAGCCCGTCTCTTGTTTCAGAGTATGGTCAGACCCTAAGCCATGTTAGGGATGTTGCTACTTGGGTTAGGTGATTCCATAGGTGTACTCCATACCACACCTGAAGGACCATAAAGCCATAAAAAAATGTTCACAGACTTCCAATGACACCAGTGGAAAAAGGCTCTGACAGGGTCGGACCAGTTCATGTCCCTTATGTACCCAGACTATGGTATATACTAGTTGTCCTGAAAAGCCATGGCAGCGGCCACTGCTCTAATGCTAATGGAACGGCACAAGCCCTCCAGAAGGCAAGAAAGGCTATACAGGAGATAAACACCGAGATAGTTAAAATTAAGACTATGGTGCTGCAAAATTGAATGGCCCTTGACTTTATCTTTGCTAGGAAGAGGGTGCATGGCTATAATAAATAAGGACTGTTGTACCTACAATTCAGACAATTCTGAGAACGTACCTGACCTCGCCATTCATATTCAGATCCAGGCAGAGCTAATTTGGAAAGTTGGCCAGTAGGTAAGGCAGCCCTCTGGTTTCAGGGGCCCAATAGGTTAACCTCAAGCTACCCTGGGGCACTGAGGAAGCTCAATTGCTCAGTGGTGTATCGGGATACTGTTCCTGATTGTTATGGTCTTGATTCTGATAGAATGTATCAGGACCCTTTGCACCAGTTGTGAAACAAACTATGGCCAGCCGATGGTCCAACAGGTGATAGTACCGGAGGATAAGGGTAGAAAATTCCAAAGACTGGATCAGACCGAACTCGAAGCTTGTACTGAAAGCCCAAAATAGGAGAGTGTGGAAGGAATCAAAATTGGGACAGAAAAAATGTGCAGCCAGGCACGTATACAAGCTAGCTAACCACACGAGAAAACCATAAGTTCTAAATCATACTCAACTGGTGTTGCAAGAGCTTAAGGCAGGTGATGTATTAGGGGAATAAATGTTGTTAAGGCTTGAAATTGAAATGTGATTGGTCAATAAGAAGAGCGTCAATTCGTGCATAAAAGTGTGATTGTAACTGTCGAAAGGCAGACTCACCAGGCTAGGATTCTGTGGACCTGCTGGTTGACTCTGCTTTAATGCAAGTAATAAAGGAAGCTGAGTTAAATGTACTATCCAGCTGATCATTTCGACACCAAGGGTCTGTTACCTTGTCCTGCCTCCTTTCTGGAACGTGCCAGTCCTGAAGTCTCATCAGCAGGTCTTTAAACAGTTTTCACATGTCAAATGTTGACTTTCCTAATAACAGCTCCTCCCAATTAACACTCCCTAGCTCCTGCCTATTACTGACATAATTTGCCCTCCCCCAACTTAGTACCTTGCCACAAGGTCCTGACATCCTTATTCATAGCTATCTTAAAACATAAGGAGCTGTGATCTATATTTCGAAAATGTTCTCCTACAGATAGGTCATTCACCTGGCCAGTTTCATTAGTTAATATAAGGTCTAGTGTGGCCCTTCCTCTAGTTGGACTATCCACATACTGTTTCAAGAAACCCTCTTGGAAGCATTAACAAATTCTGCCCCACCTAAGCCCCTTGCTCCAATGAAGTGTCAGTCAATATTGGGAAAGTTAAAGTCATCCACCAAGACAACTCTGTTTATATTGCATTTTTCCATAATCTGCCTACATGTTTGTTTCTCATTGTCTCAGTGGCTGATGGGATCCTATGGCATAATCCTATCAGGGTGATTGCACTAATCTTATTTTTGAACTCTACCCATATTGCCTCAGTGGATCACCCCTCCAATATCTCCTCTGAGTGCAGATGTAACATTCTCTCTATCCTTCTATTCTTTTTTTTCTAGATATTTTTATTAGAAATTTAACATTTTTACAAGTTTACAAAAATAAACAAAACTCTCAGATATAAACATTGATATACAATTAGCTCAAATATACAATAGCCAAAATTTAACAAAAAAACCAAAACAACAAAAAAAACGAAAAGAAAAAAAAGGAAAAAAAAACAAACAAAACTCAACTATCTACTAATCTAACCTACAACTAACCAGAGTGTATATTTAAGTCTCTTACATGCTCGGGATGTGTTA
>NC_057712.1:68053811-68056977 GCF_004010195.1 Chiloscyllium plagiosum | reverse complement strand
TCCTTTTCTTTTTTAAGGATAAGAGAGATATTTGCCTCTTTCAGCGAAGGCGGGAGACAGCCCTGACTATATGCATAGTTATACATGTCCATAAGTGGACCAACCAGTATTTCTGTAAATTCTTTATAGAATTCAGCTTGAAAGCCATCTGGGCCCGGCGTCTTACCATTTTGAAGGTGCCTAATTGCATCAACTATTTCTTGGGGTGTAAGAGGAGCATTTAGGACCGATACTTGTTCCGGAGTTAGGTCTGGAGAAGTCAAATTTTTAAAAAATGACTGCATCTTCTTCGTCCTATCTTCACAATCCTGTGATTTATATAACTCAGAATAGAATTCTGTAAAGGTTGCATTAATCTTTTTATGATCATGAGTCAAAATACCCGTACTTTCCTTGATAGACATAATAGTCTGAGGGGCCTTTTTTTTCTTTGCAAGAAATGCTAAGTATCTACCCGGTTTGTCGCCATATTCATATAACCTTTGTTTTGCAAATAATATTTCCCTCTTAGCCGTTTGAGTAAGTGTAGTGTTTAGAGCTGTCCTAAGAGCTGTAATCCTTTGCAATTTAATAATAGGTCTATCAGTGTATGCTGTTTCAGCCGCTTTTAAGCGGGCTTCAAGCAGACGCTGTTGTTCTATCCTTCTATTCTAACCTTCCTCTCTATCTCGTCTAAAATAATAAAACCCTGGAACATTAAGCAGCCAGTCCTATCCTTCTCTCAATCAAGTCTCTGTAATGGCCACAACATCATAGTCCCATGTACTGATCCATACTATAAACTCATCTGCCTTACCTATAACACTCTTTGCATTGAAATAAACACACTTCAACCTATTAGTACCATGGTGTTCATTTTACCTGTCTGTCTTTTCTTTCTGATTAACTGGTCCTAATATCTACCTTCCCCTCAATCCTTCCACTTGCTGATCTGCTGCTCTGGTTCCCAGCCTTCTGTCATTCTATTTTAAACTCTCCCGGGTTGCAGTAGTGAACCTCCCTGTGAGGATAATAATTCCCCTCCAGTTTAGGTGCAACCCATCCCTCATGTACAGGTCACCCTGCCCTAGAGGAAATCCCAATAAAACAAGACCCTGAAACGCTGTTCTCTGCACCAGCTCCTTAGCCACGCATACATCTCTCATATCATTATATTCCTTGCCTCACTCGCACGTGGCACTGGTAGTAACCCAGATATTACTACCTTTGAGGTCCTGCTTTTCAGCTTCTTTCCTAACTCCCTGTACTCACTCTGCAGGACCTCATCCCTCTTTCTACCTATGTTGTTGGTACCAATGTGCACAATACCTCTGGCTGCTCACCCTTCCCCTTAAGACTTTCATGCAACTGCTCAGTGATGTCCTTGACCCTGGCACCAAGGAGGCAACACACGATTCTGGAGTCTCAAACATAGCCACAGAAATGCCTGAGTGTGCTCACTTAGATCTTGCCTGACTGTGCTCTACAGCAGAGCTAATTGTAGAGCCAAGGCCAGCTGCTGCTGTTATACTCCCCTGAGAGGCTATCTCTCCTAACAGTATCCAAAATGGTATACCTGCCAGAGAGGGGAATACCAACAGGAGACTTGTGCAGTACTGCCTGTCTCTCCTGGCGGTCACCTGAGTGAACCTGTGGTGTGAACAACTCCCTGTAACTAGTATCTATCACACTCTGCCCACAGTATGCTCCTCAGTGTGTCCAACTGCTGCTCCAACAGAACGACATGGTCTATGAGGAGCTGCAGCCGGTCACACTTCCTGCAGACATAGTTGTCAGAGACACTAGACTGCTCCCTGATCTCCCACATCTGACAAAAGGAGCACATCACTGCCCTAATTACCGTCTCTGCCCCTTTACACTAAGAAAGATTAAAGAATCTTACCTTGCCTTGTCTTTACCTTGCTCGACTTACTCACTGAAGCTCAGTGTTAACCTAAGCCTGCATTTAACCAACTAGCAGCACTAACTGGTTACTTAAATTACAATAATGTGGAGGTGTGAACAAGTGCACAGGACACCAGGTTCTTTCTCACTCCACCAATCTATTCTGGTGACTGAGTCAACTTCTCCCAGAGTGCCTTTTAGTGAAGACTCTCTGCTATCCTCTATTGGATGCTCTTCCTCCTGCGTATCACTGGAGGGGTTTTTTAAAAAAATTATTTCAAAAATATACTTTGTTCATAGAAATCTTTTGATATGTACAATTAGTGATGCCATTCATATATACATTACATGTACTTAAATACATTACATGTACTTACATACAGAGGACAGACTGAGTCACTTGTATTTACAAGTCTGTATGTTAACCATCCAGTCTCTTGGTGTTTAGCTGAGACATCAGCAGAGTCCAATTACTGAGTGGGCCCTCTATTGTCCTTTGGCAGGCAGATCTTATACGGTGGTCTTTCCCCACCGCGCCTTGGCGGCAGGACTGAGTCACTTGTATTTACAAGTCTGTATGTTAACCATCCAGTCTCTTGGTGTTTAGCTGAGACATCAGCAGAGTCCAATTACTGAGTGGGTCCTCTATTGTCCTTTGGCAGGCAGATCTTATACGGTGGTCTTTCCCAAGCTTCAGCGTGTCCCTCAATACGTAGTCCCGGACCTTGGAATGTGCCAGTCTGCAACACTCAGTCAGGGTCACCTCTTTTAGCTGGAAGATCAACAGGTTTCAGATTGATCCAAAGAGCGTCTTTCACTGAGTTGATGATCCTCCAGACACAGTTGATGCTCGTCACAGTGTGCGTCCGAGGAACAGACCGTACAGCACGGAGTCCCACGTCATGGAGCTGCTTGGGACAAACCTCGACAAACACCACTGCATTCCCCTCCAGACTTCCTTTGCATAGGCACATTCCAGAAGGAGGTGTGTGACATTCTCGTCCCCTCCACAGCCACTCTGAGGGCAGCGTGTGGTGCAGCAGAGAGACCGGGCATGCATAAAGAATCTCACAGGCAGAGCCTTTCTCACCACCAGCCAAGCCATGTCTTGGTGCTTGTTGGAAAGTTCTGGCGATGAGGCATTCTGCAAATGGCTTTTGACAGTCTGCTCAGGGAACCGCTCGATAGGATCCGCCCTCTCCTTTTCCCGAAGAGTCTCAAGGACACTACGTGCTGACCACTTCCTAATGGACTTGTGGTCAAAGGTGTTTTTCTTCATAAA
>NC_057712.1:68039199-68052044 GCF_004010195.1 Chiloscyllium plagiosum | reverse complement strand
CTGATCCTCATGATGTCAGCCTGAGATGACGTTACCGAGCCATCTTCTTCCTTCAGGCTACTGAGCACAGAGCTCTCTTTGTACACCTTTTGGAAAAAGAAACGTGAGCATGTCTCATCCTGCTCCACGGAGTGGACCCTTTGCCTGACGATTATCTTGGAGGCCTCCAAGGCAAAGAGCGAGGCTTGCTGGCCCCTTACCTCTTGGAGGTCCTCTGTGACATCGACCCCCATCGTCTGCAGCAGGAGCAGGTTCTGCATACTTTCCTGGAGCTGGGACAGTTTTGCCCCCCTCTCTCTCGCTTCCTGAACACCTTTGACGATGAGGAACCTCTTGATATTGCCTTTAACCGTTTTCCACCAGTCTGCTGGAGACTCAAAGAGGGGCTTCACGGTTCTCCAATCTGCGTAATCCCTCTTGAGCTCCTCAATGTTTCCTGGTGTCAACAGCTTGGTGTTCAGCTTCCACGTTCCCTTACCAGCCCGCTGCTCGTCCTGTAGGTGACAGTCGGCCAGCAGGAGGCAATGGTCAGAAAGGAACACCTGCTTGACGTCGGTGGATCTGACTGAGAACGTTCGGGACACAAACAGGTAATCTATCCTTGAGCAGATAGACCCGTCTGCCCGTGACCAGGTGTATCTATGCTGCACTCCATCTGCAGGGGTGCTGAAGGCGTCGTGCAGCTTGGCATTTTTACTGACCCCCCACCAGATCGTCCATCTGCATCAATGATACAGTTAAAGTCTCCAGCCAGAATGACTGGGCTGATGTCGCCAGTAACAGTGGAAGCTGCTGCAGGACGGCCAACCATTCACTCTTACCCGCTGGGGTCTACACATTAATCAGTCTCAGGGGAGCATTTTTGTACATCACATCGGTAACGAGGATGCACCCGCCCATCACCTCCTTAATCTCGGAGATAGTGAAGTTGCCTCCTTGCAGACCAGAGGAACGGTTATAATTGCTTCCCAACCAAACTGATGGCCCCATGGGTCCACAAGCTCCACCTATAGCTGCTGAGGTGCAATATTCCACACTCCTGCAGAAACAGGACATCAGCTTTAACATTAGCTAGGAAGGCCAATGTAGAAACACATCACGTAGAGGATTTAACACTATGCACTTTAATACTGGTAATTTTAATGCCCATTTTACAGTTTATAAGTCACTGGAGGGTGGTTTTCCTCACTCCACTGATCATGATGACTGAGCCGACTTATCCCAGGCATTCCATGACACCAGATTCTTTCCTCACTCCACTGATCAGTCGTGGTGACTGAAACAATGTCTCCCAGAATGCTCCTCAGCAAAGTCTCTCTGCTATCCTCTTCTTTCACGTTTTTCAACTAGTAAATTCAAGTTGTCAAATTTCCAGCAGGTAACTTAGAATTGTATGGAATGCACTGTGAAGAAATGGGCCATTCAGCCCAAACCTCAAACTTTACAACACAGACAGTTTATGGTCCACTTTAACCAAGTGTCCAGTGGTAGCAGTTTTCAAGTTTGTAAACTGTGAGAAAATTTCCTGAGGATTGGAAAAAAATCTAGCATATGTCCATTATTTAAAATGTACTTGGAAATCACAGATTAATACCTGAAAAATCAATTGTTTAGAAAATCTTTGAAATGGTTTTAAAATATTATTTAAGATATTTTCCACTTACCATATGTTACAATCTTGTTAAAGACCAGTAACCATTTTAAAACATTGAAAAAATCTGAAATCCAGTGTATTTATTGAAGGAATGAAGCTCCAAAATTCCATAGTTTAAAACAAAATAATTTTTGCTATTCAAGAGTCAACAAAGCAAATATTAAATAGAATTTTAGATAGCTTCCTACTTCATGGTCAATATAAGTTAAACATGAATTAACAATCAATAACTTACTATGAAAGGCTGTCATTGCTCCAACTGATCTCTGTTCCTTTTATAGCTAAGTTAAAGTTTTGGTTTCCACATATCAGTTTATTTTTTTTTCCTTAGAAGTTGACAAGGTAAACTTTCTTCCTACGTTTTCCTTTTCTGGTTTCTTTTTCAGTTTCTATTTTCCAGTAGGGCCTGCCTCAAGAAATGCAAACTTTTAACATACAGATTCCACCACACATGAATGGGAGAAAATCCTTACTGCAAATTGAGAAGTGGACTTGTTTTCTGATCAGTGAAGTTCAGATTTTGAATCTTATGCATGTAAAAAGGAAAACAGCAGGAGCACACCAACTAGTTATATCCAAGCTATATTGGTTACAACATATAGTCAAGGTGAGCAAATGATCGTAAGGAGGTCCTTCCATACTACCATGTCCATGCACCCACCTCCACCTCCAAACCTGTCTTCACCAAAAGACCTGGAAGAATGGAATACACAGATTATTGCTTCAGTGGCAGAATGGAACCCCCCTGAGTATCTAGACTTGGACCTTGACCTGGACCCTCTTTCAGAAGATAGCCATGCTGTGATTTTGAAACTCTTAAAAAGATGAAAGAGAGAAGAGAAGTGGGACATCAATTCCACCTTCTCACCCTGATACGTATCCCCTAATTTCCTTTGAGTCCAAAAATCTATCAATCTTAAATCTACTCAAACCTATGGAATAAGTGAATTCTCAAACCTCCCAATATCAATCTTAAAGTATTAGATCTCTTATCCTGAGCCTGTGCCCACAAGTTTGATACTCCCCAGGCAAGGGGAGTCCCCTCAGCACTCAAGTTCCCTCAGAACTCAATATGTCTTAAGAGGATGACTTCTTACTTCATTAAACACCTGAGAGCATAGGTCCATTCTATCCATATCATCTCGCTGGAAAACCCTTCTATCCCTGGAATCGATCTGGTGAGCCATTGCTTCACTGTCTTCAAAGTAAATATATCCTGCCACCGACAGTGACTAAACTGTGCATGGTATTCCAGGTATGATCTTACCAAAGCTCTGTATAACAGATGCAAGATTTCCTTATGAATGTACTCTAATCACCTGGCAATAAAGGCCAATAAGATATTGCCTTTCTAACTGCAATACATGCATTTATTTTGTGCATGTCTTTGTTCAAGGACCCAAATCTGAAAACCTACATTTAAATCTTGACTATTTACATACATTTTCTGATCTCCTGTGCTTCCTGTTAAAGAACCTGATATTTCCCACAATACATGAATTAGTGCTCTGAAATATCAAGTACTTTTAAAAAAATTCACATTTGGGTTCATGTCACACAACAGGTGATCCCACTACCTTATACACTCTCTCACACACACACACTCACAGACCCTCTCTCATACCCACAGTAACTCTCACACACACACTAACACACACACACAGACAAATAAGTCATTGAGGTGAATTTGCACTTGCAGATTTGTATTTGCAGATAGATTCTATTTTGTTCAAAATGTGCACAACTTGCAGGCAGTTAGTCATAGAGTCATAGAATCCCTGTAGCGTGAAAACAGGCCCTTCGGCCCATATCAACCCTCCAAAGAGTAACCCACCCAGACCCATTCTCCTACCCTATATTTACCCCTGACTAATGCACCTAACCTACACATCCCTGAACACTATGGGTAATTCAGCATGGCCATTTCACCTAACCTGTACGCCTTTGGATTGTGGGAAGAAACCGGAGTTCCCGGAGGAAACCCATCTAGACACACGGAGAAGGTGCAAACTCCACACAAAGAGTTGCCTGATGCTGAAAGCAAACACGGGTCCCTGGTGCTGTGAAGCAGTGGTGCTAACCACTGAGTCACCATGCTATTTAAAGATGCCTTTGTTGCTAACGTATGTATGTTTTCTTGCGCTAGGAAATAAATGCATTTTTTGTGTTATAGCTTTAAGTTAAATGGAATAGTAACAGTTATTGGGGATAAGCACAAATTCTCCTAATACTGATCGATTTTGTTCAAATCACAAGTACAAAAGGTATTATTAGTAAATGACTGCATCATCTAATGAATGAATTAATGAGACTGATAAGTGAGCTTCTGCAAACTGTTATGGACCAGGCCAGACATTTCAAGAAGGTAGCCCAGACCCTAACTTTGCTAGTTGCTTTAAGCAGGTGTAAAGTGGGTATTCCAGGAGAGAATCAGCTGGTCAAACCACTTAGTTTTAAACAAAACAGAATTTGTTTATAAGATTACTGAATGAAACACAAAGTGCAGAAAACAGAATACCAAATAACTTATCCTATCCAAAAACCCAACAAACTATCCCAACTTAATGATGCTACTCCAAAATACTTGCAATAATTCCCATAAACACCCTTTGGCACAAAAGGCAAAATCAAACACAAGTTCTTCCAGGATAGGAATCAGACAGAGAGAACCAGGCTGAGCTTACTTCTGAATTCCAGCAATGTTTCATTTTATAAATTCCTACTTTGGAAATTGAACCAGTCTGACTCAAGATTGGGATACAGATTCTACTTCACACCTTTAATGCATTGTCTAAGCTGAGATGTCGCCTTTGTTTTATAAAACCTTAAGCTATCTTCAAAATGTGACTTAAAAGATGTTCTGGGATTTATATATTAATGATCTGAAACCTACATCCCCATTCTAAGCGATTAAAGACTTAACAGCAATCTAGTTTTGTTCAATACATTGCATCAGTTCTATGACACTTTGATCTTTTACTATATATTCCGTGTCCTCTGATGTTGCCCCACTAGCTACCTGATGAAAGAGCAGTGCTCCGAAAGCTTATACATCCAAATAAACCTGTTGGACTATAGCCTGGTGTTGTGTGACTTTTAACTTCGTAACTGAAGGAACAGCCACTAAAGATGGAGCAACTAAATAAGTTAGTAAGGTTAGAAATTATGGAATTGCAGAATTCACCACAGCTCAGGAAGCCCTATTTTGCTGATGTTCATGATTCGATGTGGTAGATTTTAGGATGCTAATCAAAGTTTGGATTATGACAAATTTTTATTCGAATATTACAGCCTCACATGATACAGATAAACACCTATATAAATGTGAAGCCAGACAGAGAAATGATAAATGAATGACACAAAATTACTTGAAATTAATGAACCATCTAAGAGAGAGATGCAATTAAAAATGATCATTGAACCACAGCATGAAGTATGCAATTACTTTCCACAATAACTAACCAAATATTCTAATGACCATTAATTTTTGCAATGACCGAGAATCCCATGTGTGCATTTGAAAACACTCAATGATGAGTCAAAAATGTTCTTAACAGCATTAATTGAACGCATGAAAGGCAACTGATGTGAAAGTGCAACTCTATTAATTATCCAACTGATTTGATCATTGTTTGATTGAAAGCTCCATTTATTCATTCAGGAAATGTGGACTTTGCTGGCTGAGCCAACATTTATTGCCCGTTCCTAATTGCTCTTCAGAAGGTAGAGTAGAGATAAGCTGTCTTCATGAATCACTGCTGTCTATTTGTTGTAGGCTCACCAATTAAGCTGTTAGCTAAGAAGTTCCAGATTTTCACTTAATGACACTAAAGGAACAGTGATATATTTTCAAGTCAGTATTGTGAGAGACTTGGAGGTCAACTTTCAGGTGGTGGTGTTCTCAAGTATGTGCTTCTCTTGTCCCTCCAGAGTCATAGAAATGTATAGCACAGAAACAGACCCTTTGGTCCAACTCATCCATGCCGACCCGATATCCTAACCTCATCTAGTCCCATTTGCCAGCACTTAGCCCATATCTCCCCAAACCCTTCCTATTCATATAGCCATCCAGATGTATTTTAAATGCTGTAATTGTACCAGCCTCCACCACTTACTCTGACAGCTCTGTGTGAAAATGTTGCTCCTTAGGTCCCTTTTATATCTTTCACCCTAAACCTATGCCCCTTAGTTCTGGATTGCTTACCCCAGGGAAAAGATCTTGTCTATTTACCCTATCCATGCCCCTCATGAATTTATAAACCTCTGTAAGGTAATCCCTCAGCCTCCAATGCTCCAGGGAAAACAGCCCCAGCCTATTCAGCCTCTCCATCTTGCTCACATCCTCCAACCCTGGCAGCATCCTCTAAATGATGGTGCTTGTGGGTTTGGGAGGAGTCTTGGTGAATTTCCATAGTGCTTCTTATAGTTGATACACACTTGTTGTTGCTACTGATAATGAAGGGGGTGCACAGTTGTGGGTGTGGTGCAATTTGTTTTTTTTTTATTCTCTCATGGGACGTGGATGTCCCTGGCTAGTCAACATTTATCCCCATCCCTTGTTGCCCTTGAGCAGTTGGTGAGCTGCCTTCTTTAAACAAAGCAGTCCATGTCGGGAGGTAGACACAAAGGGTGGGAATTCCCAGATTTTAACCCAACAATTGTGAAGGAACAGTGGTATATTTCTAAGTCAGGATGGTGAGGGACTTGGAGAGGAACATGCAGGTGGTGTTCTATACCTCAATTAGATCTCCTGTCATTCTTCTAAATGCCAGAGAGTATAGCTTTAAATTGCTCATTCTCTCTTGATAAAATAAACCCCTCATCCCTGGAATCAATTTAGTGAACCTCCTCCATTACAGTTACATCCCTTCTCTAGTAAGAAGACCAAACTTCCATGCAATACTCCAGGTGTGGTCTCACTAATGCCTAATGTACAGTTGTAGCAACCCCTTCTCTACTTTATACTCTATTCCTTTAGCTATAAATGTCAAAATTCCATTTCCCTCCTTTTTAGTTGCTGCTGGTTTAATTTAAGAAACATTCAACACAGCAAAGTATGGTTAGAAATCTGCAAATCAAGCAGGTTGCTTGTGATTGAAAGCTGAGTTAGTCTCAATTTATTTGAAATAACCAGCAAGGTACATCAATTGGTGACAGTGGCTTGCCCACTGGTTTGGCAGCATTATATGGGAAAATGCATGCAGCATACATGCTCTGGATGACTTCTTTTTCCAACCAATTGTAGATATTTTCAATATCAACCTGTTCCAGAATGATATGACTCACCTCTGGAGCAAGTGGGATTTGAACCCACTCCTGATTCAGTGGTAAGAACACTACCACTGCAGCCAAGAGTCTTTTTCTTGATTGTATTAAAAGGATAGGTCATTTAATCCATTCAAGACATCTGGGAGCCAATAATTCATACATACAATGAACAAATTGTGTCCAACCAATGAAACTGTTCTAATTAGATAAATGAAGTCAATTTATTTGCATAACTTTCAGACACTCTGGCTGCACTACTTTGTTGGGTCAAAAGCACAAGGATCAGAACATTGATACCAGTTATTGTGTTTCATTTGTATACTACTGAACGCAAATGCACCAACTGGTGTTAATGCAACGCGTAAACAATTGCAAAGAGCTCTTGTAAAACTTACTTAATTGTCTTACTTATTTTGAATAACGGCTACACATTGCAAGTTATTTATCATGTAGTTCCTTGCATCATTGCCTATCTCACTGTATATATAGATCCTAGCCACATTTAGTTAAAGATGCACCACAACAGCAGCCATCAAAAGGCTGCTGATTATTCATTATTCCAGATTGGGAGAAAGAAAGAGAGATAGAGATGGGCAAAAAGAGTTTATAGTAATTTTAAATGGCAAAATATAGGTTTCTGCACAACAAGCTTCAACACATTTAGGGATAACTGCTTAACTTAAATCAAAATTGTGGCCCAATGATCCTAATTTAAGTTAATAAAAAGGCATTGTTATCCATTAATGATTGAGAATCTTACACAACACGCTTCAATTGTTTGGCCTTGTATTATTAACTGACTAAACAACTACTTAGGGATATCTGTGCTGTTGTTCTGCTAATAATCACTCTTTTAAAATTTAGTTTTGAACATCGATTAAACTAGCAAGGTTGCGACTGTGTTCATTCTTTATAGACATAAGTAGAGCAAGTCAATAGCATTGTATTACTACACAGACCTATACCACTACCTCAATTATATCATTGAATAATATTGCATAAGCTGCCAAAGCATTGACATGCTCAGTGGACTGGCATACATCTGAATGGTGCCAAAAAATTGAAGTCACATGAATGCTGAACCACATAGAGGTGATTGCTTGCTGTAGGTCATAACTTCAAACTATCTGCAAAACTCTATCCTTAGAAACTGGCTCTCTTGTCTTTAAGGAATTTATTTGTTTTGTATTCTATCCAATTCAACCTACACTTGATCCATTATCCTGCTTGCTAACTTTTCTGTCCAGTTAATCTGGACCAGACTTTTTCTTATCTCGCTGAACTTTGCTTTTTCCCAGTCCAGCTACCTTATCTTTGACTTTGTTGTCATTTTCCATTTCCACATTGAATGTAACTATGTTGTAATCATGGTTTCGCAATTGGGCCCCTGCTGTTGTTTGAGACATTTATCGCACTTATTTTTTGAACCTTATTGATACAATATATTTTTATTTGTTTAATAATATCATGCTGATAATGGTACCCAGCCATTGGTGCATTAAAAAAAATCTTTTATTGTTCTATATTTTAGGATAATCCAGAACAGCCATTGCTACTTTCCACTTATTCTTATGAATTCTTTTGTCTACAAATATCCACTTTTTAAAAATATCTTCACAATAACACACACTAAGTTTTAACTACAAAGGTTTTACGTTCATGAAATCTCCAGAACAATGTTACAATCTGGCCTAATGACAAAATCCTTTGTTATTACTTCTTTCCTTTCTATCTCTTTATGAAAATACGATATTCAGGAATATCATATGGCCCATACAGTTGAAATTTAAACCCATTGCTATTATATCATACGTTACCAGAAGACAATTAAAATTCCCACAATGTTGAGTGCTTTGCACAACTTAAGCTTCAATTCTCTTGTCAATCTTACTTTTTTAATTTCTCCCTTTTAATTAATTACTTTTCTATTATTAACTTTCTGACAACTTCTGCTTCTTTTTTGTTTTTTTTCCCTCATTTTCCTCTTCTTCTTTCCTTTCTCATTACCCTTCCATATTATTTTAAATCCAACTGCCTCACCAAATTCTAGTCAGCATTCCAGCAAGAACAATGATTTTGGTCCTGTTCAGATCAAGTCTAGACATCCTGGAAAGGAAATTGGTAATTGTTTTCTAAACTCCCTGCAGTCCTCTCTCTTTAGCTGTATGTGCATCTTCCTTATCTTGCTTTTCCCTTATCAGTTATCATATGGCTATAGAAATAATGCTAACTGTACTACCATTGAGATTATTTCAGAATACTTCCAAACATATTTGACATAATAAATCAAAACTGTCTCTGCATTAATATGAATGACCCAGGGATGATGTATAAATACAAATGCAGTTTATCTCCAATTCAGGATGGCTTGTAAAGCCACATTTAACTAGTAGGTGACTGCTTGGTTTTAGTGATCATGGGGCCGGGAGATATTGTCAAAGTAATCCTGATATAGTTATTTTCCAACCCCATGATAGCTGCATGAGGCCACAGTAATTTCAATCACAAGGTTTCCTTCATATCCTGCCATTCTATTTCCTGCTCTTTTGAGATGAGCAGTAACATTCCAAATGAGGTATACATGGTGAAGTGAGTTTCAGATGGTCTACGTTGACGATTCTGGGTTTGGAAGGACCTGACCTTTATTGCTAATGAATTCATTGTGTAAAATAAAACAGCTACAATGGTTATCATTACTCTTCACAGTGCATTGTTTTGCTCTGTATTTATCTTCCCCATTTGTTGGTGTTACAACAGTGAGATATAGAAGTGAATTTAAATCTAACCGATTCAGTGCATCATTCTTTCACAAAGACACATATGAACCACAGATGAATAGTTCATTTTGTACCTTGCTAACTATTCAATGCCAACTATCCATTGCGGAGAAAGTGAGGACTGCAGATGCTGGAGATCAGAGCTGAAAATGTGTTGCTGGAAAAGCGCAGCAGGTCAGGCAGCATCCAAGGAACAGGAGAATCGACGTTTCGGGCATAAGCCTGAAGAAGGGCTTATGCCCGAAACGTCGATTCTCCTGTTCCTTGGATGCTGTCTGACCTGCTGCGCTTTTCCAGCAACACATTTTCAGCAACTATCCATTGCTTCAATTATATAATTAAAATAAAAGTCTCTTCAGCCTTTGTGAGGAATTACAATGTTTTACCTTATCATCGAAACATCTATTGACTGCCTTTTCTGTGGAAGATAAAGAATGCAATTTGTCTTATTGCCATCATCTGAGTACTGTAATGGCACATTACTCTTTACAGGAGTTTCCATAGCAAAGGAAAGATTATTCAGTAACAGGTACTAAACAGCTATGAATATGTACCAAGAACAAATGTACATCAAAGGGTTAATGGAAATAATTTGTTTTACTGCATAACTAATTTTACCTATAGACCCTTTCTTGGAGAATGTAAGATATCATATTTGGTTTATTGCTGCTGAAGCAAGAGATTTCCCAGCCAACACGCCAGAAAAGTACTAATGGGAATTTAAAGTTTCAGTTTATTCCTCTGGGACTCACAAGCTGTAAAAGAGTAAGAATTTACTGGTTAATGCAAATCTATCCATCTGTCAGGGAAGTATCTCAGAGACAACTGATTAAATTGCCATCAATCTTTCTGTTATAGTGGAATTTCACAGCCTTAATCCTAGAAATAATTTCACATTTGCCACTCTTTTCAGAAAGAAACAAGGTATCAACATGTCAGGGGATATTTGCGACATCAAGTTATTTGTGGTTTTGAGTTTACATTTTACTATTTTTATATTTTACATATGCCAAGTTTCTTGGAAATTTCCTATTCATTCATAGCCACCAGCCAACTTGTTTTAGCGAAATAAAGCATTTGGTTTTAAGTAATTTGGATTACATTTTAGATGGGGTGATCATGACAAACTTGCTGTGTCTTATTCTGGATTAATTTGGACATGGGGACCTCATGTGATAGTCCAAATCAGCAGATGATACAAAGACAAGCAGAATTGTGTGTAGTGAGAAAGATGTTTGGGAGATTTGGACAGTCCTAATGAATGGGTAAGAACATAGATGGAACACAGTGTGAAAAAATGTTAGGTTATCCATTTTGGTAGGAAGAACAGATGTGTAGTGTATTTCTGAAATGATGAGAGATTGGTAAGTGTAGATGTGAAAAGGGATGTGATTGCCCTTGTCAATAAGTCATAGAAGGCTGACATACAGGTACAGCAAACTATTAGAGAGGCTATAGGAATGTTGAGTAGTGGAGGAGTAAGGTTTTGTTTCAATTATACAGATATTTTCTCATCAACCTTCTCAGACTGTTATTGTACACCTTTGGAGCAAATGGGACTTAAACCTGGGACTCTTGGCTCAGAGGTAAGAACACTACTGCAATATAGAAGCTTGGTTAGACTGCACCTGGGATGTGTGCTGTTTTGGTCTCTTCTCTTCAGGAAAGATATTAGTACCACTGACAGAGTGCAACAACGGTTTACCAGACTTGTTACCAGGATGGTGAGACTGTCCTATGAAAAGAGATTGGGAAAACTGGGCCAAAGTTTCCACAATTTTGCAGAATGAAAGGTAATCACATCGGGTAGAATCTTATCAGGCTTGGAGTGATGTGGGCTATAGCCATGTGGCAGGACTGGATGAGATGTTCAGCAAAGGTCATCTCAATTTGATCATCTCACTAACCTTTCTTCATGCTCTTTTCAAGCAGCATGACAAGATTCTTACTTGACAGCAGTAAGTTCCCAATTGACATTTAACAATTATTAAACACCTTGTTAACAACTCCGTTTGCCTTATTAATATCCAATTGCAATCTTGATCAATGAAACTCACCAAACAAACCATTGAGAAAACTGAACATGGAAACCACAGTAGATGTTTGATGCATACAAATCACTGCCTTGTCTGAATGACTTTCATCTTGGCCATGCACAAACTGCAGACCAGGGCATGATCCATGAGCTCCAGCCACACTTCCTTCCACTGTGGACATTGGCACTTGACTTTCAAGGAGGTGTCACCAACAATCAGGCATCCTTCAACGTACTGATTGGGTGTCCTGCAAGGATAGACGTGTCTAGCTGGGCACACTGGCAACCAGCAATCTACAGTTGCATCAAATACAAGCACTGCACAGGATTGGCCCCAGTCAAGGCTGCCCACGAGTGTTAATACCTTGCTGTCTCAGCCTGCTGGTATGCCCCCAGTATGTATACCTTGCCTTGAACCCCTGAACAGACAGTTGGCCATGATCCGAAGATATTCAAAGTATTCCAGGTGTGGTTTGACAAGCCTTCGTCGGATATGTGGAACAGTCCATCTTCCGGAGCTACACTGGCACCACACCCCCCCTTTTCCTCCGCCACATCGATGACTGTATCGGCGCTACCTCGTGCTCCCACGAGGAGGTTGAACAGTTCATCCACTTTACTAACACATTCCACCCCGACCTCAAATTTACCTGGACTGTCTCAGACTCCTCCCTCCCCTTCCCAGACCTTTCCATTTCTATCTCGGGCGACCAACTCAACACGGACATTTACTGTAAACCGACCGACTCTCACAGCTACCTAGATTACACCTCCTCCCACCCTGCCCCCTGTAAAATCGCCATCCCATATTCCCAATTCCTTCGCCTCCACCGCATCTGCTCCCAGGAGGACCAGTTCCAAAACCGAACAACCCAGATGGCCTCCTTCTTCAAAGACCGCAATTTCCCCTCAGGCATGGTTGATGATGCTGTCCACCATATCTCCTCCACTTCCCACTCCTCCGCCCTTGAACCCTGCCCCTCCAATCGCCACCAGGGCAGAACTCCACTGGTCCTCACCTACCACCCCACCAACCTCCAGATACATCGTATCATCCTCCGTCATTTCCACCACCTCCAAACAGACATACACTCAGAGACACAGACACAAA
>NC_057712.1:67969802-68038896 GCF_004010195.1 Chiloscyllium plagiosum | reverse complement strand
ATCTTCTTCCTGACCTCTCCGCCCCCACCCCCTCTCCGGCCTATCACCCTCACCTTAACCTCCTTCCACCTATCGCATTCCCAACGCCCCTCCCCCAAGTCCCTCCTCCCTACCTTTTATCTTAGTCTGCTTGGCACACCAGTCTCATTCCTGAAGAAGGGCTTATGCCCGAAACATCGATTCCCCTGCTCCTTGGATGCTGCCTGACCTGCTGCGCTTTTCCAGCAACACATTTTCAGCTGTGGTTTGACAAGTGCCTCGTATATTTTTTAGCAAAAAGTCCCTATTTTCACTCTCCATTCCATTTGCCTTCCCGATTAACCTGCTGAATTTGTATAATAACTTGCTGTGATTCATGCAAGAGGACTCCCAAATCCCTCTTTTGAAACTTTCTGCAGTCTTTCTCCATTTAAATAAAATTCAGCTCCTTTATGGTCAACATGCATAACTTTCCCACTGCCAAGTTTTTCCCATCCTATGTCTATATCCTTCTGCAGGTTCTTTGTGTCATCCTCACCACTTTCCACTTATCTTTGCGTCATCTACCAGCTGGATTATAGCATATTCATTTTCCTCATCCACGTCATTAATATATATGATAAATCCCTGTGACCTCAGCACCAATTCCTCTGACACTCTATTACTTGTAGGTTGTGACCCTGAAAATGCCCGCTTACTCCAACTCAGCTGTCTACCAGTTATCCAATCCTTTATCCATGTGAATATACAACCCCAAACACCTTAAGCTCTTATTAAATAGACAATCTTATTAAGTGTGGTACATAGAACATAGAATGGTGCAACACTGTAAAGGCCTTTCAGCCCTTGATATTGTGCCGGCCTTTTATCCTACTCTAAGATCAGACTAATCTACATACCCTTCATTGTACGTCTTCCAAGTGCCTAACCAAGAGTTACTTGAATGTCCCTAAAGTATCTGACTTTACTACCATCGCTGGCAGTGCATTCCACACACCTACCACTCTGTGTGTAAAGAACCCAACTCTGACGTCTCCCCTAAACCTTCCTCAATTACCTTAAAGCTAAGCTCCCTTGTGATAGACATTTCCACCATGGGAAAAAGTTTCTGGCTATCCATTCTATCTAAGCCTCTCAACATCTTGTACACCTCTATCAAGTCACTTCTAATACTTCTTCGCTCCAGTGAGAAAAGTCCCAGCTCCCTCAACCTTTTTCACAAGACACACCATCCAGTTCAGGCAGCATCCTAGTAAGTCTCCTCTGCACCCTCTCTAAAGCTTCCACATCTTTCTGATAATGAGGTGACCAGAACTGAACACAATATTCCGAGCGAGATCTGACCAGGACCCTATAGAGCTGCAGCATAACCTCATAGCTGTTAAATTCAATCCCCCTGCTAATGAAAGCCAACACACCATATGCCTTCTTAACAACCCTATCAAATTGGGTGGCAACTTTGAGGGACCTATGAACATGGACCCCAAGATCCCTCTGTTCCTCCACAATGCCAAGAATCCTGCCTTTAATCCTGTATTCTGCATTCAAATTTGACCTTCCAAAGTGAATGACTTCACACTTTCCAGGTTGAACTCCATCTGCCACTTATTAGTTCTGCATCCTGTCAATGTCTTGTTGCACCTACAACAGCCCTCCACACTATCCACAACCTTTGTGTCATCGGCAAACTTACAAACGTACATCAGCAAATCACAAAGCACGGAGGTTCCAGAACAAAACCCTGTGGAAAACCATTGGTCACCAAGCTCCAGGCTGAATACTTTCCATCTACCACCACCCTCTGTCTTCTACAGGCAATTCTATATTCTGACAGCCAGATTTTTATGTACCCCATGCCTCCTTACTTTCTGAACGAACCTATTATGGGGAGCCTTATCAAATACCTTGCTCAAATCTATGTACACCACATCCACTGCTCTACCTTCATCAACATCTTTTGTCACATCCTCAAAGAATTCAATAAGGTTTGTGAGGCATGACCTGCCCCTCACAAAGCCATACTGACTATCTCTAATACAACTACAGTTTTCCAAGTAATCATAAATCCTATCTCTAAGAATCCTCTCCTAAACAACCTCCACATTTCTGTTGTGCATTTCCCTGAGTATCTGTTCCCAATTTAGGCACTACAGCTCCTGACTAAGAGCATTGTAATTCCTCCTTCCCCAATTAAATACTTTCCCATACCATCTGCTCCTATCCCTCTCCATGACTATAGTAAAGGTCAGGGAAATGTGATCACTATCGCTGAAATGCTCTCCCACCACGAGTTCTGACACCTGGCCTCATTCGTTGCCAAACACTAAATCCAATATGGCCTCCCCTCTGGTTGGCCTATGTACATATTGCATCAGAAACCCTTCCTGGACACACCTGACAAAAACTGGTCAATCCAAACTATTTGAACAAAGGAGGTTACAATCAATATTAGGGAAGTTAAAGCCACTCATGACAACAACCCTGTTACACTACACCTTTTCAAAATCTGCCTCTGGTTTTAGAATACCTGTGGATAAGGTTAAGAGTGGACTTGGATAAAGGTGTTAAATTTAGGGAAGGCCAAATATAACCAAATTAGGCAAGAATTGGAGAACATGGAATGGGGGCGTGGCTGTTTGAGGGTGAATCCACATCTGATATGTAGAGTCTTTTAAAGATCAATTGATTAGAGTGAATGACAAGTGAAAATGAGGGACTGGAATGGCAGGATTTAGAAACATAGAACATAGAACATAGAAAAATACAGCACAGTACAGGCCCTTTGGCCCTCGATGTTGCGACTGTCGGCCCTATCTAAACCCCTAATCATCTTGTGCACCTCTATCAAGTCACCCCTAAACCTTCTTTTCTCCAATGAAAACAGCCCCAAGTGCCTCAGCCTTTCCTCATACGATCTTCCTACCATACCAGGCAACATCCTAGTAAACCTCCTCTGCACGCGTTCCATTGCCTCCACATCCTTCCTATAGTATGGCGACCAAAACTGCACACAATACTCCAGATGCGGCCGCACCAGAGTCTTATACCTTGGATGACAGGGAAAATTATCAGCTTCAATAAAAAAAGGAAGCATACCTAAGGTTTAGGCAACTAAAAACAGATGAAGTTCTTGAAGAAAATAGATAAAGTTGAAAGGAGCTCAAATAGGGAGCTAAGAGGGCAAAAAGGAGCTATGAAATGCCTTTGCCAGCAGGGTTAAGGAGAATGCTAAGGCATTTTTACATATATTAGGAAAAAGAAGGTAGCTAGGGAAAGAGTAGGCTCACTCAAGGATAAAGAAGGGAGGTTATGTGTAGAGCTAGAGGAAATGGGTGAGATCCTTAATGTGTTCTTTACATCGGTATTCACCAAAGAGAGGGGTGTATGAATGTTGAGGTTAAAGAAAGATGTTTGAGTACTGTCAGGCAAGTCAACATAACAAAAGAGAAAGTGTTAAAATACATTAAGGTAGTCAAGCCCCCTAGGCTAGATGGGCTCTATGTGCGACAAGGGACGAAATAGCTGGGGCCTTAACAGACATCTTTGAGTCATCTTTGACCTCAGTGGAGATTTCAGAGGACTGACAAATGGCCAATGTTGTTCCATTGTTTAAGAAGAGAAACAGCGATACTCCAAATAATTATAGGCTGGTGAGCCTGGCATCAATGGTGGGAAGCTGTTGGAGAAGATACTGAGAGACAGGATTTATTCACATTTGGAAGCGAATGGACTTGTTTGTAATAGGCAGCATAGATTTATGTGGGGAAGGTCATATCTCACCAATTTGATTGAGCTTTTTGAGGAGATGATGAGAATAATTAATGAGGGAAGGGCTTTGGATGTTGTCTACATGGACTTTAGTAAGGTATTTGATGAGGTTCATATTGGCAGGCTGGTGTAGAAGGTAAGGTTTCATGGGATCCGGAGTGAGCTGGCTAGATGGATACAAAACTGGCTTGGTCAAAGAAAACAGAGTAGCAGTGCAAGATTGATTTTTGGAATGGAGATCAGTAACTAGTAGTGTTCTGCAGGCATCAGTGTTGGGACATTTGTTGTTTGTAATGTATAATAAATGATCAGGAGGAAAATATAAGTGGTCTGATGAGTAAGTTTGTGGATGACACCAGATTTGATGGATTTGCAGACAGTGAGGAGGATTGTCAAAGGACACAATGTGATTGCAGATTTGGGCAGAAAAATGGCAGATGGAGTTTAATCTAGACAAATGTGAGGTAATGTATTTTGAAAGATCAAATTCAGGTACAAATTATACAATAAATGGCAGAACCCTCAGGAGCATTGACATATAGGGGGATCTGGGCAAATAAGTCCACAGATCCCTGTAAGTGGTAACACAGATAGTCAAGAAGATATACAGCATGCTTGCCTTTGTCGGACAGGGCATCAAAAAATGTTGGCAAGTTATGTTACAGCTGTATAAAGTCTGGTAATCTTGAAATTAAAATCCAATGTCGGTAAAATTTCAAATAAGGTTGTCAGATTGACGAAACTCTTGTTTTAATTTGCACAGATGCTGACAGACTTGCTGAGCTTTTTTTTAGGATTCCCTGTTTAATATCTCAAGCATCTGTAGTATTTCGCTTCTTTTGATTTGGTTGTGGTATTACTTCCATTTTCCTGTCTGCTATGATGAACTTCGAGGAGAAAATGAAGACTGCAGATGCTGGAGATCAGAGCTGAAAATGTGTTGCTGGAAAAGCACAGCAGGTCAGGCAGCATCTAAGGAACAGGAGATTCCTGAAGAAGGGCTTATGCCCGAAACGTCGATTCTCCTGTTCCTTGGATGCTGCCTGACCTGCTGCGCTTTTACAGCAACACATTTTCTGCTATGATGAACTATTGACAAACTTGAAATAACGTTGCTAAAATAAACCTCATTGCCTTATAGACCTCTGGCCTCAATACTTCTTCTCCTGAAATATCAATGGCAACACAACCACTTCAATGGAGAAAAAGCTGCCTTTCCTGTATTTCTGATCACCTCCTGTGATGACATGTAATGAAGAAGGGTGAAGAAGGACAGTATTGTCATCTCTAGTGCAGTTGATAGAAGCGCTACTTCCTGCAATGACATCTGGTCCGGTGCCTCAAATCACTGATTTTGTTTTTATGTTGGCTGCCAATGAGCTATTAATTGATCTGAGTCCTCTCCTGGGACCAAAGGAAAATCATGCAGTGTGCCTCAATGACTACCGCTTGGTGGCTCTGACTTCCATAATCATGAAGTGCTTTGACAGGTTAGTCATAGCTCATATCTACCTGTCTACCAAATTATCTTCATCCTTTGCAATTTGCCTGGTTGTGCAGATTAATGGCAGGTTAATAGCAGATGCCATCTTTTTGGGCCTACACTCATCCATGCAACATCTGTATAACAAGGATGCCTACATCAGGTTTCTACTTATTGACTACAGTTTAGCTTTTAACACCATAATTCCAAACAAATTCATCTCTAAACTCCAAGACCTGGTCTCTGTAACTGCATGCTCGACTTCCTAACCCATAGCCTGCAATCAGTAAGAATAGACAACAACACCTCCCCCACCATAATCCTTAACATCGGTGCCCCACAAGGCTGCCTATCTAGACCTCTAATAAACTCCTTATATACTCATGACTGTGTGGCCAAATTCCACCCCAATTCCATTTTCAAGTTTCTGACGACATCACCATTGTAGGTTGGCTCTCAAACAACAATGAGACAGAATTCAGGAAAGAGATTTGAATGCTTCATGGCATGGAATAAATACAGCAATCTCTCCATCAACATCAGCAAAACAAAGGAGCTGGTCATTGACTTCAGGTAGCTGAGTGGAGGGCACGCTTCTGTCTGCATCAATAGTGCTGAATTGGAGATGGTCAAGAGTGTCATGTTCCTGAGGGTGATGATCACAAACAATCTGACCTAGTCCACCCATGTCAACTTAATAGTGAAGAAAACACAACAGCTGCTCTATTTTCACAGGAGGCTAAGTACATTCGGCATGTCCACAAGGACTCTTACCAACTTTTATAAATGCACCATAGAAAACAATCTCTCCGGATGCATCACAGCATGTCTTGGCAACTGCTCTTCCCAAGACTGCAAGGAACTACAGAGTTGTGAGCACAGCTCAGTCCATCACACAAACCAACCTTCCATTCACTGACTCCACTTGTACTTCCCCCTGCCTCGGGAAAGCAAACAACATAATCAAAGACACCTCCTACCACTGCTTATACTCTCTTCTGTCGTGCAGAAGTTATAGAAGTTGTATATATATGTATGAATAAATTTAAGAACAGCTTCTTCCCCGTTGTTATCAGACTCTTGAACGAACGTCTGAAATGTCAATTCTGATCTTTCTCTCTCTCTCACTCTGTACCTTCTCTGTGGGTGTAACACTATATTCTGCACTCTATTCTGCTACCCTGATGCACTTGGCATGGTATGCTGCTCCTGTATAGCACACAAAATGACACTTTTCACTGTAAAAGAAAATCCAAGCCATTTTATCTGTCTCTGTTCCTAATGTTTCTTTTGCTATTTAATACTGTCCTTGTATAATTTCTGTGTCCAGATGATTGTTTCACATGAGAGCAGAACTCTCAAATATCCCGAGATATTTGTTGTCCAGCAGGGAAACTTATTCGTTTTGTTGAATAATGGAGTTTGTACAATAAATGCCCTGCTTTCTAATGATACATCAGTGCCTGAGGCATAAAAATATCCTATTGGAGTTTGCAAATAATTTAACTTATATTGCATCAAAAGAAAAACTTGATATTTGTCTATATGAGTACATCTAGCATGGGATAAAATAAATCTCTGTAGACATATTCTACCAAAGAAAAATGCAATTACCATGTTTACAAGAACAAGAAACTGAGCAATAAGTGACAATACATATTGACCTGTTCTAAAAGCTAAGAGAAAGTAAAATATATTTGTTATACTCTTGCATACCTTGCTTTTTATCTACCATTAAAAATTCCACCACTTCTCACAGGAAGAATGATAAACAGATTGAGATTTTGTGTTCAGGTGCAAAGCTAGATTTATTGTACAGGCATTATAACATTCGTGAAAACAGCAGAGTGCAAGCATCAATCTCTCGCCTCGAAGAATTGGCATTAAACTTCTGTTTTCTATCTTTTTATCAGCACTGACACACCATAAGTGTCAACTGCAAGATTGGCAAGGGAATGGGAAAAGAAGAAATGGTTGGCTTAAGTTTAAGTGATCAGATCTGATGGTACTGGTAAGAAAAAACACGGTGTATAGATCTTAATCTAAGTAGTAGTATAGCAGTAAAAATCTTCCTTCCGTGCCACCAAATAAAGCTGTTTTCAGTGTTTTGACATTGCCAATAGCCCACAGCATCTGCAATAATGAGTTAAATTTCTGACATGAGTTTATAATTTTATTTTTGCTTCAACTTATACATATGTGAAGCAAACAAGTCTTTGCAATAGCTTGTGAAAAATGGATGACCAGGTGCTAGACAAGATACTCCTCTGAGATGCATATTAGGAAACAATTTTATATTTTATCCCATCTTACTTACACTCTTAATCAGTAAATATATTCTTGACTCTGAATTTATTTTTCATTTGTCGCTACGAGTGAATAGATGTATTTTTGAGAGTGGCCCAAAAGAATTATTTACATTCCTTTTTTATAATATGTCTTTTATTATTTAAGCGTGGTGTAGACATGATGTACCAATCACTGAAATGATCCTGACAGTTCTAATTTAGTGGTGTGAATTGTGCTTCAGCCCAGACTCTTTGGAACCCAACAAGATAACTTATCCCATCTCCAATAAGCATTGAACAACTCAAATATCCTCACAGCATAAATAATGCTGTTTTTGTAGCATTCAAATCTGTACCAGTTCATGGTGTAGCCAGTTGCAGAGCTTATTCTCGATGGAGATGTCAGCCCAAAAGTGAAATAACCTGCTTTTATATTAATTGAAATGAATGGTTAAATGTTTCAGACAACAGTACTAATAAAGAGATGTTAGACATAATAGACTTTAAAAAGCATAATTGTCTCACAGATTCCTTGGTGATAATCTAAACTGGTAAATCATACAGTAATTTAGTAGTTCATAACTTGAGTATTGCTAAAAAAGTCAAAGTCATAGAGTCATGAAACATGGAAACAGACCCCGCTCCAACCAGTCCTTGCTGAACATTATCACATTTTGTTGAAGCTTTTTGTCTTGCACTCACAGGACAATTTGTAAAAGATACCAAAGTAAAGGGAAAATATCATCAAACTGTACGAGAGGAGAGTGCTGATTCATTGGCTAATGGTCATTTACAGGGAGAGGTATTAGTATGGAGAATGCAGTGTTTACTGATGACTGATAATTAACTGCCAAGTTTTGTTTAAATTTTAAACCAGACTGGTTTAAAATTGATTGGTCAAGTCTTTGCCCTGTTAAATTAACCAGAAATTGTTTTCACTTGTTTGTTAAATTGAAACTAGCGCAGTTTGTGCTCATAATTTTTTGTCCATGAAGAAAAAGACTGTCTAGTAATATCCCATATTAGCTTCCAGTTCTTGCAAGCATGCCATACTGCAAGTCTGACGGACAATTCTAAATTGGTTGTCAGTGTAAATATTCACACCCTCAGGATTATTTGGACATTGGCTAATCATGAAATCCCATCTAATATGGAATTGTGTTTTATGTGTTTTGCAAGCTAGTTGGGCATGGTCAGTATCTTACTTGTTGTGAACAGCTGCAATCACAGAAGGTGCAATACTTGCCAATTCACTTCCTCCCTCCTCATTATCCAAGGCTTCAAGCACACCTTCCACGTTATGCAGTAATTTACCTGAATTTCTGCCAGTCAATCTAGTTTATTGTATTCACTGCCGACAAGGTCGTCTCCTGTATGTTGAGTTGACAAAACACAGACTGGGTGGCTGCTTTGTTGAATACTTGATCTGTAAAAATGGCCACAAGCTTCCAGTTGTCTGTCACTTCAACACACCACCATGTTCCCATGCCAACGTTTCTGTCTCAGGCCTGTTGCAGCGCTCCAGTGTGGCTCAATGCGAGCTTGGGGAACAACGCCTCATCTTCTGACTGGGCAGCTTACTGCCTTCAGGACTCAATATTGAGTTTAACAATTCCAGATCCATAATCATCCTTTTCAATTTCCGTTACTCTCCCCCACACCCTGGGTCCTGCTTTTTATGGGTTGTTCCTTGCAAAGTCCACCAATTTTCATACTCCTCGTTAGTATCCTACCAGGCATTTATCTCTCTGGGCTTATCATCACATTTCTCTATGTTTGCCTATCCTTTCTCTTGTTTTTCTCTCTCTCGCATACTCCATCTCTGGGCTTTGTTTCCCTGTTCTCTCATCACATTCCCTAACTCTCTCTCTATCAGGTCATCAGCATAAATACCACCTCTTCCAAGCTGTTTTCAGTTCTGATAAAAAGGTCACGTGACTCAAAACATTAATTCTGTACTTATCTTCTCAACTTGTCGCCTCGTCTGAGGTGTGATGGCCCTTAGGTTAAACCACCACCAATTCTCTCTCTCTAATGACAGAGCAACCCAATGTTCAGGTAGGACTATGGTGACTTTTACAGAATGCTTTCTGAACCTAATGCTCATCTTGTTCTTCCTGCATACTTACATTACTGATGCTATTTATTTTATGAATAGTACTATTTCTATTTTTCTGCTTTCCTGTTCCTGCTGTATCAATCAATACCAGCTACCTATCATTTTTTTTAATAGACAACTCCTTTTGGATGAACTGTAACTCAGATTTTTGCTTGTCAAGTCCATATAATGCAGCAAACAGCTCAACGTTCAAAACGCGAAGAGCACTTTTCTCTGTTGGGTCATTTCTCAAAGTTGTGCTATGAAGTGGGTACAAAAAAAATGACCACTTCCTTCCCACATTGAATTCCTGTTTGTGTATGCACATTTCTTTTTCATAAATGTCATGCAGAGGAAAATATTTTCATCTTTTTCATTTAGCTTTTCTTAAATGAATAACACCCTCATATAAAGAACTGGCAGTTTTCAAAAGTGGTCATTTCAGACTGAGAATGCAATTCAGCGATTGACTGGGGCAATAATTTAACAGTTTGCCCTTTTATTTAGAATGGAAGTAAATTACATTGATGAAAAGGTATCAAGTGCTAACTCTTCAAAAACATTCTTACTGCTAATTTCTAAATAAAAGTTCTGGCATATATTTCATTTTTATACATCTGTGTTTGTTTGGAATGCAATAAAGTGAAGTTCACTGAATGGATTTTAATGGGACCTGCTAGAGTAAAAATAAAAATGCACTTAAACCTACTTAAAATGCCCATAAAATCCACATCCTTATCAATCACATAAACCCATCTCCTGACTAAAAAAAAACAAACTTTTTTAATCTTCAGGCTTTCTGACATCTTAAAATGATCAATTCTTGGGTTGTCTGTTTGAAATTAAAGTGACTTGATTCACACTTTTATGTATTATTTAGCAGTATGTGAACAACGAACTTTTACAATCTTTTTGGTTTTATTTGTCTAAATCTGCCCAGCCCGTTAAATGCTTTGGACATTAATGGTTTGCAACACATTTAGCAGTTGCCCACATGTTAGGAACCAGACAATCTTCAAGAAGCTGGAAAAAAGTGGCAACTTACCAAGCAGTATACATGTTAGTCTAAACCACAGATTCCGAAAAAAGGTTCCTGAAGTTTTTGGCAACCTGTTCAACAACAAGGCAAACTAGACAGTTGTCTGGAAATGCAAAGTTTGGGGGCATCAAAAACGGACTATTTATAGAGTTTCATGAATAGTTCAAAAAGGCTTCAGCAATGGGAATGACAGATCTAGATTTACTGAGATAAATGAAACATATTTCCATGCAATAGATTCCCTTGTACTTACATTGCAGTATTTCCTAAACTTTCGTGCTATATTCATCATTCTGTTCATGTGAAAGCTTTACAAATTTGTACATAACTATTCCAAAGCTGCAAGCCAATAAATTATGTCAAAGAATGCAATTTAATCTGATCCACTGTATCACAATGATTACTGATCTTGCAAATTATGATCACCTTATTAGGATTGTACTATAGACTCCATAATAGCGCGAAAGGGAGATATCATTTATCTGTAAGAATAATAAGGTGGTTATGGGAGGGGATTTTAACTTTCCAAACATGGACTGGGATGACCACAGTATTAAGGGTTTAGAGGGAGTGGAATTTGTTAAGTGTGTAGAAGAAAATTTTCTGATTCAGTATGTGGATGTACCTACTAAAGAAGGTGCAAAACTTGACTTACTCTTGGGAAATTGGAGGAAGGCTAATTTTGACGGTATGAAGCAAGAACTTTCAAAAGCTGATTGGGGCAGATGTTCGCAGGTAAAGGGATGGCTGGAAAATGGGAAGCCTTCAGAAATGAGATTACGAGAGTTCAGAGACAGTAATTTCTGTTAGGCTGAAAGGAAAGGCTGGTAGGTGGAGGGAATGCTAGATGACCAGAGAAATTGAGTGTTTGGGTTAAGAAAAAGAAGGAAGCGTATGTCAGGCCTAGCCAGGATGGATCGAGTGAATCCTTAGTAGAGTATAAAGGCAATACGAGTATGCTTAAGAGGGAAATCAGGAGGGCAAAAAGGGGACGTGACATTGCTTTGGCAAACAGGGTTAAGGAGAATCCAAAGGGTTTTTACAAATACATTAAGGACAAAAGGGTAACTAGGGAGAGAATAGGATCCCTCAAAGATCAGCAAGGCGGCCTTTGTGTGAAGCTGCAGGAGATGGGGGAGATACTAAATGAGTATTTTGCATCAGTGTTTACTGTGGAGAAGGACATGGAAAATATAAAATGCAGGGAAATAGATGGTAACATCTTGAAAAATACCCATATTATAGAGGAGGAAGTGCTGGATGTCTTGAAACACATAAAGGTGGATAAATCCCCAGGACCTGATCAGGTGTACCTTAGAACTCTGTGGGAAGCTAGGGAAGTGATTGCTGGGCTCCTTGCTGAGATATTTGTATCATCGATAGTCACAGGTGAGGTGCCGGAAGACTGGAGGTTGGCTAACGTGGTAACCCTATTTAAAAAAGGTGGTAAGGACAAGCCAGAGTGGTGAGCCTGACGTCAGTGGTGGGCAAGTTGTTGGAGGGAATCCTGAGGGACAAGATTTACACGTATTTGGAAAGGTAAGGACTGATTAGGGATAGTCAACATGGAATGGTGCATGGGAAATCATGTCTCATGAACTTGATTGAGATTTGTTGAGAAAATAACAAAGGGGATTGATGAGGACAGAGCTGTGGATGTGATCTATATGGATTTCAGTATGGAATTTGACAAGGTTCCCATGGGAGACTGGTTAGCAAGGTTAGATCTCATGGAATACAGGGAGAACTTGCCATTTGGATACAGAACTGCCTCAAAGGTAGATGACAGAGGGTAGTGGTGGAGGGTTGTTTTTCAGACTGGAGGCCTGCGACCAGTGGAGTGTCATAAGGATCGGTGCTGGGTCCACAACTTTTCATCATTTATATAAATGATTTGTTTGTGAATGTAGGAGATATAGTTACTAAGTTTGCAGATGACACCAAAATTAGAGGTGTAGTGGACAGTGAAGACGTTTGCCTCAGATTACAGCAGGATCTTGATCAGATAGGCCAATGGGCTGAGGAGTGGCAGATGGAGGTTAATTTAGATAAATGCAAGTGTTGCATTTTGGGAAAGTAAATCTTAGCAGGACTTATACACTTCATGGTAAGGTTCTAGGAAGTGTTGCTGAACAAAGTGACTTTGAAGTGCAGGCTCATAGCTCCTTGAAAGTAAAGTCACAGGTAGATAGGATAGTGAAGAAGGTGTTTGGTATGCTTTCCTTTATTGGTCAGCGTATTGAGTATAGGAGTTGGGAGGTCATGCTGTGTCTGTACAGGATGTTTGTTAGGCCACTTTTGGAATATTGTATGCAATTCTGGTCTCCTTCCTGTCAAAAAGATGTTGTGAAACTTGAAAGGGTTCAGAAAAGATTTACAAGCATGTTGCCATGGTTGGAGGATTTAAAAGGCATCTGAATGGATATATGAATAGGAAGGGTTTGGAGGGATCTGGGCCGGGTGCTGGAAAGTAGGACTCGATTAGGTTGGGATATCTGGTTGGCATGGACCAAAGGGTCTGTTTCTGTATTGTACATCTCTGTGACTCTGTGCATATTATGTACAAAAATATCAGTTGTAGGAGCACAGTATTAAACTATTTGAGTCATATTACAAGTTATGAGATATGTTCCATCTGAGATGTCATCTCTGAAGTAGGAAACATTGAAAATTTGCAATAATATCACAAGAGTATTTTTTCATGTAAAATAAAATAAACTACAATTTTATTTCATGCTAATGCATGTTCTGCAAAAGAATAACTGGACCCGAAATGTTAACTCCGATTTTTCCCCATAGGTGCCGTCAGATCTGCTGAGATTTTTGAGCAACTTCTGTTTTTCTACTTTACACAGGCTGAAGTGAGCTGTAGAGGGTGAAAAAGCCAACCACTCACTGCATTACTGTGAGATTTTCAAGCCTCCTGAGCAATTTAAAAAAGATGTGAGGGGCAACTTTATTTATGCAGAGAGTGGTTTGTGTGTGGAATGAACTTCCAGAGGAAGTGGTAGATATGGGTACAGTTATAATTTTGAAAAGACATTTAGAATAAGTATGTGAATAAAAAATGTTTGGAGGGATATGGACCTACTACAGGTAGATGAGTCTAGTTTAGACCACATTTGGAGTATGGCGCGCAATTTTGGGCCCCATATATCAGGAAGGATGTCCTGGCTCTGGTGCTTGTGCAGTGGAGGTTCACAAGAATGGTCTCAGGAACGAAAAGTTTAACATATGAGGAATGTTTGTGGACTCTGGGATAAGGGGGGATAACGGGGGATTTAATTGAAACATATAGAATACTGAATGGCCTGGACAGGGTAGATGTTGGAAAGATGTTTCCATTGGTAGGAGAGACTTGGACCTGAGGGCATAGCCTTAGAGTAAAGGGATTTGGAATGAACATAAGGAGAAACTTCTTCAGGCAGAGACTGGTAAATTTACAGAATTCATTGCCACAGAAGGCTGTGGAGACCAGATCATTGAGGATATTTAAGACTCAGAAAGATAGGTGTTTGAGTATCAAGGGTTATGGGGTGAAAGGGGGAGAATGGGATTGAGAAACTTATTTGCCCGTGATGGAATGGCACAGTAGACTCGATGGGTTGAATGGTCTAATGTCTGTTCCTACGTCTTGTGGTCTTATCGTTTGTGACTATGGTTGGCGTGGACTTGTTGGACTGAAGGGTCTGTTTCCATGCTGTTGTCTCTATGGTTCTATAATTAAGGTGGAATGGCTATGATAGTAACTTATATTAATCAATTTCAATTCCAGTATTCATTTGGACATTTCAAATATATTAATTTAAGGATTTTGGAAGCTGTTTTGGATCACAATGTGTACCCAAACAGTTCTTTTTGGATTCAGTTCAACATAGTTAAGAGAAGACTTGACAACAACAGTTTGCGTAAATATGAATGTTTGTTAAGTAATAATGATAATAGTAATAATAGTAAATGGAAAAGAAAGAAGAAAAAGCAACAAGTCTCACGTCCTTCTGCCCACTGGAGACCCCTCAATCGATGGCTGGTCTGGTCTCAAGTTAATTCTCTGCATCATTCATGATCCCAGCCTGAAGTGAAGTTCAACTCTTGGAACAAAGCTCTCTTTCTCTTACAGTGTAACAAACAGCCAGCACAGTAAAGCAGATATAGAAGACAAATTGCTCGCCAGGACAGAAAAGTTTTGATTGTGCTGTCTGTGGCATGTATGGTAATGTTCACAGGACTCATTCAATATTAGCCCTTCAGCCCATCCTATAAATCCACCTTTGACAGCGTATGTTACAATTGCACATACAGATGCAAATCAGTGATAGCCATGTGAGAATGTAAATAAGACCATATTACATACACCAGAAAATTAAAACTACAATGAAAATAACCATCATTAATACGAATATTCTAACAATAGGGTATATCATCAAATTAATGATCGCAGTGGCCTTTTTTGTGAGATTAGGTACAGCAGCTGCCAACTGATAATCATCCACAGCAGCATCCATTCATAATAAATTTGCATGGTTCTGAGAAGAAATCATATATTATCGATTTACAAACTTTAACAACTCATTCTCTTTTCATTAACTTCCCTCTGTCTACACAAGCTAGTCTTCCTGCCCCTCTATCAATACCCAAAAGGTATTACCCATGGGCAAGTATCCCACCAGGCTTAGGCAATTGTTGTGGGTCTAACTCCACTTTTCCCCATGTACAAAGATCCTCAGACATTGTAGGTTTATTTGGAAGATGTAACTGGCCACCCCCTTTAAACAGTCTACTCCTGGATGTTTCTCCTTTCAGGAGCTGGTTGTTCAGATTATACAATGCCCATGGCAACACTTTGAGCCACCCCTGTAATGTTTGATCGGGGTCAATAATTTAATTTGTTGTTTTAATAACCCATTCATTCATTCTACAATGCCAGTTACTTGAGGGTAGTAAAGAATGTGAAACATTCAATGCATCCCATTGTCTGCAGTCCATTGCTGCACCTTTTGACCTTTAAAGTGTGAGTCATTATCTGATTATATTTCTGATGATTCACCATGGTAGGATATCAACTGCTCTAGGCCTTTAACAGTGTTACTCTGATTTGCTTTGGTTTTCGGGAAAGCTAACATTAGCCAAGAGTAAGTGTCCACCATGGTTAACAGATATTGATATCGTTATTGTAACGGTAATGGACCAACATAGTCAATTTGCCAGATATGAGCAGGCTGATCTTCCTGCTTGATTTGTGCCATTGGCTTGATTGGCAGTGATACATCGTTGTCCTTTTGACATATCTCACACTTGCCAACAACTTCTTTCACCAGATCAGCTGCTAAATGAAAACCTCAATCTCTTGCCCATTGCAGTCCTGTGATACTTTAAATGTCCTGATTTTTCATGAGCCCATTTTCAAGTGTGACACTCGCCAAATGCATCTTCAACTGTTCTGGCTTTTACTATTTCATCTACAGTGTTGTTGTGACCAGCAGATTCCAAGCCATCCTTCACATGGGCATCAACATGGTACTTAGTAATTTTCATGTGCTGTGCCTTTGCCCATTTTTGTTTCCATAGTTCTGTTCCACACAGGAGCTTTCCAGCAATCTTGCAGTCATTTGACTGCTAGTTTGGCATCCATACAGCCAATTCATTGACCACCACCCATGAGTTAATATAAAAGTGCAGACACCAGCCCTCTTCTTGCAGCAGTAGGGCCACAGCTTCCAATTCGGCATACTGGCTCAATTCCCCCATTGTCTGTGTGGAGGGATTAAACACAGCCACTCAACACCATCTTTGGACACTCTTCCAGGTGCTGATCCAGCAGTGAACCAAGTGACAAGTATCTTCAGAGTTAAAAATCACACAACACCAAGTTATAGTCCAACAGGTTTATTTGGAAGCACTAGCTTTCAGAGTGCTGCTCCTTCATCAGGGGTGGTTGTCAACCACTTGATGAAGGAGGAGCGCTCCAAAAGCTAGTGCTTCCAAATAAACCTGTTGGACTATAACCTGATATTGTGTGATTTTTAACTTTGTACACCCCAGTCCATCACCAGCACCTCCAAATCATGAGGATCTTCAGGCAGTTTTTCAAACAGCACACCCTATTGAACGGGAGATGCAGGTATGGCCAGGTCAAAACTTGGAGTGTGTTCACCTGGTGGGTATTCAGCTATTTGTTCATGGAGTTTGGCAATGCCTTATTTTCCTTTCTTGGCTAGATCAGCTTTATACCATTTTACAGTGGAGCTTTGTTGGGCTCCATCGGCCTTGTGGGTTGCAATGTCAGGTAACACCCACTTCAGAATTAGTAATTCAGGTCTGAGGAATACTTTGTTCCCTTTCCTGGCTGCCCTTCAGTTTCTACCAGGGCCCTTCAGCTTCTACTAGGGCCCACTAGCACGCCAGAAGTTGCTTTTCAAATGGTGTGTAATGCATAGCTGCCTCAGTCAGTTTTTTGGACCAGAAGCCCAAAGGTATTGCTTTCCCCTTTTGTCTCTGCCATAAGCTCCATGTGGCTACATCTGAGACTGCTGATACTTGTAATTCAAGAGGGTAAGCCAGATATCCAAGGAGCTGGAGCAACGCTAGTGCTGCCTCTTTAGCGGCCATAAATATTTTCCGCTGTTCATTGCCTCGTTCAAACTAAGCTTTCTTTCGAGTAATAGCATTTAAAGGTCTTAGCAATATGGTCGTGAGGTATAGGTCTGTGCCAATATCTGAGCAGACATATAAACTTCTGTGTCTCAGCCTTGCTAGTTGGAACAACTGTTTTTTGTATTTATTCTTTACTTTTCCAGGGATGTTTCTAACCTCTTTTGTCCTCTGAATGCCTTAAAACTGCAATGATTATGCTGGTCCCTGCATCTTTTTTTGGGTTTACTTCCCAGCCTCTGTCTCGCGTTGTTTGCACTGTGGTGACTACAACTACCGCCACAGCAGCTTCTGTTGGTCCATGGATCAAGATGTCATCAATGTAATGTGCTACATGAATGTCTGGTGGCAGCGGACACATGTCTAAGTCCCTTAGTACTGGCCCATTCCATAAGGTTGGGCTCTGTAGGTGAACTTGTGGTAGCTGACAGAAGGCATGTTTTCGACCTTCCTATGAAAAAGCAAAATGAGCTTGTGATTCTGGGGCTGTCGGTATTGAGAAAAAGGCACTTGCCAGATCAATAACGGCATACCAGGCATCTAGCTATTGTGACAAAATTTCTATAACAGTGACCACATCAGGCATGGCCATCGACATGGAGGAGCATATTTATTAAGTTGGTGCTAATCAACTGTCACTCGTCAACTTCAATCAGGCTTCTTTACAGGCCATTCAGGGCTATTGTACACAGATACTGCATATGGCACAATCTTCACAGCTAACAGACCCTGTATAGTATCCCCAATTTCTTTGTGTCCTCCCGGAATATGATACTGTTTCATCAAAATCACCTGAGACAGTGGAGGAATAATGAGTGGTTTCCATTTTGTCTTGCCAATAGTAACCATCACAGCTCATATCCCAAATGAGAATTTGTCCAGAGAGGTTTGCAAGGTGGTACCTCTTAATAAGACTATACTGATAACCTTTTCTGGAATGTTGGATATCAATACCAGGACTATTCGTGAGAGTCCATTCCCTGAGGCCATTCTAATATTTGTTTTAACTGCCAATGTTATTGCTCCAACAAATCCATTAATAATGGTTCTGAGCCCTACATGTCTATGTGGATTGCCATGTATAATAGTAACTTCTGTCCCAGTGTTTAATGACGCAATGTCTTGTTGTACATTGCCTTCCTTCAATAAACAGTAATAGGGACATGAAGCCTCGGGTTTCCGGTTGTCCCAACAAATACACTCACACAGATCCTGGATTCCTGGCACCATCCCTTATCAATTGGCTGACTGCCTCACCACAACTGCCTGACCTCCTCCAGGCTAGGGTATAGTGATGTTGTGGAGACGCAGTCGGTGTGGTTTCCTTTCCTCCCTCCACATCTGATTTAGTCTCTCTTCCTTATCCTTTGAAGAACATTGTATCTTCCACATAATGTACATGGTATCCGTAGATAGTCCGAATATCCTACTGCTCTTGATTCCTGCTTTCAATAATGCTGCAAACATTTCTCTTCTGGTTACCTTTTGCTTCGAACCCACCCCATCTCCACCTTGTCGCTCACTCTTTGCTTACCATCCTCCACATCCTCTAACTCTAACAAACATACATGTCCCACTGCCTATCCCCGGCTTACTAGGGCTAACAAGGCACCTCTCATCCAGCCTGGACCACTTCACATTAGCAGGCTCCTTACTCTGGCTATGAAAGCTTCCTGGTCTGGACCCTGGAACTTTTGAGAATGCATACCCACTTGTATAGCCAAATCCCTCAAATGTTTTATACCTTCTGGTATGCGCTCCCATTTTTCAACATCACCTTACCAACCTATCGGGGAAGAGTACTTGTTTCCTACTGCTCATGTCAATGCATTCCACAACGATCCAGTCTGCCTAATCTTCTAAAAATGCTATTCATATGTGGATCAACATTGAATGCTCCCAGATTCCCTCACTCTGTGGTACTCAGCATAATATGGGCAGCACCCTGGTTCCATGAACGCATCAGCCAAGAGTTCACCCGATTTCTGCTTAAAGTGTGACCTCAAATCCTGCAATTTGAACACAAAGTAATCTCTCACTCTTCTCAGATTTTGTGAGTTTTGTCCTCCTACTTGTTTAGCCTTATTTGCTATTTAGGATCGTGCTTTGGTCATCCACAGAGGTGAAGCATTCCCTTCCCCATCTGTCCATTCATACTCTGAATCAGATGAATACCAAATGTCTCCATCCCAATGGTTGAGGTCCCATTGCGAGGTTAATAGCGTGCGTACTTTGACTGGGTCAACTTTCCAATTGCAATGTTTTGTTCTCTTTTTCTGTTGTACCGTAGCCAGATGGTATACTATCTGGTTTTGCTTCTCCTCCACATTTTCAGCTCTCTCTTGCGTTGTCTTAACTGCTTCTGTTAGGATGAGGTTATGTTGTTCTACCGCCGTCCATGCAGCCTCAAGCTGCCTCTCCTTGGCCTGTCACTCTTCCAACTCCATACATGTAGAACAGAAAGCAGATGAAAATATCCATCCAATTTGAAGTACGCTGATCTTGCTTTTGAGGAAGCCTGCATCCTGCAAGCACTTGTGTACAACACAGCCTGAATGAATAACACTCCCTCCTCTCTCTTTCTGGCTGTAACTGTACCTCATTCTCGTGGGAGTGCTAATTGTACTCACAAGTTAGTTATGGACTCGAAACCAGAGTCTGCTGCTTCCCATCCTGGAATACGGAAGGTCTCTGGGGCATCAGGCTGCCTTTCCCTTCTCTTAAACATTTTCCTCAATCCTATCCTTGTCGCCAAAAGTGTCGTGGATCACAAAGTGTATCCAAGCAGTTCTTTTCAGATTCGGTTAAAGAAGACTTGACAACAACAATTTGCTTAACAACGAACGTTTATTAAGTAATAATAATAAGTGGAAAAGATAGGAGAAAAAGCAACAAGCCTCAGACCCTTCTGCCCATCGGGGACTCCTCGGTCGACAGCTGATCTGGAGGCTTAGATTTGTTTCTGGCATTATTCATGATCCCAGCCCGAGGTGAAGTCTGAATCTTGGAACAAAACTCTCTCTCAATGGAACAGCCAGCATAAAAAAGCAGATACAGCAGACAAACTGTTTGCTAGTACAGAAAACAAGTTTTGATTGTGCTGTCTGCAGCACGTACGGGAATGTCCACAGGACTCATTCAAGATCATGCAGTTGTTGAATATCTTCAACAATTTTAGCCTTTCAGCCCATCCTATACAGAAGTACAACAGAAGGAATTGCAGAATGGATTTCAGATGATCAAGGGCTGGCACTTTGTTTTATTTGCACCAATTGGCTGTAATGTTAGAAGTTGTGAAAGGCCTGCAGGGTGCTAATTCACTACATGGATGGCATGGCTGGAGTATGATATCAGGTCAGCAGCAGAAACATGTTCTAGCTTCAACCGCTCAATGCCAGAAGCGATTTAATAATGTCAGCAATAAGGCAAAGATGAGTAGTCGCATATTCATTTGCACTCTTCTGTATCAATCGAAATCCTCCATCTGCCTACTCAAACCTGTCTCAGCACATCATCACTCACATTAACATACCTTGTTGTAAATACACCCTTCTGTGTATGCAACATTCTTCAGAACCCTTCTTCTTAATAAGTCACTGGATCTGAAACTTTAAGCCTGCTTTCTCTCCACCTTTGCTGCCAGACCTGCTGAGTTTCTCCAGAAATTTCTGTTTTTGTTTCTGATTTTGGCATCTGCATTTTTCTTTCTGCGTAGTCAATTCATTCACCCAACCACCACTGACATTATTCCCCATCTTTGTGCAATGATACATCTCTCCCTGATATTCACCTTCACCAAATGCTCTCCATCCATCCATTATCATATTACCATTACTTATCCATACTTTAGTTCTCTTTTTGAAGAAAACAGAGAACATCGAGCAGAGATAGAGAACTGGACATGATAGTCTGACAGCTACAGAAAAGGAGACAGTTGTAACATCAGTAACACCATGGTCTACTTGGATATTTGAAATGCACATTGGAAAACACCAAGTTGACCCTTAAAATCTGATAGTTAATAAGATGTGTATTCTCAGCACTTTAACTGGTTCAGAAGGAGGCCATTTTGTTTCTGTAAAATTGATGAAGACTAATTGATGTCAGAAGATTAAATTCAAAACTAAAAGAGGTACCAGTGATGGAGATGTTATTGGTTAAGGAAAAAGCTGCAAGTTATTTACCAATGCATGTTTCTTTCTCTCAATGCGTTCTACGTATGATTACAATCTTGAACTAAATATTAATTCATTTTATATAAATTATAATTTATATAAAAGGAGTTAATATTTAGTTCAAGATTGTAGTAAATTTAATTTTAGCATCCCTATTGAATTATCACTCTGTGGCTGACATGTTGTAACGCAATTTTTGGAGTATAGCAAGTCTTCTCGCAGTATTAATGTCAAGTAAACTTAAATAAAAATCGAAAATGCTGAAAATACTCAGCAGTTCATTAAGAAATGCTGATAAGACTTGCTGAGTACCTCCATCATGTTCTGTTTTTAATTTCAGATTTCCAGCAATCGTAAACAGACATTTCGTTTAAACTGGCATTTGGAAAGATGTTGGCAGGTCGGTAACACCCACCAGGTCTTTTTGTTTTGGAGCGAGTGCACCCGGACTGGGACTAGGGAAGAAGACCATGCCCTGCTCTGCTCGGGGATCAGTGGCGTGTTGTGCAGGCGGTTCCCTTGGAAACTAATTGTGACAGTGTTATCATCAAAACGCGAGTGTGCACGTGATCTTACCCTGGATCCTGCTTTCTAATTGCATTTTAATTGTTGCTGCCTGGAACTGTTATTATCAATAAGACAATGATCCCAGCCTCTGAAACACTTTTGAAGTTTAGCAATCCACATCTAATTACTGTGCATACTGGAGCACCGGCATCCAAGGCAAGTTATTTCATCAGAACTCTTGTAAATCTGATTTAACATGTTCCTGCCCATATCTTTGCCAATTAACTAAATATACATAAATGGGCAGCTTCCGAATTTGCAACCTTTGGGTTTGCTGTTGTCATCTTATAATCGTTCTTATTTATCAATACATTGTAAACATACATCTGTGCGCACCATTGGCTGTTAACTTTTATCTGTCACTTTCACTGATCAGGCCAAGGATCATTGATTGATTGCATCTCCAGACATGTTTTACATACTGGTAAAATTTAAATCAGTACTCACTTGTTTCTTGTGAATTCTTCAACACAACATTCAACTCTGTTCTGTGACTTTTAAAGGAACAAACGTGTTATAGATTGATACCTGTTTTAGAAGTGGTGCCAAACCACAATTTATGAAAGAGATAAAATATTTCATTCATCTCGAAGATTAGGTCAGGTTGGACAAGCTGGTGCTGTTCTTCTTGCAACAAAGAAGATTGAAGAGGAATTTCCAATGGAGGTGTACAAGATTATAACCACATTTGCTAAGGTAGACTAGGAGAGGTTGTTGTTAATAGCTGATGGAACAAAGCCTAAGGAAAGGGCCCTTGCACTGCAGTGCTGCAGTCTTAACTTCCGAGCCAAAAGGTCTGGCTTCAGTTTCCACCTAATCCAGAGATGTATAATAACAACTCTGAGTCAGTTAATTAGAAAATGCTCATATATTGGGTCTTTAAACTTACAACCCTGTATGAGATCACATTCATAACTATGAATGTTCGTAAGTTGGATGTTCATAAATCAAGGACATCCTATACCAGTAATCTTGTCTACATGGTAAAATCTGAAATAGTGCATTTTAAGATTTAAGGACTATGGATGGAGACACAGGGGAAAATGAGGAAGAACTGTTTTACATAACAACTTGTTACCAAAGAGGATGGTGGAAGCAGAGGCGATCAATGAGTTCAAAGAAAGAAAAACTTGCAGAACCTTAAGGGGATAGAGTGGGAGCATGAAACTGATTAGATTGTTCCACTGACAGTGGGCATAGACATGTTGGGTCATTAGACCTCTTTTTGTACCATTTTACATTTTTAGCAGAATAGAAAGTGAGTGATATGTTCACTCCAAGCCCCAATCTCCATTCAGTGAATCAAGTGTTGGATTGCCAATTAGTGGCTTCTATCAGGAAGGCAGCCACTCAGCAGTGTAGCTGGAATCTCGACCCAAATAATAATAACAGAGGGTTATCCTGTGAGCAGGAAGTTTGTCACAGCTACAGATTTAAAGGCCCCACACTCTCAGTCTCTGCTTTTTTTTCATGGCAATCAGAAATGTAAAATTGAGATTAAAAAAGGTACATACTCTGTCACCTTCACTAAAGGAATTTGCTGCCATGTGCTGCTATGATATGATCCCAGTGACTGGCTGCTCTTTAGCCCTTGAAAACTGTTGTAAATAACTGCCAAACCTCCTCCTATTTAATGTTTGCAAAGTGCAGACAGGAACAAAAAAATGCATGACATAAGCTCTTCAACAAACACAATGACTCATTAATTAGTTATTTAAAATGATGTTTGGATTTCCGACTTGTGCATTTGAGCATTTTCCATGATGTTTGAGGCTGGTGTGATGATGTCTTGCCCACTATGAAGACTATGACAAGAGGAAGGCATCAGTAGTTAAGTCAACTACTCCATCAAAAACACCATTGATGTAAATGTGTTTATTCCATCTCCAGAATGGTTAATTGCTTCTCTTTATTGCTTCCATCCCAAAGAAAATTAATGACAGCCTTCTTTTAATGAACTCATAATAATCTGTTTATTAACAACGAAACCTATTCTTAAAGCAAGTGGCATATTTTGGTTATCACCTAAACTAGGATTGAGAATTAGAACTATATTCCCTTAATCCTGCACACATATACATACCCAAACACAGCATAAAAAGACAAGTTACTGCTGAGTCAGAGGTTTAAGACAAAATGCAAAAAGGGAAAAAAAAAGTGGGTCAAGAGTCTGGAAACAAAGTATAGAATATGGTGACTTCTCATGCCCACTTTTTGCTGTTGATGAAGCTGAATGTAACACAGCCATAGATGAATGATAAACGTCCGTTTCGATTCTGACTGGCTTTCATTTGAGGCTCCGGAGATTGGTGACAATGCACTATTTCAGGCTTTATCATGTAGACTAGATTACTGGTACAGAAGATTCCCCAATTTATGCTTGTCCAATTTATGAATGCTCCTAGCTACGAGTGTGATCTCATACAGCATTGTAACTTTAAAGACCTGACATACAAGCATTTCCTGTAGTTAAGAAGTGCTTCTTTATATTGTCCTGCACTGTGCACTGATTTGCAAAAAAATTGTCTAATAAGTGGACTCCAGAACGGAACCCATTTGCAACCTGGGGACTGCAGTTGGATTCTGTTAGATTCCAGGGACTTCCAGTGAGAACAGGTTTGCAGGAGACTGTCTGGCAGCCTCAAACATGTCTTCCTTACTATGAGTCCTGGGTCTGTAGAATAGGACTGAAGTCCAGAGAGGAATATGAGGCAACGACTAATGTAGAGGCCCTTAGTTCTCTCAAAACCATTCCCCCCACCCCCCTAAGTTATTAAGGGAGTAAGCCCCATCTCTTATTGTACTGAAAACTTTCCTTAGCTGTTTCTAAAGTTGCTCAATTTCCATAAAAAGGATCATTCACAGCATATATTAAACTGTTTCCTTAATTTCCAAGAAATCACATGATAATCCTCTTTCACAATCTAGCAAATGTCTAAATACTTTCAAAAGAACTTCAGCTTTTCTTTCAGAAAGTCCTTAAATATCAAATATATAATTCGAAGAGATTCAACATGATTCTTTATTTTATGTTTGCTTCCGGGAACTGGCGAACTGCCTGATTTGTGGCTGTAAAAATCTAGATTTCTGACTCACTTGCCTTATGGTTTAAATTTAGTTGAAGCATTGCTGGTTCACAAAATATGTTGATTAACCTCTGTATTTGAGCTTCATTCTCATGATGTTGTAATATCCGAACCTCAAAATTAGTATCCATAAATCTATACATATCATTAATGGTATGTTTAACTTACAATGATATGCATAGGCTGTTCAATTGTTTCAAACCCAGCAGTATCTTGTTAACTTCAACAATAAGAAATAAAGAACCTGATTAATGCAAATATTTTGTTACAATCAAAATAATATATCAACATTATTAAGAACTGTTAAATAAATCTCATGTTTTTAAAATAACATTTCAGAATTCTTTCAGAGATAACTATAATCCGTCCATTAATTGGCTCTGAGTCATTGAGGTAATTAATCTATAAATTGTTGATGATCTCTTTAAGTAATACTGGTGAAGGGTCCTTTGATGGTGTTGAAAGCTGTGGGAGATTAAGAGTAAAATAGATGACAGAGCTTCAAAATAGCTGTGTTAGTTTCATTTAAGCTTGACTACTAAACAATTAAAGTTCTTAAATTCGAAAATATCAACCATTTCATATCAGATTCTTTTCTCATACTGATATGAAATATACTGGATATTGTACTGGAAATTCATTGAGATTTTATCATCAGTGTGCGAAGCAGGCAGATCATGATACCAAGCAGCGTGCGATGTTTAATTGATGCCAGCATAGCTACTTTGGAGTTCCATGCTCCAGTTTACTCTCAATCTGTCATAGGTTGTAATCTAACAACCACTGGAGTGTTAGTCATTTCAGTTGGAAGGGATTTGTGCTCCATCTGCGAAATGTGGTCAATCATGGACACTGAGTGCACTCCTGATAATTATATCCGCAGGAAGTGTACTCAGCTGCTCACCGAATGAATGGATTGGCATGGGCAGCAGTTGGAGATGTTAAGGAGCACACAAATGGTGGAGAGCATAATAGATAGAAGTGAGAGAAATATGGTCACACCCAATGTATTGGAAGATAGGTGATCTCTAGATGTAGCAGGCAGTCAGTACAAGAATGCCCTGCAGCCGTTCTCCTGTCAAACAAGCAAACAAGTTTTGGGTACTGAGGTTGGCCCATCAGGTGACAGCAACAGCAGCTGAACAGAGGTAAGGGACAAAACGTAGTAGAGCAATGGTAATTGGAGATTCGATAGTCAGGGACATAGATAGTTGCTTCTGTGGCTGCGAGAGAGACTCCAGGATGGAATGTTGCCTCCCTGGTGCCAGAATCATAGATGTATCTGAGTGGGTACTGGGCATCCTGAAACTGGAGGGTAAGCAGACAGAAGTCATTGTCCATATTGGCTCAAATGACATAGACAGGACAAGTGACAAGGTCCTGCAATGACAATTCAGGGAGTTAGGCAGTAAACTGAAAAACAGGATCTCTAGCCATCTCAGGATTACTCGCCATGCCACGTGCTACAGAGGCAAGGAACAGAGACAGAGTACAATTGAATATATGATTAAAGAGCTGGTGTAGGGGAGACAGCTTCAGATATTTAGCTTATTGGATGTCTTTCAGGGAAGTGGAGACCACTGCAAGAAGGATGGGTTGCACCTAAACTGGAGGGGCACCAATATCCAGTGAGGTTCTATAGTGGCACTTGAGAGGTTTAAACTAGTGTGACGGCGGGGGGTGGGGTGGGAACTGGAGCAGCAGGTCAGTAAGTAAAGAAACTGGAGAAGAACATAAGACTGAGATGAATATCGCAAAGAGGAAGAACTGTTAGGGAGAGGTTGCTGAGCTCAGCAGATCTGGAGGCTTGGATTATACTTGCTTCAATTCAAAAAGTATAAGAGGGAAGACAGATGAACTGAGAGCTTGGATTAATGCATGCAATTATAATGGTGTTGCTATCACAGAGACGTGGTTGAAAGAGGGACGGGATTGGCAGCTTAACGTTCTGGGATATTGATGTTTTAGATGAGACAGATGAGGAAGCAAAAGGGGTAGGGGAGTTGCATTACTGGTTAGGGAGCATATCACAGCTGTGTTGAGGGAGGACACCCTGGAGGGATCATGCAGCGAGACACTTTGGGTGGAGTTCAGGAATAGGAAGGGTGCATTCACAACGCTGAAGAGGAAGAGATATGTAGTCAGATTATGTAAAGATGTGATAATGGCAGGGTTGTTGCAGTAGGTGATTTTAACTTCCCCCATATTGACTGTGACTCCCTTAATGATGGGTGTTTGGAAGGAGAGCAATTTGTTAGATGTCTGCAGGAGAGTTTTTTGAAACATGATGCGGGTAGTCCAAAGAGAGGGGGGGCGTCATACTAGGCTGGTACTGGGAAATGAGCCCAGCTATGTGATCAAAGTTTCAAGGGGGGAGTATTTTAGGAATAATGGCCATAATTCCATACATTTTTGGGATACTTATGGGTAAGGACAAGTGTGGACCATAATTAAGGTGGTAAATTGGGAGAAAGCTAACTATGAGAAGAAAGTGAGGACTGCAGATGCTGGAGGTCAGAGCTGAGAGTGTAGTGCTGGAAAACCACAGCAGGTCAGGCAGCATCCGAGGAGCAAGAGAATCGATGTTTTGGGCATAAGCCCTTCAACAGGAATCAGGAAAGTCAACTATGACTGAATTAGGCAACAATTGGAGAAGGTAGATTGAGAGCGGCTGTTTGAGGGTAAATCCACATCAAATATGTTGGAGTCTGTTAAAGACCAGTTGATTAGAATGAAGGACAGATATGTTCCTGTGAAAATGAAAGACAGGAATGGCAGGATTCAGGAGCCTGGGGGAAATTATCAGTTTAGTCAAACAAAAGGAAGCATTCCGAAGGTCAAGGTAACTAAAATAGACAAAGTCCTTGAAGTAGGAAGTAGGAAGGAGCTCAAATGAGGAATTAGCAGGCTAAAAGGAGTTATGAAATATTGTTGGCTGGCAGAGTTAAGGAGACTCCTAAGGCATTTTGTGCATATATCAGGAGCAAGAGAGTAGTTTAGGAAAACGTAGGCACACTAAAGGATAAAGGAGGAAGGTTGTGTGTGGAGTCGAAGGAAATGGGTGAGACCCTTACTGAGTACTTTACATCAGTATTCACCAAAGAGAGTGATGTCAGGAATATTGAGATTATAGAGTCATAGAGATGTACAGCATGGAAACAGATCGTTCGGTCCAACCTGTCCATGCTGACCTGATATCCCAACCCAATCTAGTCCCACCTGCCAGCACCCGGCCCATATCCCTCCAAACCCTTCCTATTCATATACCCATCCAAATGCCTCTTAAGTGTTGCAATTGTACCAGCCTCCACCACATCCTCTGGCAGCTCATTTCATACACGTACCACCCTCTGCGTGAAAACGTTGCCACTTAGGTCTCTTTTATATCTTTCCCCTCTCACCATAAACCTATGCCCTCTAGTTCTGGACTCCCCGACCCCAGGGAAAAGACTTTGTCTATTTATCCTATCCATGCCCCTCATAATTTTGTAAACCTCTATTAAGTCATCCCTCAGCCTCTGACGCTCCAGGGAAAACAGCCCCAGCCTGTTCAGCCTCTCCCTATAGCTCAAATCCGCCAATCCTGGCAACATCCTTGTAAATCTTTTCTGAACCCTTTCAAGTTTCACAACATCTTTCTGATAGGAAGCACACCAGAATTGCACACAATATTCTAACAGTGGCCTAACCAATGACCTGTACAGCCGCAACATGACCTCCCAACTCCTGTACTCAATACTCTGACCAATAAAGGAAAGCATACCAAACGCCTTCTTCACTATCCCATTTACCTGCAACTCCACTTTCAAGGTGCTATGAACCTGCACTCCAAGGTCTCTTTGTTCAGCAACACTCCCTAGGACCTTACCATTAGGTGTATAAGTCCTGCAAAGATTTGCTTTCCCAAAATGCAGCACCTCACATTTACCTGAATTAAACTCCATCTGCCACTTCTCAGCCAGTTGGCCCATTTGGTCCAGATCCTGTTGTAATCTGAGGTAACCCTCTTCGCTGTCCAATACACCTCCAATTTTGGTGTAATCTGCAAATTTACTAACTATACCTCTTATGCTCGCATCCAAATCATTTATGGAAATGACAAAACGTAGAGGACACAGCACCAATCCTTGTGGCACTCCACTGGTCACAGGTCTCCAGTCTGAAAAACAACCCTCCACCACCACCCTCTGTCTTCTACCTTTGAACAGTTCTGTATCCAAATGGCTAGTTCTCCCTGTATTCCTTGAGATCTAACCTTACTAACCAGTCTCCCATGGGGAACCTTGTCGAACACCTTACTGAAGTCCATATAGGTCACGTCTACCGCTCTGCTCTCATCAATCCTCTTTGTTACTTCTTCAAAAAAACTCAAGCTCAGGGAATGTAGTACGAACAGCCAAGTTTCTGGTATTGAGACTGGCTCTAATGCAAAGATGGGTATGTCGGCTTCCAAGAGATCAATTGTGTTAGGGATTCTGTAGTCTGAGGTACAGACAGACGTTTCTATGGCCAGCAGAGAAAAAGCAGAATGGTGTGTTGTTTCCCTGGTGCTAGGATCAAGGATGTCTCAGAGAGAGTGCAGAATGTTCTCACGGGGGAGAGGGTCCAGCAAGAGGTCATTGTCCACATTGGAACCAGCGATATCGGAAGGGAAAAGGTTGAGATTCTGAAGGGAGATTACAGAGAGTTAGGCAGAAATTTAAAAAGGAGGTCCTCAAGGGTAGTAATATCTGGATTATTCCCAGTGCTCCAAGCTAGTGAGGGCAGGAATAGGAGGATAGAGCAGATGAATGCATGGCTGAGGAGCTGGTGTATGGGAGAAGGATTCACATTTTTGGATCATTGGAATCTCTTTTCGGTAGAAGTGACCTGTACAAGAAGGGAACTAATATACTGGCAGGGAAATTTGCTAGAACTGCTTGGGAGGATTTAAACTAGTAAGGTGCGGGGGTGGGGGGGGGGGGGGGGGGGGGGGGGGTGGGGTGGGACCCAAGGAGTTAGTGAGGAAAGAGATCAATCTGAGGTTAGGGAAAGATGTGTGAATACTCTCAGCCAGATCAAAATAATAAAGGAGGAAGTGTTGGATGCCTTGAAATATATTAAGATAGACAAGTCCCCAGGGCCAGATGGAATTTATCCCACGATACCATGGGAGGCAAGGGAGAAAATAGCTGGGGCTTTAACAAATACCTTTGCATCCTCTTTGGCCTTCAGGAGAGAACCCACAGGACTGGAGAATCGCCAATGTTGTTCCTTTGTTTAAGAAGGGAAATAGAGATAATCTAATAATTACAGGCCGGTGAGCCTGATGTTAGTGTTGGAGCAGCTGTTGGAGAAGATACTGAGAGACAGGATTTATTCACATTTGGAAATGAATGGACTTGTTAGTGATAGGCAGCATAGATTTATGTGGGGAAGGTCATGTCTCACCAATATGATTGAATTTTTTGAGAGGGTGACAAGAATAATTAATGAGGGAAGGGTCATGGATGTTATCTACATGGAACTTCGTAAGGCATTTCATAAAGTTCCTAATGGCAGGCTAGTATAGAGGATAGAATCTCATGGGATCCAGCTGGCTAGATGGATACTAAAACTGGCTTGGTCAGAGAAGGTCAGAAGTCACAAAACAGCAGTTTATAGTCCAACAGATCTATTTGATATCGTGAGCTTTCGTAACACTACACTTCATCAGGTGGAGTGAAGAGAAGCACACAGGCACATAATTTACAGGCAGAGAGATCAAAAGATCATAAAAATGGTGTGAGTAGAGTGTGGACAGGCTGAATAATAAGTCTCTGCAGAGACTTTAGTGTTCCGTAGGAATCAGTGCTGGGATCTTTTTTGTTTGTATATATAAATGGTCTAGATGAAATGTAGATGGTCTGATTAGTAAGTTTGTGGATGATACCCAAATTGGCAGAGTTGCAGATAGTGAAGAGGATTGTCAAAGGATACAGCAGGCTATAGAGAGATTTCAGATTTGGGCAGAGAAATGACAGATCAGGTTTAATCCACACAAATGATAAATGGATAACACGGTGGCTTGGTAGTTAGCACTGCTACCGATTGGGGTGGGGACCTGTGTTCAGCTCCAGTCTCAGGCTACTGTCTGTATGGAGTTTGCTCATTCTCCCCTTCTCTGTGTGGGTTTCCTCTAGGTGCTCCAGTTTCCTCCCACAATCCAAAGTGTGCTGGTGAGGTGCACTGACCATGCTAAATTGCCCATAGTGTCTAGGGATGTGCAGTCTAGGTGATGGGAAATGCAGGGTAACAGGGACAGGGTAGGGGTGTGGGTCTGGGTGGGATGGTCATTCAAAGGTTGGTATTACTTGATGGGCCAAATGGTGTGCTTCCATACTGTAGGGATTCTACGATTGTATTCCATTCTCTGATGTATTTATACATGGAAAGTCTTTGACACTGGTCCAGCTCCCTCAGAGCCAGCCCTCAGAATGAACATGATATCTGATACTCCTCTTTGTATCTGTCAGCCAGAGCTTTGATTGGACTGAATTAACAGCCCCAATCGGGGAACTCATATTGTATGATACCCACCTGGCTGACCTCCTAACAATCATGACACACAGCTAGAGATTCCACAAGTCAGTGGGATGTTGCATTTCTTCAATGAGCACATCCTTGAAGCCCTTCCTCTTCTCTTTTGATAACTGCATGATGTGATGAAGCCTCGCATAGAGAATGTGTTTTGGTAGACTTGCACCAATCATATGGATGATGTGGCCCAACCAATGCAGCTGACTGAGTGTATCCAGTGCCTCGGTAGTGAAGATGTTGGCCTGAGTGAAAGGACACTGATATTAGAGTTCCTTTCCTGTCATTAGATTTCCAGGATTTTGTGGAGGCATTGCTGATGCTTTTTTTCATGGGTTTTGAGGCATCTGCAGTACATTGTTCATGACTATGATGCACACATTCCAGAAGGGCAGGTAACACTGCTGCTTGTAGACCATGAGCTTGGTGCTGGATTTAAGATGTTTGTCATTAATCCTTGCGGCATACTGCTGATCACAGGCCTCTAGTCATGATTTAATACCTGCCATTGAGTACAAACTGTAAGGGAATGTGAATAGTAGGATTGAAATCTGCTACGTAGAGAATTTTGGACTGTAAGTTATGGATATCCAAAGGAATAGAGTCATAGAGATGGAAACAGGAAACAGACCCTTCGGTCCAACTCATCCATGCTGACCAGATATCCCAACCTAATCTAGGCCCACCTTCCTGCATCCGGCCCATATCCCTCCAAACCTTTCCTATTCTCATACCCAACCAGGTGCCTTTTAAATGTTGCAATTGTACCAGCCTCCACCACTTCAACTGGCAGCTCATTCCATACACGTACCACCCTCTGCGTGAAAATGTTGCTCCTTAGGTCTCTTTTATATCTTCTCCTCTCACCCTAAGCCTTCTTGTTCTGGACACCCCCACCCCAGGGACAAGACTTTGACTATTTATTCTATCCTCATGATTTTATAAACCTCTATAAAGTCACCCCTCAGCCTCAACACTACAGGGAAAACAACCCCAGCCTATTCAACTTCTCCCTATAGCTCAAATGCTCCAATCTCAGTAACATGTTTGTAGATTTTTCCTGAACCCTTTCAAGTTTTACAACATTCTTCTGATAGGAAGGAGACCAGAACTGCACGCAATATTCCAAAAGTGGCCTAACCAATGTCCTGTACAGCCGCAACATGACCTCCCAACTCCTGTACTCAATACTCTAACCAATAAAGGAAAGCATACCAAACGCCTTCTTCATTATTCTATCCACTTGCAACTTCACTTTCAAGGAGCTATGAACCTGCACTCTAAGGTCTTTTTGTTCAGCAACGCTCCCCAGGACCTTACCATTAAGTGTACAAGTCCTGCTAAGATTTGCTTTCCCAAAATGCAGCATCTCATTTTTATCTAAATTAAGCTCCATCTGCCACTCCTCAGCCCATGAGACCATCTGATCAAGATTCCATTGTAATTTAAGGTAATCTTCTTTGCTGTCCACTACATCTCGAATTTAGGTGCCATCTGCAAACTTACGTACTATACCTCTTATGCTCACATCCAAATCATTTATATAAAAGATGAAAAGTAGTGAACCCAGCACCAAATTCTTGTGGCACTCCACTGGTCACAAGCCTCTAGTCTGAAAAACAACCCTCCATCATCACCCTCTGTCTTCTACCTTTGAGCCAGTTCTGTATCCAAATGGCTAGTTCTCCCTGTATTCCATGAGATCTAACCTTGCTAATCAGTCTCCCATGGGGAACCTTGTCGAACACCTTACTGAAGTCCATATAGGTCACGTCTACCGCTCTGCTCTCATCAATCCTCTTTGTTACTTCTTCAAAAAAACTCAAGCTCATGAGACATGATTTCCCACACACAAAGCCATATTGACTATCCCTAATCAGTCCTTGCCTTTCCAAATACATGTACATCCTGACCCTCAGGATTCCCTCCAACAACTTGCCCACCACCGATGTCAGGCTCACTGGTCTATAGGTCCCTGGCTTGTCCTTACGATACTTGTTTTTTCTTAAAGAGAAACCTTCTTTTAGAAAAGAGATTTCTTGAAAGTCCTGTGTCTTGTGATAAATTTTTGTTTACTGCAGATCCCTTACTCGGGTTTATGATTGTCACATTACAGCTTTGCTTTGGAGATTGTGTCTATTTGGATTTTCTAGTTTTTGGCTAGCTTGGAGCAAGAATGAGCATCCCAATCCAACCCATCTATTTATGAGGGAACCTCTTGTGGTGGGTCCAGTGTAGTATCTGTTTTGAACCCTGATTGTCCTCCTGTGATGTGTCTGGAAGAATCCTTGATTCAATGGAGTGTTAAAGGGGCTTGGAACGCACTGGCTGCAACAGTAGCAGGCTCGCCAACATTAAGGGAATTTAAATGGTCATTGGATAGGCATATGGACAAGAATGGAATAGTGTAGGTTAGATGGGCTTCAGATTGGTTCCACAGGTTGGTGCAACATCAAGGGCCTTTATTGCACTGTAATGTTCTATGTCTAATATTTCCTAAGCAAAATGTGTTGGCAAAGTCCGCAGAGACATCTCCTTGCATTTGGCAATGTTTGTTCTTGTGCACCAGAATGGCAGACCAAGAGATGTCTGAACATTCTACACTTTATCCTTTATTTTTCACCCAGTGACTAAGATCTATTGGCCAAAAGTGTTTTTTAATCATTTTTCCTGAATGTTTGCAAACTAAATAGGTTGACCAATTTTGCATTTTCATTGAATATGTCTTCTTTATAATGAGTAATTTTATGTTTATCAAGAAAACATGGAAGATGGACCTTTTTCTTTTAAGTCAAATACAGAGGAGACATATGATTGGCCATTATTAAAAACCAGGTAAAACAATTACAGATAGTTCTCAAATAACGCCGCAATTGTGGTCCTCTGCGATGCTGTGTTATAGAAAATCATGCAATACAAATAATGGGCATATGGGAAAAACAGGGTTGGGACAAATCACCAAAAGTACCAGTAAAGATTGAAACAAAAATGGTAGTTAGCCTAACAGAATAGAGTGGTGCTGGAAAAGCACAGCAGGTCAGGCAGCATCCGAGGAGCAGGAAAATCAACGTTTCGGGCAAAAGCCCTTTGTCAGGAATAGATGAAGGGCTTTTGCCTGAAACGTCGATTTTCCTATTTATTGGATGCTGCCTGACGTGCTGTGCTTTTCCAGCACCACTCTAATCTAGACTCTGGTTTCCAGCATCTGCAGTCCTTGTTTTTACCTGACACAAATGATAGCACATTCTAAATAAAGTTTGACCTGTTGTAACTGTTGTATGGTACTGTTTAGTGCAATTCATCAGAAACTTCAACTGATTGCTCTCAATTGGTATCTATAGCTGTTGGCTGCACTATATTCTAGCCAGTCTTTTGATTCCATCCAAGGGTAACACTGCACAAGTCAGATCCCAGAATGAAACCTGCCTTGGTAGATCAAGGGCTGAATCTTAATTTCTTTCACTAAGTGTCAGTTTTGTCAAAGTTTTCAGAGGGTTTCACATTGTGGTGCTTGGGGATGTCTACTACCTAATTTACAAAACCCATCTGCTTTATTATCTACCCCACCCTTTGGTGCTCCTCCCACACATTCTAGCGCCATTGTACTATGTGCCATTTCTAAAACAACTCACCACTTCCTGGATATCCCAGAATTGATGAACATCTGTGGTGCAGCACCATCTGTAAAAAGACATTGCACACCCAGCCAAGAGCTGTCAGACCAGAGCTCCCCTGCATGGTTCCTGATATTCAACCTGGATGTGGGAGAAAATGGAAAATTGGTGCCTCTCTTTGTGGGCAGGGACATGGAGATGCTGCTGATGGGGATGGGGTGATGCAAAGGTAGGATGTCCTTTTCTCCCATGCCACCAGAGGACACCGATCTACTGGAACCACACCAACCTGGACCAGAGTTATCATCCAGGCCAGTGCAGTCTCAACCATCTGAAGGAATGCACAGAATGTAGGAAGAAGATCAATGACCTTCTCCACTCTCCCTGTGAAAGTGCCACCATCTTCTTGCTGATACCTCACTCATTCTATCTCTGTACTGTACCCACCATTTCTTGCAACATCTTCCCTACTCATCCTCACTAACATCTGACCCTGACTCACCCTGAATCTCTTCTGCACAGACTATTCAGCCCCTCAGGACATCTCCACACATGGACCAAAAGTAATAATATACCATCCCCCTCACCCACTATGAGCAGAATTTCCTGACTCTGACCATCTGAGCATTTGACTGACCGTGTCCAAGCCCCTGTATTGGTATTTTCTTTGCAGTTGGTTATCATAGTGATTAGTCACTGAAACATTCACAAGAATCTGCAGATATTAACATCTAAACATATCTTTAAACAAAAATAGGAAAATAAATCTCTTAATACAAACAACAAATCAAGTTTCAAACTACTCCTTAACATTGTCCTTTTACTGTTCATCAAATCCAGTGAAATTTCACTCTTATCTCAACTCTAAGTTTTTTACTTAAGAGATTACTCCCAGCTTCTTGTCCTCAGGCTGTAGAGACATTTTCACAATGCTTTTCCAAGTCCACCAGCATAAAAATTACACAATACCGTTCACAAAACATTTCATGAGAAAGTGCACAAGCCGAGTGATTATGTAATGCCAATTGGAGTCCCGTCCTCCGCGCACACGACTCCTGATACCAGGGATGAGAATCGCGTAACAGAGAACGGGAATTCGCCTTATTAAAAAAAGATCAGCAATTCAAAAATCATGTTACAGAAAAATCGTGTTTCATAAAAGTGTGTTATAGGAGAACTACCTGTACCTTTTAGTTGTGACCCGTGGGGCAGTGAGTGATGAGAAAAACAGTACAGTTCTTGTAACTCGATCATACACATGAAATAGGACGGGGTGGTCAGGCAGCACAATTCTCATCGGAAAAAGTGAGGACTGCAGATGCTGGAGATCAGAGTCGAAGAGTGTGGTGCTGGAAAAGCACAGCCGGTCAGGCAGCATCCACGGAGCAGCAGAATCAACGTTACGAGCATGAGCTCATGATCATTTTAAGGGGCTATCAATGTAACCACCAGAGATTTATACTCTAGTTTTCTGAATTTAAAGTGGACGTATTAATGAGCAGAATAGAAAGAGATTTTCTGGACCAGACTCTGGTTTATGAGACTGAAAGTGGGAAATCACGCAGGAAGAAACGTAATATATTAGCTTGAATGTTTATCAAAAATATAAAATAATCAATTTGAAGAATGACCTTTCTACTTGTTGATAATTTATTCAACTGTTTTGTTTACCCAGGACCATAAAATAAGCCCTAAAAAATGTACTCTTGGAGCAACTAAAGGATCAGAAGAACACAATAAACAGTCAATAGAATGCATTTTAAATGCAATATTACCTCCAAGGTAAGTGGATTTGAGGGCTTTTCTTCATTAAGTCTGTAAGTTAGCTCACTGAGCTTGAAGGTTTGTTTTCAGATGTTTCGTCACCATACTGGGTAACATCATCAGTGAGAGTCTCTGGCGAAGCCAGTATGGTGACGAAACATCTGAAATCAAATCTTCAAGCTCAGCGAGCTAACTTACAGACTTATCATCAACCTGAGCTACAAATCTTCTCAAAAATCTCTTTTCTTCATTTTTCAATCTCATATTTATGGTATTCTTGGGTGCAGTCAAACTATAAAATAAACAACTTGGACAATAACTTTTAATATTTGTAGTTGATCTCCATAGTATTGCAGATGAAAAATGTCTGAATAAAATGATTGTCCTATAACTGTGCAGCTATCTCTAGGTTAGCATTGTAAGGCAAGATTTAGGTAGGACTTGTCAGAATCATTCTTTATTTCATACAAATTATTTTCTGTATAATTTAAGAATAATGAGTATGTTATACTTTGTCTTAATGACAACAGAATAGCTTCGTTATTCCCTCCTACACTACAAGGATATGTTCCTTCTTCTTGTAGTTTCCTGTCTTTTATGTAGCCCACCTTCTGCTGTCCAACTCTTGCACAACATCCTTTAAAACAAAACAAACTCCAGTATCAGCTCTTAGTCAAACTAACTCTTATCCTTCCAGTAGATTCTACTTGTTTAACTTAACAGTAAATTTTTAAAAATGAGCAGGTGATCTCTTTGAAAAACTTAAACTTCTTAGAAGGATTGACAAGGACAATACGAGGAAGATATTTCCCCTGGCTGCAGATGCTACAACTAGGAGTCATTTCCCAGTATAACAGACTAGCTGTATTGAATGTAGATGAAGTGAATCCTTGACACACTGTACCCTAGGGGCTTTGAATGATGGGTTCAGCATACTCAAGACAGAGTTTGTTAGATTTTGGATGCTAAGGGAATTAAGGGATATGTAGGTTAGGCAGTGAAGCAGAGTAAAGGTAGAGGTATGATCTTAATGATTGGAGAGGCAGGCTCTAGGGTCGTATGACCTCTTGCTTCTATTCTACTTATGATCTTGTGCCATTATCTGTCCTTAACTCTGTTTAATACTGCTTCAACTCTGCATACAAAGGAGTCGGTCTCTCACTCAACATCAGTGAGAACAATTCTCCACCAGCCCTCTCCTGGACATGCATCTACATCTCTGGCATTTTGTTGATGGAGAGGCTTTGGATCTCATTGAAGAAAATGCCTACCATTATAATGGTGACCTTTGAGAAAGATAGCTGAAGTTGAGAATCAACTATGCAAGTCAAGCCTTTCAAACCAATGTTTGTGCAACAGAGATCCTCATAAGTATACAAAGTCTACCATGTTGTTTTATCACATACACACACTCTTACATACTCACACACTCAAGCAGATCCTCTCTCATGCACACATATATACCCTCTCCCCACACTCACACTCATGCACACACCCTCTCACAGGCTTATACTCCATCACACTCACACATACACTTTACCAAGCTTGCACACACGCAAATACACACTCTCTCACGTGTACTCACACTCACACGCATTCACTCTCTCTGTCTCATGCATACGCACACACATATAAGTCTATGGGGTGAATTTGTATTTGCAGAATTATATTTGCAGATACATTCTACTTTGCTCAAAAAATGCACAATCCACAGGCAGTCAATGCAGGCAGTCAATCCATGTAATATTTTGTAAATTCCACTTTGGAAATAGAACCAGTCTGACTCAAGACTGGGATACAGAGAGACTCTAACCTCCCACCTTTAATGCATTGTTTGAGCTGAGATGTCACCTTTTTTTATAAAACCTTGTTATCTCAAGAATGTGACTTAAAAGAAGTTCTGGGATTTACATATTAATGAACCGAAACTTGAAACACACTCTAAAAGATGAAAGACTTAACAACAATCTAGGTTTGTTCAATCTATCATTTCAGTTGCATGACACTGTAATTTTTTGCTATAAATCCTGTGCCTTAGGGTCCTGTTCCACAACTACCTGATGAAGAGCAACGCTCCGAAAGTTAGTGCTTCTAAATAAACCTGTTGAACTATGATGTTGTGTGATTTTTAACTTTGTCCACCCCAGTCCAACATTGGCTCATCCACATCATGGTTTCCAAAGGCTGTCCAACATCCAACAACAAGGCACAAGCCAGGAGTGTGATGAAATACTCTCTTTTCATGGATGAATGCAACTCTAGCAATACTCAAGAAACTTGACTCCATTTGCTTGACTGGCACCACATCCACAAACATTCACTTCCTCCACTAATAATACTCAGCAATACTCTCTACTATCTACAAGATACACTGCAGAAATTCACCAGAACTCCTTGGCTAGCACTTCCAAACCTACAACCACTGCCATGTACAAGGACAAAGGAAGCAGTTATATGGGAACAACAGCATTTGCAGGTTCCCCTCCGAGCCATTCACCATCCTAACTTGAAAATATATTGCTGTTCCTTCAGTATTGCTGGACAAAAGTCCTGGAACTCTCTCCTTAATGGCATTGTGGTCTATCTATAGCACATGGACTGCAGCAAATCAAGAAGGTAGCTCACCACCTTCTCAAGGGCAACTAGAGATGGCCCAGACGGTGACACCCATGTCCCATGAGTGAATGAATAAAATATAACAGGGCTTCATCTCATAAGCCAAAACATAGACAAAACTTTTAGCATAATGGTTTAGTAACTATCATACTAATAGGAAGAATTCATTGTTAGTAATATCAGATGATTTAAAATTACATGTACATAGAACATAGGGGAAGAAGATTCTCATGGAGTCTCAGTAACTACTGTAAACAGTCAATACATGTTCATGAGTGTTCACTCGCATGGTTTCCAGTCCTCATTCCTAAAGGCACCCATAACCCAGTCATTATATTAATACAAGAGAAGTGTCAAAAATAGAAAGAGAACAAGCAGAACTCTAGCTCAAGAACCTCCCATCCTCTCTGCCAAAGACATGTGCCTCTAGGATTGGCCTGGCTGAGTACTCTTAAAACATCTCAGATGCCTCTCAAGTTTTAAGTGACTGACAGCTATGATGGTAATGTTTGGAGCCTATTTTTTTCCCATTAAGTTTATCTTGTTCATTAGGAGCTGAAAATGTGTTGCTGGAAAAGCGCAGCAGGTCAGGCAGCATCCAGGGAACAGGAGAATCGACGTTTCGGGCATAAGCCCTTCTTCAGGAATCATTCCTGAAGAAGGGCTTATGCCCGAAACGTCGATTCTCCTGTTCCCTGGATGCTGCCTGACCTGCTGCGCTTTTCCAGCAACACATTTTCAGCTCTGATCTCCAGCATCTGCAGACCTCACTTTCTCCTTGTTCATTAGGAGCATCATTAAAATATTATATCAACGGCTGCCCACGGCAGCATCATCCCTGATCTAAACAAATAAATCAGAAAGGGATGAGGCCTTTGCTTCATATTTTGGCTCATTTTTCAAGGAGGTAAGTGGAATTGACTGGTGTAAATGGAATCGGCTTTGACTATGACTCTACATTCACTTCCTCTCCATAAGCAGTTCTCATCTGGATTTGTTTTTCAATTTCTTTTTGGAGAGATTGGAGAAATACAAGAGGATTACTGGAAAAGACAATATCCAGAGTGATTGCAAGCAGCTTCTGTTGTTCATATGCTTTGGTATAATTATATTTTGTGCAGTATGAACACTGACCTGAACATAAGACTGTTCATGGGAGTGACCAGTGTGACTGTGCCTGAAAGGATGACCATTCATTCAGCTTGATAGTAAATAGTTTGTGGGCGGCACGGTGGCACAGTGGTTAGCACTGCTGCCTCACAGCGCCAGAGACCCGGGTTCAATTCCCACCTCAGGCGACTGACTGTATGGAGTTTGCACGTTCTCCCCGTGTCTGCGTGGGTTTCCTCCGGGTGCTCCGGTTTCCTCCCACAGTCCAAAGATGTACAGGTCAGGTGAATTGGCCATGCTAAATTGCCCGTAGTGTTAGGTAAAGGGGTAAATGTAGGGTTATGGGTGGGTTGCGCTTCGGCAGGGCGGTGTGGACTTGTTGGGCCGAAGGGCCTGTTTCCACACTGTAAGTAATCTAATGTAATCTAGTTCAGTTTTTACCCAGTCTGGCCACTTTCCAGTAAAAGATAGCCTTATGTTTGATATTTGATGCCTTAATACACTCACTACAGTGAAGAACATGCAGGGTTGTTTTGCTCATTCCTTTCCCACTTGCAGCAGCCTCAAACCGATTGAACATTGGAAACAGTTTTCATATTTTCAGTCACATCCTGACTCCCGTTCCTTCTGATTTATGTGGAATTGGGCCTTGCCTAGCACTTATGTGATTTAAGTACTACATATCACTTAACCCAAGACTCAGTGTTCAGATCTTCTTGTATGTAGACCTGAACTGCTTCATTATCTAAGGTGGCATGAATGGTGCTGCACATTGCTCAGTCATCAGGGAACATCCCCACTTTTGACCTTTATGATGGAGGGGAGGACATTTGAGGCAGCTGAAGATGGGCCTAGGATACTACAGTGAGGAACTGTTGCAAAGATGTTTGGAGCTGAGATGACTGACCTCCAATAAACATTGCCATCTTTTTGCCAGGTATGACCCAAAATTGGAGAGGTTTTCAGGATCCCCATTGACTCTAGTTTCGCTAGTGCTCCTTGATAACGTGCTTGGTTAATTTTTTTCCCAAGGAAGACAGAATGGACAAAGTGAGCCTCTATTCTTTTCATTTTAAAGAATGAGGCAATCACATCAAAAATTACAAAATACTGAAAGGGATAGAGATGGCGATTCAGTAAGTTGTTTCCCCTGGTTAAGGGAGTCTGAAACCAGAATTAAAATTGTGTACAGGCTCAGTCCTTGAGTGTGTTTAAAGTAGAGACAAATAGATTTCTGCATACCAGTGTCATATAAGGCTACGAGAATGAGTAGGTAAAAGGCATTGAAGTGTTTGATCAGCCATGATCGTATTGAATGGATGGACAGGTTTGATGGGCTGAATGGCCAACTCCTGTTCCTATATTCCTATGTTCCAATACTGTCTTGATGTCAAGAGCAGTCACTCTCATCTTACCTCCGGAGTTCAGTTGTTTTGATCACATTTGGAGGCCAAGGAGCTGAGTCGCCCTGATGGAATCCAAACTGAGCCTCAGACTGCAGTATACTCCTTTGCAAATGCAGCTGGATAGCACTGTTAATTACCCTTTCTATCACTTTGATTGAGAGTTGACCATTTGGCCGGATTTGATTTGTCCTGCTTTTCAAGTATAGGACATATCTAGGCAATTTTTCACATTGTTGGGTAGATGCCAGTATTTGTACTGGAACAACTTGTGTCAGAGTAGTGGCATTTCATGTCTAGATGCAAGATTCCTGAATCAATTACTCTATGCATTTCCAGGAAGGAAGTCCCTCCCACCCCTCCTCAATAACAATAACTAAGTACATTGAGCCTTCCTACTGGGACTTCCTTCTTCATTAGGAGAATGTGGGGAAATGGTGGGTTTTCTTGACACATTATTTTAAAGCAATAAGTCTCAGGCATCAGGTAACTAGGGATCTCCTGGAGTGATAATGTTAATTTGTTCTTATTGTAATGGTTTTACAATCCAACAGCAAACTTTGAAAGACATTAGCTTGCTTTTAGTTTATTTAGAAGATGGAAGAAATGAATTTTCCTAGAGGATGGACCATCAATTTGGAACATTTTAGTTTTCAGCTCACAGATGACCTGGGGTCAGATGTGAGAACAGTTTCTCCTGGAGAAAGGAATTAGTTCAGAACAGTTAGGAAATAGATTACCTCAGTATAAGGGTTTAGTTTGAAAAATCTTTACTAGAAGTGGGCGGCACTGTGGCACAAGTGGGCGGCACGGTGGCACAGTGGTTAGCACTGCTGCCTCACAGTGCCAGAGACCCGGGTTCAATTCCCGACTCAGGCGACTGACTGTGTGGAGTTTGCACATTCTCCCCGTGTCTGCGTAGGTTTCCTCCGGGTGCTCCGGTTTCCTCCCACGGTCCAAAGATGTGCAGGTCAGGTGAATTGGCCATGCTAAATTGCCCGTAGTGTTAGGTAAAGGGGTAAATGTAGGGGAATGGGTGGGTTGCGCTTCGGTGGGTCGGTGTGGACTTGTTGGGCTGAAGGGCCTGTTTCCACACTGTAAGTAATCTAATGTAATCTAATCTAAAGTGTTTGGTTAGAAACCTGAAGGGGTTATTTGAAGCAAAGAAAATGTAAGTTCTATTGTGTATCAAGGAAAGGGTAATAAAATTCTTGACACAAGGAATTAAAATAAACAATAAAGTTGAGCACAAAGATGTGATAGAGAAGGGTACTCTTTCTATTATTTTAGTACTGTAAAGTAATGGCATTCATATTAGGTGCATTGGTATTAGATTTGGTTGAATTTTATTTTTACTGTGCATTTTGAAATCTTTTAAATTGTGTGAAATGTAAATTGCTTGTTTTGTTCTAGTTTACTTTTTCTCTTGTGTAATTAATTATAACTTTTTGTTAAAACTAAAGCTGCAAGATTGTGTTCACATGTTTCAGTGAAAAACCACAATATTAAATAAAAAAAAAGATCTGTTAAGCCAAGTTTTAGTCTGGAATCTGACTTGTCCAGTGATAACATTGACTGGGTCATAACATCTGACAATACGGTGCTGAATTTCAATTCAAGCCCTTCCATGTTCAGAAAAGGCTGGGATTCCATTATCATGGCTGACTCTTCTCTCTGAAAAGGCCTAACAAGCCACTCAGTTTAAGGGCAATTAGGGATCAGCAACAAATACTGGCTTTGCCAGCAAAGCCCATACCCAATGAAAGAATTAAAAAGGCAAAAGGTCTGTCTGCACAGTTAGCTGTTTGCTCAGGATAATTTTATGTTTGTTTCATAACTCCTCGAAGCAATCACAAACAAAAGCTATTGGGCATTAGAATCACGTGCTTGATGTCACCAGAATCCCAATAGATGATATTTGGGTGGCAAAAGGAAAGGATTCAATGTTTTGAAATATCACAGGAATGATTAAATCTGCATCAGTTTCCAAGATATGCACTAAAAATGGTGTTAAAAACTATGCATGAAGAAAACGACCATATAAATCTTAATTTAGTAGAAAACTGTTTCAAAGCAATTGAACACTAAGTCTTTCAATAATCATTTTTTCTGGGATGGTTTGAAATACAAATGAACGATCCTTGAATTCTATTGGCCTGCTTGATACCAAGGATTTTCATGGATGGAAATACTTTAAAAATGGAACAAATACTCACAGGAACCACCTGACCCACACAGGGGTTGATCAGGTTTCATGAAACCAACATGATTAAGATCAAAGATAGTCTGAGCTGAAATTAACATTTCTCCAAAGGCAATGAACCACACCAATCAGGCCTACAATGGAAGAGTGAAAAAGTCTATGTTTCCCATTATGAGAACCTTCTTCATTATGATGATCTTCATTTATTGGGAATGAAACATCTGCTGTAGTTACCAGCCGCAACAATAACCTCCACAAGTACTAAATGTACAAATAGCTTCCATTTCAAGGACATTCTTGGTAAATCAAAGGATGGAATGTTGAAATAAACATGGACTGAGAAAGCTGATTCCTTCACTACCAAGAAGAAAGGTGCCAGGTTAACAACACTGGCTGAAAAATAAGCACTAGGGAATGGAGGATTTAAAACAAAACTGCAATATTCATGATTGCTAACTGCATCCAAGAATCCAAATAATCCACCATGGTCACAGGTTAAAATCTTGAGCCTTAAGGATTCCGAAAGAACTTAAAACTGTGTGTTATTTTGTCTTTATTTGTACTGGACATTGTATGATAGCCCAAGCGTCTGCATGAAAATTGTATACTTGATGCATACAGCAGAAATAGTTAGCAACATTTTAATTGAAATGAGTTATAGCCTTCTGCTAAAACATTTGTAGTGATCGGCTGAGATGGCTGAAGAAATGGAACCTGGTTTACCCTTTCTCATCTGGTTGTAATAAATGAGCTTGAAACGTTGACTCCTTGGAGCCTTTCTCAACTGCTTCAATGGGAAAATGCTGTGGCATGTTGTTCCAATAATTTCTATTTAATTCAATATGTTCTTTCTTTCCCTGGTTCCAAAAACTTCAGTATTTTCTATACTGAAGGCATTAAATGCTACTGATGCAAAGTTACACTTTTTAAAACTTAAGCTGCTGAAGAACCATATTCTATGGTGCAAAGAATAGTTTGTGCCATGAGAACAATTGCCTTATTGCATTGCCTTCCAAAGGTGGCTGATATTTAGTGTTCCATTGTGAAAGTTACTGGAGAAATGCTAATGTTGGTTCAAAGGCTAGAAAGGTTTCAATATTATAAAACTGTCTACATCTTTAGGGTATGTACAGGGATATTTTCAGACAATCAATAGAATACATTGCAGGGAAAACATTATAGTGAGGGCAACATGGGATAGTTATAGTTTTCTTGTTTCTTCTTTATTCAGACAATGGATGGAGGATGGGAATATGTGGATTCAATATATATCTACCGCCCCAGCCACACGAACAGACGTGATAAATTTGCAGGATCAATTGGATCGGAAACTGCAACAAAGGCAAGCTCGGATGACAGGAATTTGCCCTGTTCGTCGGGAATTATATGGACAATGTCTTGGTGAGTGATGCATCTATTCAAACATTATAGGAGGTGTGTTCCCATTTTCAGTATTAAGTTGAATGAGATTCATGGCTTCCATTCCATTAAGACGTATCGTGATTTTTCTCATACTATCTTCTGCTTATCTTCTTACTAATTATGGAACTGGACTTTCAGGGACCTTCATCGTGAAATTGTGCTGCTCTGGTGACACCTTCCATTGTCCATGCTACTGGTGCATATTTAAAGCCCAGCTGTACAGCACTTCACTTTAGATGTTGCAAGCCAGGAACTACCCTTCACACTGTGGTGTTAGAATGATATGTCCTTTTTAAATGATGTAATTGAAAGTTCCGTACACCTATAGGTACTTCAGGGTTTTGATCTGTTGCAATGTCACTACTCACCCTGGTCATAAACATCGCCTACATGTTTGCTTTCTCAGGGAGGTGTGTTGAAGCTGTTAATTTTATCTACAGTGGCAGCCTTTGATGCAGGTTGTCTGTGACATTCTTTTATAAGAATGAGGTGGACGTGTTAGTGACAGTCTTAAGTTGTTTAAAAAGTGAATACCAACGATTTTACCATGGCATGCATAATGTTTAAAATGAGATGTGGAGTACTGATGGTTGTAACAGTGGTAGTTGTGAATCTGATGGGAAGGGAATTCACTAATTTGTGGTGCACTGATATAAGAAAGTAAAAAGAATCGGGGAGGGGCGTGTGTGAATAGTAATTGTGAAGGTGAGTAAGGTGTGAACTGAACAAATGAAAGCAGTTATTTTGACAATTTCAATGATGTCAGTGAACATTTTGCAGTATTGAAACCATGCGCTCAAATCCAAGTTTTTGGCATTGACCTCATACGACTAAGGGAAAGGAGCAGAAGTAAGCCATTTGGCCTTTTGAATTTGCTCTGCTATTCAATGAAATCATGGTTGATCTGATAATCCTCAACCCCACTTTCCCATAATCTTTGATTCCTTTATTGATTTAAAAATGTCCACCTGAGCCTTGAATATTGTTAGCAACCCACCTTTAGAATTCTCTGCAGTAAAAAAAAAGTTCCAAAGATTTAGTACCCTCTGAGGGTGAAAAAAAAGTCGTCCTCATCTCTATCTTAAATGGCTGCGCCCTTACTCTGTGATTATGTCCTCTGGTCCTCGACTTGCCCACAAGGGAAAATGGCCTTTCTGCATCTACCCTGTCAAGTTTCCGAAGAGTCTTGTATGCCTGAACAAAGTCTTCTCCTTCTTCTAAACTCCAAAGAGTACAGGCCCAACTTATTCAACCTCACCCATAAAAACCTTTGGTACCTGGGATCAATCTAGTGAAACTTCTCTCGATTGCCTTCAATGCCATTATGTCTTTTCTTAGATAAATGTCCCAAAATTCTTCACAATATTTGAGGTGTGGTCTAACTGGTGCCTTACATAGCTTTAGCAAGACCTCCCTATTTTGGTACCCCATTCCTTTGAAATAAAGGCTAACATTCGTTCGCCTTTCCTTTTACTAGCTAGTATTTTGTAAGTTAACACATGATGGTGCCCAGATCCCTCTGCTTCGGCATTCTGCCAGTTTTATCGACTCAATTAACCTGCCTATATTCTTCTGCAGAATCTTTGGGTTATTTGAGAGGACTTGAATATAAAAGCAGGGATGTACTTCTGAGACTGTATAAAGCTCTGGTTGGGCCACATTTGGAGTTTTGGGTCCCATATCTCAGGAAGGATGTACTGGCCTTGGAGCATGTTCAGAGGAGGTTCACAAGAAGATCTCAGGAATGAAAAGCTTAATATATGAGGACTCTATACTCGATGGAATTTAGAGGGATGAAAACTTACAGAAAACTGAATGGCCTGGACAGAGTGGATATGGGGAAGATGTTTCCATTGGTAAGGGAGACTAGGACCCGAGGCACAGCCTTACAGCAAAGGGAAGACCTTTTAGAACGGAGATAAGGAGAAACTTCTTCAGCCAGCAAGTGATGAATCGGTGGAATTCACTGCCACAGGAGGCTGCGGAGGCAAGGTCATTGTGTTTATTTAAGATTGAGATAGATAGGTTCTTGATTAGCAAGGGGATCCAGGATTACAGGAAAAAGGCGAGAAATAGGGTGGAGAATGGAGGAGCAGACTGGTTGGGCTGAATGATCTAATTTCTGCTCCTTTGTTTTATGGTCTTATGGTTATTTTTATCGCTTGCTTTCCCACCTATTTTTGTGTCATCTGCAAAATTGTAAAAATACATTCACTAACTTCATCTGAGTCATGAATATATATTGCAAATAATTTTGGAGCCAGCACCAATCACTGTAGCACACTAGTGGTTACAGGTTAACATCTGTGCCCTCCCATGAAAGTGCCCTCCCATGTTCCAAGTCTCCGTCTTCTATTAGCTATCCAAGTCTGTATCCATGCTAATTCATTACTACCAGTATCAAAAGCTTTTATTTTATTAAGTAGCTTAAGTGTGGTACCTTGACCACTTTGCACTTACCAATGAAGGTGTTTTCTCATGAGTTTCCTGCATTCTGGAGAATTGAACTGTCCTTTTGTCCACTGACTGGATATATCAAGAACTTCTGAACTTCCACTTCTTCCACGGACTTCCTGAAATCCGATTTATTTCTTTCAGAAGTTTAATGTGATGATTGCAACCAGAGTGCAAGTTCTCTTCAAGGAGTGTTGAGTGCCTTTAACTTGATCAGATTCACTACATTACCAGTTTTGCCAAATTTGTAATCAGTGCATAATCTGAATTATACTAGCTGCATATGTGACTCATGATAATGAACTAGCAACAACACATTCATCCAATCTCAACATAGACACTCAAACTTCACTGCATTTAAAATAAATCATTAATTTAAAAGGAACCTGAAGAACTCTAACCTGGAAAGATAAGGACCAGGTGCTGAAAAGTGGAAGCAGAATGGCTGCTCATTTATTTAGTTATCGCAAACATGATGTTTTGAAGGCCTCTGACTGTGATGTAAGTTTTCTATGGTTAACCATATCAGAGACCCAGGAGATTCCATGCAGGAATACTTGAAAACTCAAAGCTTCTTCCCTATAATAAGTTAACTTCTATTATTACCTAAAAAAAATCTATATAATATTTGTTGGCCCTCAAGTATATTTCAGCAGAATCCCATAATAACAAATTCACAACATCATCGATTGATTTTTACAGTCCATGTTTGGAATTTTATCACATGACAAACGGGTTAAATGGCAGGCTGGAAAGCCATATATGACTCTGCCCTGGTTATTTGCAAGACTGATAATCATATTTTAGGGTAACTAAAAACCATTGGGGTTGCCATCCCTTCAAAGACAACCACCGACCCATTAGGATCACCACTCGCCTGCTTTTCCTCAGTATTTTACTAACCCTCAAAATGTGATTTTGAACTTAGAATGACTGTTTGGAAGATTCCAACTATGTACCTTGGTACATGTTTTGTGAGAAAGTAGATTCTAGCAAGTATTATATTTATAGAAATGCCTTTTTTTTATTTTTGCAATAATCAAAGTTATTCCTTCCACAATATGACAGAAGATGCTGCAATTTCAAACCAGTATTTCTCTTAAACTTTTGCACACTCTTGTAAGTTAGTCTCATAATCAAGAACTGTGGTGTTCTGAGTTTAGCCAGTCTTAATGTCTTAATGTAAATACCTTAAGAGAGCATTTCCCCTTTTAATTTTTGCCCATTTCCTCACCTTTTCTGAAAGGCCTATTTATGCAGTACTCTTCTGGAACCATACACCACCATATTGTTATGCTTCATGTTGTATTTTCTTTCCTTATTTCAAAATTGTTGTCGTCTTGATTCTATAACATATCGATTGGCTCATGTTTCATTCTTTATAATTTCTTCGAACATAATACATTAGTTGATTTCCACTGATTTGGAACCTATTATTTGTAAATCAGTCTGACTCTGAAAATAATAGCTGCTTATTCCTGGTCGTCATACCTAAAGGTTTTTTTTCAGCTAAACAAAGTTCCAAGGATTGACCCAATTGTGCCGTAGTTGTAACCAGATTGAGATATCACTTCTTATGACTTGCATGACAGATCAAAAAGAGCTTCTACAGATCAAATTAATTTGCTACTGAGTAGAACAGGTTGTATAAAACTTAAACTTCCAAGTTTTGTTAAAATATCAATCATTATTTTTAAATTGATGGAGGTCAATGCTAAAAGTAGTGACTGTGATATTGCAGTAATAACTGCATTTGATTTAAATTATTTTACAGACGAGCTCATTAGACAGATCACCATCAACTGTCCAGAACGTGGATTATTGCTTCTTCGAATTCGTAATGAACTTCTCATGACTCTTGAAACTCATGAGACATTGTATGAAAGTAGTGTTGCGTTTGGTTTGAGGAAGGCTCTGCAAGGGGATCTCGAAAAGATTCATCTCCGAAACCGTGTAAGTTGCTACCACAAAGGCCATGTGTGAAACTTAAACTATGTGATGGGAGCCTTAGTCATTGACTGAAGAATTGGCATCAGCCCTGTGCTGTCACCTTTTGGGAACAGCCACCATATTAGGTGGCAATGTGACAAGGCTCTGAACTGGGTATTATTTGACTGTGGGTTGGGAGGTTTGTCCATGAGCTGCAGTCACTGAACCACTCTCAGGATCACGATTAACCAGTTGGGACTACTTAAAGACAATTAAAGGCCAATGAATAATGTCACCACATTTGCATAATATATAATGCCTATTAAAAATATTACAATTGAGGTATTGGGCCATTCTGGATTGGGGAGATACCATGAAAATGATCAAGACAACTTAACTACTGATCATGATAAACCACTGCCTGCAAAATGTTAAGAAATCTGAAACTTGCACCCTACCATCCACTTTCCCCTGCACTTTACAGAGGTTAAGTAAAGGAGGTAACCAACCCATTTTTCAAGAGTTGAGTTGATCATTTAAAAATTATCATGAAGCTATGATAATATATCTCAGAATTAACAACTCTTTCAACATTATTCCTTGCTGGACAGGTTTTCTGACCTAAGCAGGAAATCCAATAGCTAAAGGGGGTTAAGAACTGCTAATTACAGGAGGTAACTGGCTTTTATTTCCCTTTTAGAGTCAGCTTACCTGCTTCCAGCTCTCACCTACCTCCAATCTCTCCATCACTGCCACCAACTCCCATTCCACTTTCACTCTCATACTGATCTGTCAATTTCCCAATCGAGTTCCCAGAAAGCTCTTCCACTCTCCTCCATTATTGACCATTCTAATCTGCACCCTGAGACATTAATCTCTACTTCCCAGCTGTGTCCCGGTGCCAAAGGCCAACCCAACTGAGAGCGAGACAGCCTCAGTCTGCAGCAAAATCATCTGAACTGACTATCAGTATTATGGGCCTCCTCAGGGTTTATGACTGGGCCATGAGAATTTTGTTGCAAAAAATTCCACTCTAGCAAGTATTTGTAGTGAACTCATGCATAAATCTATGGATTCTGTCAGTATTCTTTGAGTTTACAGAGTAACAGAGAAATATTTTGGCAACCTTGATGCTGGTGTCATTGTATTAACTCAACTACTTGCATATTTTATATTGAATTCTGAGTATAAATGTAGTTCTTTCTTTCCAAAACTCATAATCCAAAAGGCTAGAAAATATTTAAATTTTTTACTAATAGATACATGTACTAGAAAGAGAAAAAAGCGACCTTCAAAAGGAACTTAGTAAAATTGAAGCTAAATATGAAGCAGCTGAGAAACGAGCTGTTGAGAGGAAAATGTTAGATGACAAGAGGCATTCGGAAGAAGCATTGGCCTTTAAAAAAACAAATCAACAACTGAAGGTAAAGTTACAAGTTTTGAGTATAATTGTGCAGAGGTATCCCTGGAAAATATCTGTGCTTTTATGCTGCCATGCATGGATTGTTATATTAAGATGGTGTCTTTTAAGAATAGTAGGTGGTGGTGCCCCGATAGCCAAGGGTAACTTCAAAGATAGTATATCTCTTCAATCCATCTATTTTTTACTATAGACACTTCCAGTATGCCACAAAAGGGTCCCTGTGTCTGCTTTTTCTAATTTAGCGTATTTACCTATTTTTCTCATCAACTTGGTCAGAGATGTTATTACACACCTCTGGAGCATGTGGGATTTGAATCCAGGTCTCTCAGTCGAAGGATACGCCCATTTATTTTTTATTTAAATGGTTTACCCACTGCACCTGTCCACAACCTCAAGTGATCGTTAATGACTGATTTACAGATGGTGGCTGGGATGCCGATTTTGACGCCTATCAGGCTTGGGTGTGAGTAGAAGGTGAGCTGAGCACATACCATATTGTGGGAGTGTGTAAAATCCAGCCCTGTATATTGATGAAAAAGCACCATGGACCATCAATTATCAGTGAAGAGAGATTATCAATAAAATGAAAAGGTGAGCTAATAGAATGTCACCTGTAGGTGAGGAAGAGGCTCATTCCACACAGGAAGCACAGTAGTGTTAGCAGTGTGGGCTGGTGTTGAGCAATTAAGAAGGAATTCTTTTGAGTCTCACCCAATGCCACAAACCCTGATCTCACACTCTCACAGATACCAGTTCCTCAGCACTGGGGACGACATGTAGTCCCAGCAATGGCTATCAGTGGTGCTGCTGGTATCACAGAACTGCTGGCCAATCCAATTAACTAGCATCTCTCCCAGGTGCAACTTCCTTTCAAAAAGGGGGTTGACAGGTGGAGAAGAAGGCATTTAGCACACTTGCTTCATTGGTCAGAGCATTGAGCAAAGGAATTGAACATCATGTTGCGACTGTACAGAACATTCATAAGAACATTCATTTGTAGGTTGCAGGTATCACTGGCTAGTCACCATTAATTGACCACCTTGGCTCAGTGGTTAGTACTGCTTCCTCAAAACGGTAGATACCTGGGTTCAATTTCAGCCTCGGGTAACTGCCTGTGTGGAGTTTGCACATTCTCCCCGTATCTGTATGGGTTTCTTCTCATGGCCCAAAGATGGGTGGATTAGTCGTGGTAAATTGCTCCATAGTTTCCAGGGATGTGCAGGTTATGTGCATTAGCCATGGAGAATGCAGGATTACTTGGGGGTGGGCTGCTCTTCAGATGGTTGGTGTGGACTTCAATGGACTTTCATACTGTAGGGATTCTATGATTCTTAGTTGCCCTTGAGAAGGTGATGGAGAGCCTTCTTGGACTGCTGCAGTCCACCTGCTGTGGGTCAACCCACAATGCCCTTAGGGAGGGAATTCCAGGATTTTGACCCAACGATAGTGAATGAATGGTGATATGTTTCCAAGTCAGGATGGTGAGAGGCTTGGAGGGGAACTTGAAGGTGGTGTTGTTCCCATGTATCAATTGCCCTTGTCCTTCTAGATGGAAGTAATCATGGGATTAGAAATGCTGTCTGAGGACCTTTAATGAATTTCTGCAGTGCATCTTTAATAGCTAATTAAAGGGACACCAGAAAGGTGCTAATATCATCTTCTAATTTTAATTGTATACGTTAATTCATCTACTCACATTTCTGAATTTGATTACTTCCGCACACCCAAGCCCATAATTATGTTATTATTCTTGAATCTAGAATATTAAATCTAGAGAAAAAATATAAACTGTTGGAGATGGTCAGATTTGTTCAGAACAGTATCTTTTAAAATTATGACAATTGGTGAGACTTTATGCCAAAGTAAATATGGTGGAATGTAAATAAAGATATGAGACAGGAATTGGTGAGGGTCTGAGCTGAGTACGTGTGTAATTTCCTGCTTCTGGTTGTACACTTTCGTCACTACTCTCCCCCTCCCCAGGAAAAAAAACATTTCCTGAAGTTTGCATCAGAGATGGAAAAGTTGTCAACCTGTAAAGTGGTATCTTGTTAGGATTATTAAAATGCTAAGTAAGTCATTGATCAGTTTTGAGGCCCCCACCACTCCCATTCTTTTTGCATAGCGCTGGGAATTCAGCAGCCCAGGGAAGAGACTGAAGGTAGCCTTTTGGTGGCAGACCAGACAGCCAATGGTTCAGGAGATCTCTGAGCACATCACATCTCTATACCTTAACCTACCCGAACACAGCCTCAGCCATAGATTGTCAGATGAAAAGATTCCCCCGCCATACTATTGGTCAGCCTGTTGAGGATTAAGTAGTAAAGTGGAAGACAGGGCCTGGTGATACAAAGTAAGACTACTCAATATGGCCTGTAATGAATTTCTACACATTTTGGTTACTGTCTTGCTTAAGCATATTTTATTTGATGACAGAAAAACACATCTGAGAAAGCTGTATGCATTGTTAAAATGGGATTTGCCTGATTTTGATGTCAATTTTATTTAACCTAGAATATATATAACCCTCATGATGTGACAAGGTCCATTGATGATAAGCATGACCTTAACCTACTCATTGACCAATCTGGATGGTCTGTCCAATTGCTGTTTTCAACATGGTGGAGGGTTTGAATATGCATTGTCACACTGAAATTGAGTTCTGGGCCCAAATGCAAAATCCTGGCAATAGTCCTGTTGGAACAAAATACTTTATATTTTCTACAGTTTTTATGTATAAAATGTTTTCATACTTTTTCTTGCATAAGAAGTTTTTTTTCTTTAACATAGCTACAACTTGAAGGTGTCATAACTTACAGAAGGTGAATTGCGTCCTGCTCTGACTCCTTACCTCTGAAGGTGGCATTACCTTTAATGCACCTTTCATCAGTAGTTCTGTGGTTAATGCCTGACAAGTGAAGAAAGAAGAAAATTACATATGTATTAATGTTGCATAAATATAGAAATTAAAATTCTCAAATTCAATTTTCATAAATTAATGTTTACCATAATTTTTTTTAATTAAACATAGATATTGTGAATGTTGGTTTATCATCTTAATAAAATGGTGAATGATGTGTTGCTTTAAGTAACAATAAAATGAAAATCAAACAATAATAGAAATTGCTGAAGAAACTCAGCAGGTTTGACAGCATCTCTGAAAGAGAAAGAGAATTAACATTTCGAGTCTAGTGATCCTTCTTCAGAACTGAAAATTAGTTGTCTTTTAATTATTAATCTTTGGGAAGCAGACACCACCAACAACACTGGCACTGGCCACTTCTAGTTGCTGAGGGGAAGTGGTTGTGGGGATTGGTATGGATTACTAAACCGCTCAAGAAGACAGTTAAGAGTCATGATATTGGTATGGAATAGAATCAGTAATATTGGTCAGTTTGCTTTTCTAAAGGATATGTGAAGACCAGTTAAGTTTTTTCAACAACTTCACACACTTTTTTGCTAACTTTTTCTGATACAGCTTTACTTTTCATTTTTCTAAGAATTGAACTCAAATTATAATATGCCAAAGTGAGGTATAAGCTATAATTTTCTGCATTCTTGATCCATGCTTGTGAATTAGTAGTTCAGTAACAAAATCTGTACATTACCTTATGAATATATGGAAATGACATACAGGAAAGAAAAGTTTCTGGTTTATTGAAGCCCACACTGTCATTGTGCATTGCAGGTATAGTTATATCCCCATTATAATTATACTACACGCAGAGGCCATGTAACAAGCTTGTCCCAAAACTATAATGTTTGCTATTCATTCATGACATTTGCATCGTTGCTGGTCTGGCATTTATTGCTTATCCCGAGTTGCCCTTGAACATGTGATAGTGTGGTATCTTCTTGAGTTGCTGCAGTCAAATCACTGAATGTAAAACTAAAATGTAAACCTAAAATCCAGGAACACTGGAACCATTATCCCAGCAAAACTGAAGGAACAGTGATATATTTCCAAGACATGATGGTAGATGTCTTGAAGGGGAACTTGCAGGTGATAATGTTCTCCTGAATTGGCTGGTTTTGTGACACCAAATGGTGGCAGTCATGGGTATGGAAGATACTGGCTAAAGAGCCTTGGCGAATTTCTGCAATTGCATCTAGTACACACTGATGCCACTGAGCTAATGTTGGAGTTAATGTTTGCGGATCGGTCAAATGGGCAGCTTTGTCCTGGAAGGTATCAAGTTTCCTGAGTGCTGTGTGGAGCTGTATTCCCGAGGTGTGTGGAGAGTATTTCTGCACACCCCTGACTTGTTCTTCATAGTGATGAGTAGCTTTGAGCATCAGGAGATAAGTTACTTGCTGAAGGATTCCTAGCCCCTAACATACTTTTGGAACCACAATATTTAAATATGTAGTCCAGTTCAGCTTCTGGTAAGTTGTAACCTCAGGCTTCAGAGAGTGGGAGATTCATCCGTGGTAATACTATTGAACATCAAGAGGCAATGGTTAGAATATTTCTCTTGACAGAGATGGTCATTGTCTGGCACTTGTGTGTGGAGAATTTTACTTGCCACTTGTCTGCCCAAACCTGGGTCTTGTCCAGGTCACAGTGCATTTAGACAGGGATTGCTTCTATATCTGAGGAGTTGCAGATAGTGCTGAACATTAAGCAAACATCCCATGTCTGACCTAAAGGCAGAGCAAGGTCATTGATGAAGGAGCTGAAGATAGTTGGGCCTAAGACACAACCTTGAGGAAGTCTGAAGTGATGTTCTGGGACTGTGATGACTGACTTTCATCAATCACAACTATTTTTCTTTGTGTCATGTATAACTTGAACCAATGGAGAGACTTCCCCCTGATTCCCGTTGACTCAGCATTTGCTAGAGCTCCTAAATGCCACACACAATCAAATGCAGTCTCAATGTTAAGGGCAGTTATTCCCACGTCACGTCTGAACTTCAGCTCTTTTGTCCAAACTGAGTGTTGGTGATCGAGTTATCGCTATACAAGTTTAATAGCACTATTTGTGACCCCTTCCATCACTTTACTGATTGAAAGTAGACTGATGGGGTTAGGAATTAACTGAGCTGAATTTATCCTGTTTCCTGTGTACAGGGCAAACCTGAGGAAATTGCAGACAGATGTCAATGTTGTAGTGGTACTGAAGCAGTTTGGCTAAGGGTACAGCTAATTGGGGAACTTTTATAAGAGTGAATTAAATTGGCTGAAGACAGGCATCACATTAAAATGCTGTAAATGCCTAAACTGTAGAAAATTGGAAGCAATATTATAAGTTCCTAGGCTAAACACCATGCAAAGTATACAGACTCTTGATGTTAAAAATTAAACAGAAAGGGCTGATCAAACTTAGCAGGTCTCACAGTATCTGTGAAGAGTTAACATTTCGGTCAAAACTGAAGAGGGCAGGAAAAGTGATGTGAATAATGCTGTAGTAAAAGGAGAAGGAAATTCAAATAGTACAGATGTGAATGTTTCCCAAGTGCTAGAGCCAAAGAAAGTGCTCACGGTAGTACAGAAAAGAGTTTGATGCAGAGTATGTATTAAAAGCAGAAAATAGGTCACCTCTACTGAGAGAAAACTTATGCAAACTAGATAATAGTTGGGGTGGAAGGGGTGGTGTGGGGTTAGGCTGTATTAATAAGGGAGGACAGCCAGAGTTCATGGTTGGATGTTGTGGAACATGAGTTCTGTCGTGAAGGCTGCAAAATGCCGAAGTAGAAAATGAGGTGCTGTTTCACCAACTTGTGTTGGGCTTTACTGGAACACTGCAGGAGCCTAGGAAAGAAATATTAGCATGACAGCAAGATGGTGTATCGAAATGCAACCCAACCAGAGGGTTGGGGTTATTCTTACAGACATAACATTGTACTGATAATTGAAACAGCATAGATGTTTTGCATAGCAGTCACCCAGTCTGTGTTTGGTTTCAACAATATAGAGGAGACAGCATTGTGAGTAGCAAATATAATAGATTAGAAAGAACACTTAAATCACTGCTTTATAGGAACATGTGTTTGAGGCCTTGGACATTGAGGAAGGAGGAGGTAAAGGGGCAAGTGTTGTACATTTTGCAACTGCATGGGTAAAAGCGACGGGTGGGTGAATAGATGTTGAGCGTGTTGGAGGTATGAACAAGGGTTTCATGGAAGGAACATTTCTTGTGGAATGCTGCCAGCGGAGAGGACAGGAAGAGACATTTGGTTGTGTCATCCCTAAGGAGGTGTGGAAATAGTGGAGGATGATCCTTTGATATGGAGGCTGTTGGGATGGATAATAAGGACAAGGGAATGCTATTGTTGTTTTGAGAACAGGAGATGGGTCAGAAGGGCTGAAGGCCCTGACAATCACAGTGATGGAGCAGGTTGGAAGTGGAAATTTGAGGAAAAAGAAAGACATACTGAAAGTACTGCTACATCATTGAACTGTCACACCAAAGAGAGCAAAACTGGGAGAATATAATAGAGTCCTTACAGGACTCAGGATGTGATGAAGTTTCATCAAGGTTAAGGTAGGTGTTCAGAGCTTACATTTTCAGCATTTCAACTGGATGTTGCCAGGTCTCAGACCTTTCTATTCCCAATGCCTTCACCCATTTCTTGATTTCAAATGATGCAAATTCAATTAAGTGAATCTTGGCTTCTATGATTTTGGCAGACATAGAAGACATGGGATGGATATTAGTGTAAGAAGTGATAAACTGGAGCTAATTATGGGGAATATGGATAAGGGGATGGAGAAGTGAGGAGCCCAAACTGAAGCCAGAGGTGAACTTGAAAATCAGAACCAGATACTAGGAAGGATGGATTTTTAAAATTCATTCATGGGATGAGGGCATCACTGGCTACACCAGCATTTCTTGTCCATCACTAATTGTCCAGGGGTCAGTTAAGAGTTCATCACATTGCCATAGATCTGGAGTCACATGTCAGCCAGATCAGGTAAGGATAGCAGCTTCCCTTTCCTAAAGGACATTAATGAACCAGATGGGCGTTTCCCCCCGCTAAATCAGCAATGGATTCACGGTCATCACTAGACTCTTAATTTCAGATTTTTATTGAATTTAAATTCCACCATCTGCTGTGATAGAATTCGAACCAAGGTCTCTGCAACATTACCTAGGTCTCTGGATTAATAGTCCAGTGATAATACCAGTAGGCCATCACCTCCTCTGCCATGGGTGAGAGCAGAAAGTGAGGAAATGAATCTAGAGTGTGCAAGTGTGCAGAGGATGTGAGTATATAATAAATAAATATTACAATATGAATATATAAATTTCTGCAAAGTAATTACTTTCTGGTTTATACCTCTGATTAAGTGTATTAAATGAGGAATAATGTCATATATCTTCGAAACAATCAGCTTGCTAAAAGTCAACATTTTTAAAGATTTTAAAATGAATGTCTTCTGTGTTCTTCACATTTGAGAATGTCTTCTCAATTCCGGTGGCTTTCCTGCTATTTACTGCTTCTGCTTGCCATTTACTATTTTATACCTAAAGTTTTAGGCCATTTCAAATTTCCACATCATTAATTACATCCTTGCTCAACAGGGTGGTATAATGCATTACTGTCGTTGATACGACTACATCAGACATGTCCACTAAAAGGTCCACAACTGTGAATTTGGAAATTTGTACAGCAAAGCTTTAGTTTTAAACAAGATCGAAAATTAGTTTCTTACACAACCATTGCTGAAAGTGCCTCATAGAAAAGCAACAGTTATTAAATATCGATACATATTAAAGTAGACTGGGATAAAAGATACTTGAAGAAAGTGAGGACTGCAGATGCTAGGGATCAGAGTCAAGAGTGTAGTGCTGGAAAAGCACAGCAGGCCAGGCAGCATCTGAGGAGCAGGAGAATCGACGTTTCGGACAAAGGCCTTTCTTCAGGAATGACGCTGTGAGCTGAGGGGGTGTTGAGATAAATGGGAGCAGGGTAGGGCTGGGAGGAAAGTAGCTGAGAGTGCGAAAGGTAAATGGAGGTAACGGTAATGGTGACAGGTTGGAGAAAAGGGTGGAGCGGACAGGAGGGAAGGAAGATGGACAGGTATGATGGGTCATGAGGGCGGTGCTGAGTTGGAACTTTGGAACTGGGGTAAGGTGGGATGGGGAAATGAGGAAACTGGTGAAATCCAGAATGATGTCGTGGGGTTGGAGGGTCCCGAGGCGGAAGATGAGGCATTCTTCTTCCAGGCATTGGATGGTTAGGGGGTGGCGATGGAGGGGGCCCAGGACCTGCATGTCCTTGGTGGAGTGGAGAGGGAGTGAAAGTGTTCAGCCACGCGCTAGTGGGATTGGTTGGTACGGATGTCCCGGAGATGTTCTCTGAAACGCTCTACAAGTAGGTGTCCTGTCTCACCAGTGTAGAGGAGACTGCATCAGGAGCAGTGGATACAGTAAATGACATTTGTGGAAGTGCAGATGGATGTGGAAGGCTCCTTTGGGGCCTTGGACAGAGGTGAGGGGGGAGGTATGGGCACAGGCTTTGAAATTCCTGTGGTGGCAAGGGAAGGTGCCTGGAGGGGAGGGTGGGTTGGTGGGGGGCATGAACCTGACAAGGGAGTCGCAGAGGGAATGTTCTTTACGGAAGGCAGATAGGGGTGGAGAGGGAAATATATCTCTGGTGGTGGGGTCCATTTGTAGGTAACGGAAATGGCGGAGGATAATGTGATGTATATGGAGATTAGTGGGATGGAAGATGAGGACTAGGACAGTTCTGTCATTGTTGTGGTTGGAGGGGTGGAGTTCGAGGGCAGAGGTACAGGAAGTGGATGAGATGTGCTGGAGGGCATCGTCGACCATGTGGGAGGGAAAACTGCGGTCTTTAAAGAAGGAGGCCATTTGGTGTGTTCTGTGTGGAATTGATCCTCCATGGAGCAGATGCGGCAGAGGCGGGGGAATGGGAATAAGGGAAAGCGTTTTTACAGGAGGCAGTGTAGGAGGAAATATAGTCCATGTAGCTGTGGGAGCCACTGGGTTTGTAGAAGATGTCGGTGTTGATTTGGTCAACATTGATGGAGATGAAGAGGTCCAGGAAGGGGAGGGAGGTGTCTGAGATGGTCCAGGTGAAATTAAGGTTGGGGTGGAATGTGTTGGTGAAGTGAATGAACTGTTCAACCTCCTTGTGGGAGCACGAGGTGGCGCCAATCCAGTCATCAATGTAATGGCAGAAAAGGTGGGGAATGGTGCCAGTGTAACTGCTGAACATGGACTGTTCCACATAACCCATAAAGAGACAGGCATAGCTGAGGCCCATGCGGGTGCCCATGGCTATCCCTTTTGATTGGAGGAAGTGGAAGAATTCAAAGGAGAAATTATTGAGGGTGTGGACCAGTTCGGCCAAACGAATGAGAATAAAAGATACTTGGTACAGTCATATTCATATCAAACTATTATCATTGCAAGCCTGCTACTTGCTTGAAAATTCTCTTTTGAAACGTAGGGGTTGTAAACTTGTGACTGAGAATTCAGCAGCTCTAAGGCACCAGTAGTTGAATACTTTGAGGCTTCTTCAGTTAGATAGAGTAGAACAGATTCTCAGAAGGATTGCAGGCTCCTTTATTTCACTTTAATGGCACTGCAGGTTATAGTCCTTGACAGCCTGGCTGGTTACATCAGTGCTCAGTTGGTTTGCCTTTTTCTCCTCTACCTGTCATTATGAAGGCCACACATTTAATTTTATCTTGAATTTGCATTTGAATAATTATGGAGACTTGGATTGTTTTGTTGAGGTCAATAAAAGGACACATTTTTCAACAAGGCGTTTCTTGAAAGGCACATGTCTTATGAAATTCCTATGGCATGATATGTAGGAATCTGGAAGAGCCAAGCACATATAAGTTGACATTTTTATTGGCCTCTTCTTCACAAGGATTTAATGCAGATTTGTAAAATGTGTCAGCCAAATGCTGGGAAAACCGTAAAATAAATCAAGCCAGCACTTCTAATTCCTGTACTGAAATTTGAGGAATTATTGAGTATGGTGATAGGAGCTGGTGTAGAACCCTTACCAAAAATGAAAGTAGGACACCAGTGCTGTTTTGAATATGGCCATTTAATTCTCAGATGCCATATGCTTGAGGACAATTACTGTTAAGGTAGTGTTTTGAAATTAGCCCTGTTCTTCATGCAAGATGGATTACCATTGGACATCCTGTTGCATAAAAGTTTGAACTTTATGTCTAGATATTTCACGAAGTTATGAGTTTTCTGGGAAGAACATTTAAAGTCTTCAGCATACCAACTGCAGACATGAAGGACTTGAGAATGTTGTTGTCAAATCTTCAAAATGATGATCAAGGCGCGCTGTCATAAGAATGCTCATGATTGAAACAACAGACAGAAATTTGTTGTTTGCCACCTGAGATTCATCCATTGAGTCTATTGAGTTTGGTTCTTTTTAATTAGTTGGAGACACAAGAAAAGAGATTCTCTGAAGCTCGTCAAAGAAAAGCTTTTAGAGCAGAAAGATGAACCCTCCATGTTAGACTATTCAAACATTTTTTGGGAGTGGCTCATGGGAGCCTGCATAATAGCTCAAGAACATGTTAGAGCATTGCAGACAACCGTGAAGAAATGGGCCAACAAGCTTGACATATCCTGAACATTTCAACCAAAGGATGATCCCTTAGTATTATTGCCTTTACAGTGTGAATGTTTGAAACCACAGTTCAGTGGATCATATAGGATTGGCAAAGCAATTTGTTTGTTTGACATCCCAGATACCCAGAAGAGGAATCGGCTGTTCAGATCAATATATTCAAATAATATCACATAATCAAGCAGAGTCAGTTTTGCGCCTCTTTATCTAACACTGGCAATGGAGGTAGTCCAGAGAAGCTTTATTAGGTTGATAGAAGGGTATAGAGGGACATATGAGATTGTATCGGTTGGGCCCGTACTCATTGGAATTTAGAAAAATGAATTTGGATGACCTTATTGAAACACACAAGACTCGTAGTGGATTTGACAGGGTGGTTGCTAAATGGTTGTTTCCCTTATTGGACAGTAAGACCAGAGGCCATCATTTCAGAAAAGGGTGTCACACGTTTTAAGTAAGAGATGAAGAGGATATTTTCTCTCACAGGGTTGTGATATTCTTTACCACAGAGGTCTGTCGAGCTGGGTCATAAAGTATTCAAGGCTAAGATTTTGAGTTTTTTTAATTAGTAAGGGAATCGAGGGATATTTGGAACTGGAAGGAAAGTGGAGTTGAATATTATTAGAATAGCCATGATCTAATTCGGTGGTGGAGCAAACACAATGGGCTGAATGGCCTACTTCTGCTCCTAGATTTTATGGTGTTATGGTCACCACTGGGACGTGAATCAGCAAGCATGGTACGTCAGGTGGTAACAACAGTGGAGAATGAAAGGTCTAATGAGAATGAGGCAGAAGGAGGACTAGACAATTTTCAAATTAATCCATGTGCTGTCAGGTTAGCTGACAATGAACTATTAGGGAAGCTTATACATCATGCCTTCTTATTTAGGTGCAGTGGAATGAGAAAACCCAGTAAAGCTGCTCAGAATCTAAACAAGTGTGTAAAGATAAACCAAGGTGTACATGTTTAACCAGGATTGATATAGATGTAGAAGAACCCTCTCCTATGTATTACAAAACACAGGCTTCTCATTTAGATCCAGAGAAATACGTCAAGGTAAAAGTAGAAACCAATGTATATTAGAATACTATCTAACTGATTTAAGTCAAAGTAGCTGTAGTTCCCCAATTGTGCTAGTTTCTAAACTTGATGGTTCACTTGATTCTGCGTAGACTGCAGAAAGATCAAAGCAGTGATAAAGACCAATTCTTATCCAATTCTTTGCTTGGAAGACTGTCAACAGAGTTGGCAGCACCAGATTTCTTACTAAACCAGATGAGTTAAAGGGATAGGTTTGTTTGACATTCAAAGCTAAACACACAATAGCCTTTTTCATATTAGTTGGTCTTTTCCAATGCAGAGTGATGCCACTTTGGCTGAAAAATGTCCTAAACAATTTCCAAAGACTGATGAATCAAGACAATATTCCAAACTTGGTGACACTCTGTATATATTGAGACTTGGAAGGACAAACTTATTAAAAATAGAAATACTACTTAGAAAATTAACCGATTTAGTGCTTAGCCTTGCCAAAAGTGCATTTTCAAAAGTGTGGGTCATTACATAGGGTAAGTAGTAGAGGAAGAACAAGTGCTATCATGAAGAGCAGAAGTATGCGCTTCCATTACATCGCCTGCTCCTGAAACTAAATGAGAAACTAAGATTCTTGGGCATGTGTAGTTTCTGTTGATGGGTTATATCAAACCTCAGCACTACTGTTGCTCCAGTGATTTGCTGGAGAAGAAAGTTAGTTAAGGTAGCTTGATCAGGGGATTGCCAAGCAGCTTTTGAGAGACTGCAAAACGTTTTGATCAATGAACTTATGTTGATTGCCCCTTATTTTACTAAAGTGAACACGGGAACAAAGAAAGAAGAGTATGCCATTCGACCATTTGAGCTTGCTCTGCCTTTTAATGGGATCATGACTGACCTGATTTTAACCTCAACAGCACATTCCTGCATATCCATGAGAGATTCTTGACTTTTAAATGTTATGCAAGACTATCTGCCACTACATTAAGAATATTTCAAGATTTTGCATTTACTCTCTTTTGAGGAATGGAATTCCAAAGACTCAGCTCTCTGAAAGAAAAAGAATATTTCCTCATTTCTTCTAAATGGGCAACCTCTTTATTTTTAAACTATGACTTCTAGTTCTAGATTGTCCAACAAATGGAAATATCCTTTCAACATCCACCCAGTCAAGTGCCCTTAGGATCTTGTATGTACCAATTCAGTCACCTCTGACTCTCCAAAAAATACAGGCCTAACCTGCCTAATGTTTCCTCACAAGGCAATCCACTCATTCCAGGTGCTGTCTAGTAAAACTTCTTTCAACTGTTTCCAACACACTAACATCCTTCTATTATGGTGACCAGAAATGTATATGGCACTCTAGATGCAGACTCACCAATGCATTATATGACTGAAGCACAACCTCCCTACTCTTGCATTTAAATCCCCTTGCAATAAAGCATCAATTTCTATTAGCTTTCCTGATTACTTGCTGTAGCTACATACTAACCTTCAATGAGGCATGCATGAGGATACCAGTTCTCTCTGCATCTTAGACTTTTGAAATCTCTCCATTTAGATCATATGATTCTTTTTTATTCATTCTATCAAAATGGACAATTTCACAATCTTCCACATTGTACTCCATTTGGCAGATCTTTGTCCACTTACTTAACCTATCCATATTCCTTTGTAGGCTCATTCTGTCCTCTTCACAAATCACTTTCCTCTTTATCTTTGGGTCATAGGCAAATTTAGGTAGCAATTGCTGCTGATGCCTTTGAGGTAGGTGCATCCTTATTGCAAGATCATGAGTTGGCACAATTAAATGAACATTAAATGAGTTACTTTTGAATGTTGAAACAACCCGAAAATTGTTCCTGGTGCTTAAATATTTTGAAGTCTGTGTCATAGCTACAGGGAGACATTGGTTTATTCTGATCAAATCCCCTGAGCCCTTGTAGAAAAACTTAAAAAAAAACAAAATGCTAGGCTTCTTCAGTGGAGTTCCATATTTTAGCTTCACTATTTAACAACAATTGTTCACATGGTGGAGGGGAAAAATGTAACTGCCAATGCTTTAAGAATGTAACTTTGTTTGAATTATCTAAGTATCCAGAAGTGTGTGAGAAAACCTATATACAGGGTAGATAATAGTGGGGAGAAAGGCAAATAGGAATGAGTGGATACATATATCTTAATTCTTAAAATATATTTTGTTTTTGCCAACTCTTTATCATAAAAAAAATTTAAAATGGCTTTATCTTTTTTGCAAGGTTGGAGGTGTTATGAAGGCTTCATATTCAATATTGTTTGTGGACTTGAGTTTAAAGGATTGTGGATACCTAGCTTTACCTTAAATAGGCTTTTAACAAGTAACTTATCTTGTGATAATTGCTTGTTTACGTATACCTGGAGTTTCATCTGTCTTGGAAATTGTTTGTTTGGATTTTTCAGTTGAGTAGAGAAGGATAAGAACTTCCCTGTCCAGCTCTCCTGTTTCTAGAAAAAAAAACTTGTTCTGGGTTCAGTGCAGTAATTAGAGCTCTGCCCCATTTTGAACCCTGACCATCCTCCTGAAGAGTACTGCAAAGAATCCTCAAGAGTGGGTTTTTTGAGCAAGCAGCATCAGCAAAGATCACAGAAACATCTGCCTGTATTTGTTGACATTTGTTTTGACAAGAACCTCACTCTTGTTTTAATTTACCTTGTACCAGTTCAAACTGGTTTCAGATGCTCAACAGTCTGCGTTCCAACACCAGAATCAAACATAGGATGATGGCAACATCTATGGACAGGGACACATTGACCCAAGTGCTTGTACTACCTGGGATTCTTACTCCACATACCTACGTCCTTCCTGATGGCAGCAGCGGGAATGGTGAGAGTGCAGAACTGGGGGCTGCTTGGATGGTAAATTTGCCTGTTAAATACTTACCACATGAATAGGCAGAGCGAAGACTCAACAGGAACGAAAGTGGACATGGGGACTGCTGATTACGTGAACTGATATATTCGGGATGTGGCGGAACCTGAGACACTACATGTGGTAGTGTCGAGGGTGTGGTGCTGGAAAAGCACAGCAGGTCAGCCAGCATCCGAGAAACAGGAGAGTTGACAGGAGAGACTACACGTGTAGTGTCTCCCACCTGTCCTCATCTAACCAAAAAAACAAGACACTGTGTGGAGGGCTGGTAAGGTAAGCATTTTTAAAAATTTATTCAATCTTTCTTGGCAATTTAGATCAGATGAGATAGAGGCTCGGGCAGTTGCATGCTCCTCTTGTAGGATGTGGGAAGTAACTAGAGTCCCTGTTGACTTCGCCTGTGAGAAGTGCACCCAACTCCAATTCTTCATAGACCATGTTAGGGTACTGGAATTGGAGCTGGATAACTTTGGATCATTCAGGAGGCAGAGAGGATGACAGAGAGGAGTCAAAGGGAGGCCATCACATCTAAGTTACAGGAAAAAGGTAGCTGTGTGACCATTAGAAGAAGGAAAGGGAAAAGGCAGACAGTGCAGGGACCCCGACCCCCCCAGTGGCCATCTCCCTCAACAATTAAGTATACAATTTTGGATAATGTTGGGAGGGAACAACCTACAAGGGGAAAGCCTCAGTCACCAGGTCTCTGGCATTGAGCCTGGCTCTGTGGCTCAGAAGGGAGGAGGGGCGAATAGGAGAGCGATAGTGAGATGGTGAGAGGAACAGACAGGAGATTGTGTGGTCGCGAACAAGACTCTCAGATGGTATGTTGCCTCTCGAGTGCTCGGGTCAGGGATGTCTCGGATCCAGTCTACAAGATTCTTAGGGATTGGAACCTCCTTAGTCCAAATAATTTGGATGGAGTAGATTTTGTCACGTATATCCAATCCATTGATTTTCCTTCTCCTCGGACGCTGCCTGACCTGCTGTGCTTTTCCAGCACCACAGTCTTGACTCTAATCTCCAGCATCTGCAGTACTCACTTTTGCCGACTAGAGGGGAGGCCACATTGGCTTTGGTGCTTGGCAACAAACCAGGCCAGGTGTCAGATCTTACGGTGGCAGAGCATTTCGGTGATAGTGATCACAACTCTCTGACCTTTACTATAGTCATGGAGAGGAATAGGAGCAGACAGTATGGGAAAGTATTTAATTGAGGGAGGGGGAATTACAATACTATTAGGCAGGGACTGGGGCACCTAAATTGGGAACAGATGTTCTCAGGGAAATGCACGACGGAAATTTGGAGGTCATTTATGGAGAATTTGCTGATATTGCTGGATAGCTTTGTCCCACTGAGGCAGGGAAGAGATGGTAGGGCGAAGGAACCTGGGATGACAAGGGGTGTGGAACATCTAGTCAAGAGGAAGAAGGAAGCTTAATTTAGTTTGAGGAGGCAAAGATCAGGACAGGGCTCTGGAGGATTACAAGATAGCCAGGAATGAACTGAAGAATGGACTTAGGAGAACTAAAAGGTGGCATGAAAAAGCCTTAGTGGGTAAGATTAAGAAAAACCACAAGGCATTCTACACTTATGAGAGGAACAAGAGGGTGGCAAGAGTGAGGGTAGGGCCGATCAGAGATAGTGGAGGGAACTAGTGACTGGAGTAGCAAGAGGTAGGGGGGAGCTTAATGAATACTTTGTTTTAGTATTCAGTACTGAGAGGGACCTGTTTGTAAGGACAGTGTGAAACAGGCTGATATGCTCGAATTGATTGATGTTAAGAAGGAGGATGTGCTGAACGTTTTGAAAAACATAAGGGTAGAGAGGTCTCTGGGCCAGAGAGGATATACCCAAGGTTCCTACAGGAAGCAAGGGAAGAAATTGCTGTGCCTTTGAGAATGATCTTCGCGTTCTCACTGTCCACTGGAGTTCTGCCAGATGATTGGTGGGTGGCAAATATTATTTCCTTGTTCAAACAAGGGAATAGGGATAATCATAGGAATTACACAGCAGTCAGTCTTATGTCTATGGTGGGCAAATTATTGGAGAGGATTCTGGGAGACGAGATTTATGATTACTTGGAAAACTACAGTTTGATTAGAGATAGTCAGTATGGCTTTGTTAGGGGCAGGTCATGTCTCACAAGCCTTATTGAATTCTTTGAGGATGTGACAAAACACATTGATGAAGTTAGAGCAGTGGATGGATTTTAGCAAGGTGTTTGATAAGGTTCCCCATGGTAGGCTTTTTAAGAATGTAAAGAGGCATGGGAGACAGGGAAATTTGGCTGTTTGGATACAGAATTGACTGGCCTATAGAAGACAGAGGGTGGTAGTAAATGGAAAGTATTCAGCCTGGAGCTCGGTGACCAGTGGTGTTCCGCAGCGTTCTGTTCTGGGACCTCTGCTCTTTGTGATTTTTATAAGTGTCTTGGATAAGGAAGTGGAAGGGTGGGTTAGTAAGTTTGCTGATGACACAAAGGTTGGTGGAGTGGTTGTGGAGGGCTGTTGTAGGTTGCAACGGCATATTGACAGGATGCAGAACTGGGCTGATTAGTGGCAGATGGAGTTCAACCTGGAAAATTGTGAAGTCATTCATTTTGGTAAGGTTGAATTTAAATATAGCATACAGGGTTAAAGAGAGGATTCTTGGCAATTTGGAGGAACAGACAAATCTTGGGGTCCATGTCCATGATCCCTCAAACTTGCCAGCCAGGTTGATAGGGTTATCAAGAAGGCTGAAAATGTGTTGCTGGAAAAGCGCAGCAGGTCAGGCAGCATCCAAGGAGCAGGAGAATCAACGATTCGGGCATGAGCCCTTCTTCAGGAATGAGGAAAGTGTGCCAAGCAGGCTAAGATAAAAGATAGAGAGGAGGGACTTAGGGGAGGGGCGTTGGAAATGCGATAGGTAGAAGGAGGTTAAGGTGAGGGTGATAGGCCGGAGT
>NC_057712.1:67958979-67969352 GCF_004010195.1 Chiloscyllium plagiosum | reverse complement strand
TGTCCTGGTGGCGATTGGAGGGGCTGGGCTCAAGGGCAGAGGAGCGGGAAGTGGAGGAGATGCGGTGGAGAGCATCGTCGATCACGTCTGGGGGGAAATTGCGGTCTTTGAAGAAGGAGGCCATCTGGGTTGTTCGGCATTGGAACTGGTCCTCCTGCGAGCAGATGCGGCGGAGACGAAGGAATTGGGAATATGAGATGGCGTTTTTACAGGGGCAGGGTGGGAGGAGGTGTAGTCTAGGTAGCTGTGGGAGTCGGTCGGTTTATAGTAAATGTCCGTGTTAATTCGGTCGCCTGAGATAGAAATAAAGAGGTCTAGGAAGGGGAGGGAGGAGTCTGAGACGGTCCAGGTAAATTTGAGGTCGGGCTGGAAGGTGTAGGCATATGGTGTGTTGGCTTTCATTAGCAGGGGTATTGATTTTAAGAGCTGCGAGGTTATGCTGCAGCTCTAGAGAGTTAGACCACACTTGGAATATTGTGTTCAGTTCTGGTCACCTCATTTTAAGATGGATGTGGAAGGTTTAGAGAGGGTGCAGAGGAGATTTACTAGGATGCTGCTGGAACTGGACGGCATGTCTTCTGAAGAAAGATTGAGGGAGCTGGGACTTTTCTCATTGGAGTGAAGGAGGATGAGAGGTAACTTGATAGAAGTGTACAAGATGATGAGATGTATAGACATAGTGAATAGCCAGAGACTTTTTCCCAGGGGAAAAATGGGTATCACAAGAGGGCATAATTTTAAAATGATTGGATGAAGGTTTTGGGGAGATGTGAGAGGTCACGTCTTTACACAGAGTGCTGGTTATGTGGGATACATAGATACATTAGAGACATTTAAGCGATTCTTTGATAGATACGTGGATAATAGTAAAATGAAGGGTATATAGCTGAGGATAAAAGGTTGGCACAACATCAAGGGCCGAAGGACCTGTACTGTGCTAAACTGTTCTATGTCCTATGACTCCGCAAAAAGTTGACACTCACAGAAATAGGATAGTGGAGAAAGGGTACATCTATCTGACTTCAGATTTAATCGGAAAGCTTTCATTGTTTTATTCCCATCATTATTTGAAATTGAGACTTTGTGTTCATCTGTAGCTCCTTTGGCAGAACCTGAAACACAACTGAAGGAAATAAAAGAAGTAAGTTAGTGACTTGTAGCCACGCCTCTTAGTGAGGCTCGCTGCTGTCCTCAGGAACAGGATTTCTATACTTGCCCTTGCTGCATCAATGATCACCTCCAGGAATAAGACTACAAACTACAGGACAAACTTTCCGATTCTTCCAACCATTTTGCAAGTTTTTGTTCCTTCACATCTCACTGGATGCTGTAATTATGGCTGGCATTGTGAATCATGCTGGGATTGCGCCAAAAAACAATCCATCAATGCTTGTTTGGAAATCTCAGCTTATCCTTCCCAATTCCACCCAGAAAGAGATTCCTGAGGAAAAAATGTTTCCAATGGCAGGGACTAAAAAGACAAACTTTCATCCATTATTTCCAGTCAATGTCTATTTCTCCGAACCAGAAAAGTTAGAGATATATCAGGATTTAAGCAAATACACGGATAGGGAAAGAGAGGAAAGCAAGAAAAGACTAGAGGGGAACATCAGAAATAGTGTGGAAGGCAAGAGGGAAGAAATTACAAGAATGTTAAATCTAACATAAATGGGCTTCATCTTTATTGAATTCTGTCCAATATATGTTAATAATTTGCCTTCTGTATAACGGATTATATTGCATGTTTCAGTAACTGTAATTGGTCGAATTTTACTCCTGCAATTACATCCAAAAGGTTTGAAAAATCTGGCACTCTGTTAATGATTTAAAAATCACAAGTTCTATTTGAAGAAATAATTTTATTAAAATAAGTAGATGAATGTACCCCAAGGGCTTTCAATGATGTTGACAATTTTTTTAATATCAAAGTATTTGCAAACTAGTAACATAAAAAACTTCAAAGCACCTTTGTTTGATGTTAAATTATTGGCAGAGCTTTTGGTCCTCTAAGCTGTGACCTTTCTAATCTTATGAGCATAGGTTGAAACACTGAACAATTTCTATTTCTGTGGTTAATTAAAATTACTTCCATTTATAACATTTTGGTTACATTTTCTTAATGTACTTTTTTTTACCTTTAAACACCTACTTCACTCTGACAATGTTATGTAATAATTGTGAAGGTGAGACTTTGTTTAACATGATGCAAGAGAACATTAATTTCAGATGAATGTCACCATACCTTTATTTTCAAAAGGAGGATGACATGCTGTCAGCAAGACCTAGATGTAATCACTGGTTTTGGACAACAAAAACTGTACATCAAAGATGTTGACAGGTTAATGTCTTCCTTATGACTTCAGCACTGATAGAAAGCAGCAGCAGGAGCAGAAATCTATGAGGTTTTCTAATGTCCTAAATCCATTTGAGAAATCAGCAAACAATATAAATGACAGCTCTAGAAAATATCTGGAGTAGCAGCACACAGTGTTCCTGAAGGCTAGAAAATAAATGTCCTTCCATAAATGTATCTGACACAACTAGGGTCAAGAAGTAAATTTATGCCAAAAATGTTCCAGGAAAAGTATTGAATTGGTAGATTTATATATGCCGGGTTTTAGAAATTACAGTACCCCACAAGATGATTTCATTTTCCATGAAATGAAAATTTTCCTTGAAAAAGAGAATTCAGAACTCTCATATTGACTTCTGCAAAAATATTTACTGCATACCTAAATGGGATCTCATTGTATACACAAGAAATACAGTGTTTCCAAAATTCCCATTAAGCAATAATATAGGAATGAATTTTTGCCTCCAGTACCAAACTTCTCATGCTGGGAGCTCATAATGGAAATCCAAGCTGATAGGTTAATATGCCCTGCTATGTCAGCATGCTACATCTGAAGTAAGAAGCGAAAACTTGTGCCATGTCATTGTGGAGCTCAGTGTTTGAATAAATATGTATGTTCATATAAATATTTATATCTACTTATAGTAACAGTATTGAACTTCCTGGTAAATTTCAATAGTGAATGTAAATAATTAAATCTGACTACAGCACTGATTTTAGTGCATCACTCTAAAAGATCAGCTAATTGTCATGGTGCATTTTTACGGCATAATTTTCTTCTGTTCACTTATTTTATTGAAAAAATAGTGATGCATTTCAAAGAATGATTGAAGTGGATGATTACAGAATCATTCAAATCTACTCAAGAATGTACTCAAGAATACAAATGAAAAGGCAATATAAAAGTGGATTGTTAATGTCTTGTGAAAGGTCAAATATGAAAAAAAAAGCACTTGTCAAATTAGATAGGGTGAACCAAATTATGAGTTGTATTGCATTTTGGTTCTGTTCTGGGGGAACCAAAGGCATTGTGATCACTGACAAACACCTTACAGCTCGTCATTTAGAGGGGAAAGGAGCCATAGAGTACTCAGAGCATAAGTGTTATAATAACAAGTACAAAGGCAGTGGGTATGACTAAGCCCATTGAGAATGAACTACAGTATGAGCAGATTCAGATGCGAGATTGAGGTATGTTAACTCATTCAAGAACTTCTAACAGGGACTATCTATTTGACCACTGCAATACATGTGTGAATGAAGGTTACCAGTGCTTTTAATTGTTCACTTTTACATAAATTGCTCCATTAAGGATCTTACAGCCAAAAACCCTACATAAACTCTATAAATTTCTGCTGAATGTAATATGTCCGCTGGAGTTTGGATTAGAAGTGCATTCACTGCAAGTGATATCTATTGAGAACTGTAGTACTTAGAGCACAGAAACAGGCCATTCAGTGCATAAGGTTTATGCAGGTATTTATACAACACCCAAGACAAATCTGGGTCAATAAAGGTTTTTTGTAAATTCAAAATGACTGCAGACTTCTTCAGAAGCTATGCTTGCCAGTACAAGGTTAATCAGTGTTATTTTAAAAGTGTTTTTCAATATTTATTTCATTTGTTTGCCTTCTGGAAACTTTGCTTGTGTCTAATATGCCCCTTGTACCTATTTATGTTGCTCGAATGGAAGTCCAATAACTTTTCGTCTGTCAGGTCTGAAAGCACAACCGGGATATAGGAAGGATGTGGAGTGGAGTCCAGACCCGGGATTTGCAGTGATTCCTTGAAGAAATAGACAAACTGTGGGTGAGAGATCTGTACCCCTCATAAGGGATAGCTTTCTGCTACCTCTTCTAAGGTAATAGCTGTGAGGGGCTTAGCTACAATATACACTTCAGGTGTTAAATGAGCTTACTCTATTATTATAGTATTTTGCACTGGTCTACTGTGAGAATACTTTAATTATAATGTTTGTATATTAATAGGTTCACATGATTTGATGATGAAACCACACAAAAGATCTATTGGATCAGCACACATATTTTAACTCTTTATGAAGGTTTTCTTGTTGAGGAATGCATTCAAAGTTTGTTCTATGGGCAGTACAATGTGGGTGTTATTTCTTTGCAGGCATCTCTTCATCTCATCACTTATACAGGATCTGGATGAGCCCCACACAAATAAGCTGTGTTCCTTGTGTAAGCCATTGGGACATCTGTTGGCAATTCATATTCTCACTCCTTTTTCATCCAAATTTTTCCTGTTTGTTGTGGAATAATGGCACACCGATTGAAACCATACACAAGGACCAACTTATCACTTTACGTTAGTGCTGTACACACTTAAGTGGGTTTACGATGCAGACGTTTTTTAAATGGGTACTGTTTATAGTGCAGTCATCTCTTGAAACAATATAGTGACACCAAAAGATCATATTGAAAAATAAATTTGCCCTCTTCAGACCAAGCTCAACATAGGGCACAGTCCAAATAAGTAACCCTATTCCCAATCTCCTCAATCTCATCTCACAAACGTTTGTTCAATTTTGGGATTGTATATCACTTTAGCATTGTCCTTCTACTTGGAAATGAAAACCGGCACAATCTTGGATATAATATATTCTTGAAGAAATTCAGTAGAAGCTCCCTGTTCTTAATTTACCAGTAAATTGAACTCTTTTGTTGATTTCCAAACTTGGTTCTACTTTTGTATGCAAAAAAAACCCACATTCATTGAAGCTTTTCATCTTACACTTAACAGAATAATGTGCAAGAGTACCAATTCAAATGGACACCTGATATTTATACTATATTCAGCGAGGCGATTCTCTACTATTATATACTGCAAACCTGCTTTGGTCAATACACATTCTGGATTCCTAAAAGTTCACACATTATAAGATTGAATGTACTGACAACTTGATAACTTCTTCCATTAATGCTTTATTTTGGGCTTATCAAAGCTATCCTGTTAGATAATGCTATCATGATCAGATCATTTCTCACAGTATATTGTGCAAGCTCATGAAAGGCTCCGCAACTCTTTGTCCCGAAAACTGCTAATGTACCAGGATTATCCCAGAAAGGTTAACTCAAACAGTAAAAGTAGGGATTTCTAATTTATGTGACTTAACCTTTACCCTCTTTTAAAATTCCAACATGGACACGCACAAAGCAAAACAAAATATTTTGAGCAGTGGGAAGACAAAGTCAGACATCTGTATCACCCCTTGGCAAAGGACATTGGCATTTGCCAATCACTCATGACCAATATGGCAGCTCGCTGATTCTTTTGTAGGCTGCTTTGGAAGTATAGACATGCACTCCAGGGTGCACTGGCCACTAGCACTGAAAAGATGCTGCAGGGACACTTCATGCACCGGGACTCAGCTCATAAATTAGACCAGGTTAAATCTCAGGGCTGCTCTCTTGCTGTCTCACTGCTTATTCACTTAGTGCCTACCCTCATGCTTCCACTATTCCTGCCTTGTCTTGCCTTAACAGGTAAGAAATAAGGATGGACAGAGGTCATTCGGTCCTTTGAGCTTGCTCTGCTATTCATTAGAATAATAGCTGATCTGACATTCTTCCCATCCAATTTCCTGTGAATTTGCCCTGTTACACCTATCAGCTGAGACAATGCTGTCACTTTAACAAGATTTTTTTGTCCTTAAGATTTTTAAAAGTGAAGTCACAAAGGCAAAGGTGCCGAAAAGTCTGGAAAAACCCTGCTTTAACAATGGCAGGGGAGCGGCTAGTTCTGCCAGTTCAGGTTCCTTCCAGTTTGATATAGTTGTAGCACAGACGCTGCTACAGTGCAAAAGATTCCACGCTTCAGCAGATGATTCTTGACGGGCTTCTCTCTGTGAAAACTCTCCTGCCTGTAAGAACCTGTGTTCAAATTTACCTTTTGCTAAGAGGTATTTATGGGATGTTACAGGAAATGCAACAGCTCCTTAATTAAGTTGCTGCGAAAGATCAGTTGAGTTTTCCAGTAGTTAAGTTATTCTAGATTCCATTTTTCTTTTGCTCATGTTTCAACTGTAGAAATTAAATAAATTCAGTTTTGTTTAAAGCCGAGTGGTTTGACCAGCTGCATCACACCTATAATATCCACTTCACATCTGCCTTTAAAATAAGAAAAAGTTAGGATCCAGGCTACATTCTTAAAATATTTTGAGGGGGTCTGGCCATAACACAGCACAGTTACATAACCAGGGAGCTGCTGGTCAGTAGTCTTCAGTCAACGACACCGACAATTTGCTTTACGGCAGCATGCAACCTTAATCTTACAACTGCAAAACATGCCAGAAACATATGAGGCAAACTCACTGCAAGCAGCAACAAGCAACCATGTCTCAAAAAGGAGTAGCCCTCACTGCACTTGTTCCAGACCTGTCAGTTAGGGCTCCCAGCTCAGTAAGTCAAGGGCAGCCTCTGATATTAGTCCAGAGGATTGGTCACAGTCAGACATCCAGCTAGAGTATTCTAAGGCAGCTGGTCTGTGTCTTTGCAGTCAGATGAATGGGTCATGGTCAGCCTTGTGGCTCCATAGTGACTCTCTAGTCCAAAGGGTAGGGTTACCACCCTTTGGGAGATACCCAGGTTTGGGGCCTGGGTATTTCACATCTGTGACTGTTCAGCCAGGTTGCTCAAGGGGTGGGCCATTGTCAGTCCTTTGGGTGTGTCCTCAGATACTATGGGTAAAAGGGTTTGGTAGGGGTACAAGGGGGACTGATGCTGCTGCAGGAAGGAGATTCAGGAACCTATTCAATGGGATTGGAAACTGCAAGCTGGGGCGGGAGGGGAGTCAACAATTGTGAAGAGAGGGATATGTGCAGCATGTATGTGATTGGGGTAACATGGGATCACAGTCATCCACTGTCAGGAGCACCCTGGCTTTAAGTGGGGGGAGGACACAGTGTATGACCACACCTGGTATGGTTACCTCATATGCCTGGGGCTAAGGCTGGGGCAGGGGTGGGCGGAAGATGGATAGGTGTGAGGCCAATGCAGTTCATGGAAAGGAGATCAGAATGTTTGGGGCCTCACTGACATATAAATGAGGAGGCTGGAATCCAATGGCTGAAGAAGACACATTGATTCCATTCATTGTACTGGAAATTGAAACAATGCAGTGTAAAGGAAATGGTTTGACTACATTCAGAATGAGTGGGATAAATATCTCCACGTGTGAGGGAGGGGACTGCAAGTCAGGCCCTTTAAAGGTCAGGAACATTACACACAGCACCATGCGCTGTATATGACACAGACCTGCAGGTCCCCTAATTCTTGGTGAGTCGACTGGTTCCCTGTTAGCTATACGCCTCCTTGCCTGAGACATCACTATTCACCTACATGAACTTAATTACATTAAACTGTTTGGGGCCAGAGAAAACGTAACGATGTTTTAGGGCAGAATCCATAGCTTTATATACACCTTGTTTGTTTCTACACAGCACAGCAGGCTCTCAACACAGTGATCAATGGTGCAGTCTGTCTGGACATGATGTTAGGCATCATGCTGACACAATTACACTTGGAGCTACATAGAGAGCCATATAAACAGATGTATTACAAAGACATTATACAAATTATACAAATCCACCTGGTTCCCCGTCCTTCTGACCCCATGCCTTCTGTCCTGAGGACTACTGGCTGGACCAATGGAGTGCAGATGCATGTGCCTCTCTACAGACCCTAACCTGACTCACCATAGCAACTGCCAATCTGTCCAGCCAGATGTTGACATGCATGGGGTAACTAGGTCCTCATAGCATAACTACATTTGTGCAGTCTCTGGGCATCCCATATTCCTGTCTGCTGCTCCTGTTTCTCACAGTGCTTGTGAAGGGAGTCCCTGAATGCAGGCATTTCTCCCTCAGCCAGCTGTGGAATTATCACAGTGAGGTGTGACCAGATGTGTTCCCAAATGTGTCAAACTGACATATCTACCGAGTGTCAGTGTTTGAGTTGGTGGGCAGTGCAGGAGGCAGCCATGCTGATGCTTTCTCCGAGGTCTTGGTATTCTCAGAAATCAATGATGTGGTATCTGATGGAGCTAGTGTTTCTCCACAAAGGTGGTGGACGTCCCAGAGGTACCTGGAAGTGGGGTTACTGTGAAAGTGTAGTGGAATAAAGTGGTTTTTACTTTGGTTGCTGAGACATTATGTCTTACCATCCTCACAGGAGAGGTCCAGATCTTCTTGTGCAAGGGCCAAGATTCTCTTCTCATGGGGTTTGAGGACTATAACAATGGGCTTTCTCCAGTTATCTGGGACCTTTCTGCCCGACTATATATGGTCTTCTCCTGGATTGAGAGAAAGGGTAGGATTGGATGGCATAGCCATTAATGTGAGTGTAGGTGGGGCAAAGATGGTGAGGTATCCCAGGCAAGCAAGTAAGCAATACTTATAGTATCGGAGGTTAGGGGATTGACAGCAAGTAAGGGAAGATGTTGAAGGCAATTGTTAGAGTGGCCAATGCATGAGTCTTGTTGGGTGCAATAGCAGAGACAGAGTGAGTGAGTGTGAGATAGCAGATAACAGACTGCCACTTACCCTAACAGAGCAGACAAGGTCATTGACCTTCTTATAACACCAGGTTTTGGTGGTTAATTTTGGTGGCCTCTGTTGGTAATTCAGAAGAAGAATGCCTCTCCTTTGTGCAACTCCATCCACTAGAATCTCCATCCCTGTTACAGAATCATGGTGCTATCTTTCCTTTCTCTGACATCTTTGCACTGTGTCCATCACTAAACTTGTAGTTAGCCAGAAAAGGTAAGATTCAGCCCAATACTTTTTAAATAATTAGAAATGATTAAATCTTGCTCTATAGAGGGATTCAGGTAACCTTGCGTACTTGAAACATGGAAAGTTAACATGTTGTTACAGGTAATAATGAGGTAAGTGAATGGAATGTTAGCCTTTATATAAGAGTAAGAGAATCTTGCTGTGAATGTACAGCACCTTAGTGAGCCATTCCTTCAATAACACTTCTCTTTTCTAAGGCTGGGTATACTGACCTGAGAGAAGGTGCACGACCATTCAGTAGATTGATTCCTGAGCTTAGACCATGACCATATATAGAGACATTGAGTGGAAATGTAATGTTCTGTGGAGTTTTGAATGAGAGGTGATCACATTGAAACATATAAAATCTTAAAGGGCTTGACAGGAATTTGGGAGGAGAGTTTAGAAAGGGGTCACAGTCTCAGTGGTTAGCCATTTATGACTAAGTTTAGGAGAAATGTCTTCACTCACAGGACTGTAAATCTTTGAAATTCTCCACTTAAAAGAGTTGTGCTTAGTTGCTGAATATATTCAAGGGTGAGATTGAAGGATTCTAAAGAAATGAAGGAGCGAAAGAGGATTTGAGATCAGCCATGATCTAACTAGATGGCAGAGCAGGTGCAAAAAGTAATAGAGTTTAATCCTGCTCAAATCCTTATTTTCTTATATCATCTGCACCAGTATAAAGACCTAAAATTTATAGATGATCCTTACTGGCTATCAATAAAACTTTCTCATCATTGGTCTTTAGTTGAATTTATATTGAGTTTTGAGAGACTTAAGATTACTGTCTAACGCCTGAATAGTTATTGTAATTCAAACCGTAAGCCATGGAACCATTCAACATTATTTGCCAATACCAACAAACATAAAATAATCTTGTGGCTTTGTACAGGTAAAAGCTTGCTTTAAACCAAATAGCCTGATGAACTTTGCTCCTCCATGTTAGATTTGCAAATATGTAGATCCCTCATTTAACAGCTAAGTCAGTCAACAGATGCTTCTGCATTCAAATGTAATTGACATATAAGTATTTGACAGACAGAATATTAGCTTTCAAACAGCTGTTTGAGTTGACAGTATGATATATGTGCTTTTTTTATTAGAAGGATAACGTTATTCAATGCAGTATATTTGTTTTGTCATGCCTGAACATATTAGCCTTCTGGTGCACAGCACAGCATGGAATGAAGGTAGATACAGTGTACTAATTGTAAAACATAACTT
>NC_057712.1:67953688-67958479 GCF_004010195.1 Chiloscyllium plagiosum | reverse complement strand
CCTTCTTTTTATTCAGGAATGAATTCTAAACTGCTTGATCTTCACAGTCAATGTGTTTCAGTTCTCATTAAGGAACTGTTGTTTCACTGGCTGGTTACAGCCTGTGTGTTAATCTTTTCTTTTACTTTGAGGAAAGGATTATGCTGATTTTGTGGCAGGGCTTAGCCCTTTGCATTCTGGTTTTCTTTATTTTTCCATGTGTCTTCATCTTTTTGGTGTTTGGACTGATCCACGTGAGATACTGTACCTTACCAGATGAACTGTTCCTCTTTGGGTAGGCCTGGCCCCCTGTGGGTAGATTAGGGCTCTGTAAAGACTGAACGCCTGTGTGTGCTGGGAGGTGAGCATTTGCTGCATTCTGGAGTGGACTCTGCCTTCCGGAGGAGACCAAACCCCTGTGAGTTAACTGCACCTTCACAATGAACTGTGATCCTGAGTGTGGGCCTGGTCTTCTGTGGATGGACCAGGCCTCTATGGAGACTGAACATCTGTGTGTATGCTGTGGAATGTGTATTTGCTGCCTTCAGGAATGGACTCTGCCTTTGGTTGTGGACTCTGTTTTTGGCAATGGACTGTGCATACTGGAGTGGACTCTATTTCTGACAATGCACTTTGTATATTGGAGTGAACTCTGTTCCTGGGAATGGACTTTGCATTCTGAAGAGAATTGTTTATGGTAATGGCCTCTGTGTACCAGAAAGGACTCTGTTTATTGGTAATTGACTCTATCTTATTGCTTGTTGGGTTTATATCCTGCACTGTCTTGTGTGTCCCTGGGTCTGGCAGGCCCTACTGTGAGCTGGGAGGCTCATAGGTCGTCCTGAAAGCTGTTACCTCGAGAGTGAGAAGGTGGGTAGGCCAACCCAATACCGGTCACCCCGAGATCCGGAAGGTGGGTAGGTTGTTCTGAGGACTGCCGTCCCAAGAAGGGATAGTCAGGACAGGCTGTCCTAAAAGTGGCCAGAAGATGTGTCAGAGTGGCCAAGAGCCAGAAGGCGTGTAGGGGCAAGTCAAGATCCAGAAGGCCTGTGGACTGCCTGTGCGCCGCCATCCCAGGAAGGAGGACGAGCTGGTCGAGACACAGCCCAAACATCTGTCAGCCCATAGGCCGGATAGCGCATCGGGGTGGGCGCGAACCAGTTGGTACGTAGGGGCATACCGAGAGTTGGAAGGCGGGTAGGCCATTCTCAGCACTGTCACCCTGGCCAGGTACTGGGGTGGATTGTCCTAAGGGTGGCTGGAAGGCACAGAAGAGCGGTTAGGGGACCTGGAAGGTGGGTAGGCCATCCTGATTGTTGTCGTCCTGGGCAGGGTGGGAAAACAGGACGGGCTGTCCTAGAGGTGGCTGGAAGGTGCATCAGGGCAAACTGAGAGCAAGAAGGGCCATGGAGCAGACCGAGAGATAGAAGGAGAGTCGGGGCGGGCTGCTGTTGAGTGGTCAGAAGCTGGGAGGGATGAGTGGTTTGCTGGGTTGCCGGGATGTCTGTGTTATATGCACTGTTTTATTGTGTGATTTATCAGATTGTTTGATTTATCAGACTGTTTGTATGTGACTGCGTCTATTGTTTCCTTTTTGATAATGATAAGGTGGAACTGGAGGTTCATGCTCTTTTCCCTGTGAACTAGTTGTGCAGTGCGGTTTGGGGTTTTGTGTTTGGCTTTGCCGCCACTTTCCCCTATAAATTACTGTTTCTTATAAACTGCTGTTCATTGTTAACTGTTTGTTTGTTACGTGTACTGTTTAATAAAATAAAAAAAACAGGGAGAAAAGGATGAAAACAGAAGTGTCACACAGCATTGTCCTACGTAGAGAAGGGCACTGCATGTCACTGGCCATTCGGGTTTTCCTTTCTTCCTGGTGGTGGAAAATGAATAACGTTTTATGCACTTTTGTTTTTCCACTGTGTCTTACACCGACATATACATGGAAAAATAAACAAAAAAGAAGTGTCAAAGGTTCTGTTCTCTCTGAGAGCTGGCTCTGAGGGAGCTGGATCAGTGTTTCGGACTCTCCATGTGTGGAAAAAAATAAAAACAGGGAGTGTCAGAGGTTCTGTTCATTCTGAGAGCTGGCTCTAAGGAAGCCGGACCACATCAAGGACTTTCCATATGCAAAATAAAGGGTGACTTGGCAACGGAACACTGACCTCTGTGGAGTTATTTCACATATTGCATGGAAACAGACCCTTCAGTCCAATTCATCCGGACTGACCAGACATCCTAATCTGACCTAGTTCCATTTGCCAGTATTTGGCCGATATCAATCTAAAGCCTTTCAGAAACATATACCCATCCAATGTCTATTAAAAGTTCTAATTGTATCTGCCTCTGCCACTTCCTCTGGCAGATCATTCCATTAATGCACCACCCTCTATATGAAAAAGCTACCTCTCAGGTCCTTTTTAAATCTTTCCTCTCTCACCCTAAACCTATTCCTCTAATTTTGGACTTGCCACCCCAGGAAAAAGACGTTGTCTCTTCACTGTATTCATGTCCCTCATGACTTTACAAACTTCTATAAGGTCACCTCTCAGTCTCTGACGCCGCTGGCAGAATATATATTTAAGTATTAAGGGCAGATTTTACAAATTTGTTTATAACTGTACTCGATAATTTGAAGCCTTTCAATAAGACTCTGCTCCTCTAGATTTTTACTCTTCTGTTTTGAATAATTCTCAAATGTGAGTCTCAGTTCTATTTGATCTCCAAATTTACTTCACTAGCCCAAGTATCTAGATACGATCTTGTTAATATACCCAAAGACAAGTTACAGAATAATTTCTATTAATCACCTTTACCATTATATTTATTCTATACTTTCACAGGATCACTGTCCTGTTTGCACATCAAACTGTCACATTATCAGATTTTTTAAAGTATGTATACAATGTCTCAAGTAGAAATTATCTTTCTTACTCTTTACAAGAAAAAGTGTTCTGAAATTCCATATTAATGTGCTATTATTATTTAACATTTTATATATGTGTGCTGGGCTCTGACCTGAATGGGTTGAATTTTAACAGAAGTCAATGAAGTGTCAAATTAAGGACATTTCATGGAGTGTTTTGCTCTCAGCTCTGGTGATTTATCTCACACGATTCAAGTTTTCCACTGCTAACATCATTCTTATGTTTCAACACTCTGGTGCTGTACTTGATCTATCATTCACTCACCAATGGAAGTACTCACCAATGTCAGCTCTTTCTGGGATTCTCACTGCTGGTGCCATGTTTCAAGCCCAGCCATGCATTAGTAAACTGCTACCAGCCTCAAATAACCCTTCACAGTACATGCAGTGGGAGAGAAACAAGAGAGAAAGGCTTCTGAAATCCACGTTTTATTACAATTGTACAGGTTATTGTACTGTGGACAGTTTTTTTGTCCCTGCATTTAAGAAAGGATATGCCAGTATTGGAGGCAGTTCAAAAGAAATTCACTAGGGTGATTCTTGGGATGAAGGGGCTGATTTATCAAGGAATGCTAAACACTTTGGGTCTTTATTCAAAGAGAGTTTTGAAGAATATGGGGTGATCTCATTGAAACATCCAAGATTCTAAGGGGGCTTGACAGGGTGGATATTAAGAAGATGTTTCCACGTGTGTGTGTGTGTCCTCAAACTAGGGCACATAATTACCGAATAAGATATTAAAAGTCTGGTATTCTCTAGCCCAGAGAGATGTGGCAGCTCGATCATTAAAAGTATTTAAAGAGGAGATATGTAGATGTTTGAAATATCGGGGATTTGACAGTTATACTGTGCTGGCATAAAAGAAGAGTTGAAGCCTGGCCAGATTAGCGATGATCTTGTTGAATGGTAGGCCATGGTTGGGGGACCAAATGGCCTATTCCTCCTAATTCTTATGTTTTTATATATATACTTCACATTTGTACGTATTGCTATTTTACATCAGCACCTGTTTGATCTACTGTTATTTGCAACAAGATACCCATGGTAATACCATGGTCAGTATGGTCAGCTACACCATCTTAGAACCCTCCCTAAGGGAGTGCTACTCTTTTCTTAATGCCCAGCTTGGCAGAAACCTTGTTATTGTTCGATGTGACACCATCAAATGTTGGAAAGCCTTCTCAAATAATTTTCAGTGCGAGCAGCAGCAGAGTTTAAAGGAACCCGGAAGGCTACAGCTAAGGTGAGACAGTTTGTTTTAAAATTACTTACCGGTAGCGGGCAGCGGTGGGTTTTTTTCTCTTCACAGAAAGAGCGGGAGCAGCAGGGGGAAGTGACGAAGACCAGAGGGGCAGCTGGGACTCGGAAGCAGGTATAGCGTAAGCTTACCTGGGTAGGTTTTTTCCCTATAAAAGCGTGCAGGAGAAGAACCCGAGGCACTCCAGAGGTAGTGCCTCCCACCCGCCCTCCTCCTCTAACCTAATAATAAGACCCATTGTGGTAAGTAGGTAAGTGCTGTATTTTGCTTGTTCTATTCTTTAGACCCAGTTTTTTTTTAAAAAAAGGTTAGTTTTAAAGGGATGGCAGTGAAGGCAGTGCAATGTTCCTCTTGCAACATGTTTGAGGTGAGGGATGCCATGGTCGTCCCTGCTGATTACACTTCCAGGAAGTGCACCCATCTCCAGCTCCTCCAAGACCGTGTTAGGGAACTGGAGCTGGAGTTGGATGAACTTAGGATCATTCGGGAGGCAGAGGGGGTCATAGATCAGAGTTATAGGGAAGTAGTAACCCCAAAGATGGCAGATAGATGGGTGACAGTGAGGGGGACTGGGAGGAAGCAACCAGTGCAGGGACCCCCTGCGGCCGTCCCCCACAAGAACAAG
>NC_057712.1:67948121-67950412 GCF_004010195.1 Chiloscyllium plagiosum | reverse complement strand
CCCTGGATGCTGCCTGACCTGCTGTGCTGTTCCAGCAATAAAGTTTCAACTTTGATCTCCAGCATCTGCAGACCTCACTTTCTCCTGAAAGGAAAGGCACTTGGGTTTTTTTTTATTGGAGAAAAGAAGGTTTAGGGGTGACTTGATAGAGGTGTACAAGATGATTAGGGGTTTAGATAGGGTTGACTGTGAGAACCTTTTTCTACGTATGGAGTCAGCTATTACGAGAGGGCATAGCTTTAAATTAAGGAGTGGTAGGTATAGGACAGATGTTAGGGGTAGGTTCTTTACTCAGCGAGTCGTGAGTTCATGGAATGCCCTGCCAGTAGCAGTGGTGGACTCTCCCTCTTTATGGGCATTTAAGCGGGCATTGGATAGGCATATGGAGAATAGTGGGCTAGTGTAGGTTAGGAGGGCTTGGATCGGCGCAACATCGATGGCCAAAGGGCCTGTACTGCGCTGTATTCTTTTATGTTCTATGTTCAATAATTGAAAATGTTAACTTTTATATAACAAAAGGAAAAATGAAGGAAAAACAATAGAATTAGAATTTATTGACATATGTATTTTAACAATAAAAATACAATGAAAAGTGTTCTAAGTCGCCCTACTATGGCTCCTATAATGACAGAAGTCATGATAAAATCAAACGTTACAATATTCAGTAAAATTAAGTAAATATAAGAATTCAACAAAGTCCATTTAAAGATCCCTGGTCTTGAAGAAAGCAGATCCACAATGGGAATGACATGACGGGACAAAAACTGAAACACTGAGATGCCACATCACTGGGCTGAAAGCCTCCAAAGAAATACCACCACCAAGAACACCAGTCAAAAAAAAAATGCTAGGCCATCGGATCGCTGGGCCTCCACCCATGGACATAACAAAACGATGAGACATCAGAAAAACCAAGCCAGAAGCACTCAACGATGATCTAGATTCAAGCTGGACAGCTGCCAAGATCACAAACTGGGACAATCGCTCCATCAGAGACCGCACCCCAGGCCAAGACCAACATGTCGAGAAAGACCGCCAGAAGCAACAGCCACTCAGGAAAAGTTCACGGCTGAAGCCTTCAAAATGAAGATAAGTGAATTTGAACGTATCTATAGTACATATACTAACAGAAAGACCTTAAAAACAGAAAAAGGGGAAAAGAAAATAGTAAAGGCAAACTGAGCAGATAAGTAACAGGCTCCGAGGCTGAGGAGTCCATGCTATATGGAGCTATTCTGCTGCTGCTATTGTGTATACAATATGAGTTACAGTTTCTTATAGGGATAAGTTGGTGCTTTCAATTAACATCAAATTTATAGTCAGTGAATAATCACTGCACCCAATTTAGATCTTTTCAAAGTGGGTGTCAATTAAGTCCTACTTGGCTTGTTACATCTGTCACTGCACCGCTCTATCATGCTTAAAGTGATGCTTCTTCTCGGAAGGCTACTGCTCTCCCAGCCCTTCAGAATCTATCACATCCCTCTTTGCCTGCTCCAGTTGTGCAGTGCACAGCATGCAAGGATTATGTGGCACAGTCCTCCAAAGATCACCAGTATCCATATATCAAAAACTCCAGATATCAGTCTTTAACCAATTTGATTTACTCCACATGATATCAAGGAACGGCTGGAGGCTGTGGATACTGCAAAGGCTATGGGCTGCGACAACATTCTGGTAATACTGTGATGACGGTGTGGCTTTAAAAGATGTGTTTTGTCCTGGTTTCTTTGAGAAAGAGAGATTGGGGAACAGTTCCAAGTAGTCAATGAGAAAATAAACAACTTGTGAAGCCTTGGGTGTTTTTTTTAAAGCTGGAACAATAGAAGCAGCCTGAATTGGTGTGGTGAAGCTCCTATCCACAGACCCAGCAATTTTTAGTTTTTAGTTTTCAGCAGCAGTTGCTATTGGAGTCTTGAAGTAGTGGAAGCAATCTTTCCCTCTCTTGATTACAGCCAAAAGCTGGGGGTTATCTTCCTCGGCTGCTGGATTTCATTTGAGACAAAATTTGATTTTTGAATTTGCCTTTTGTCAAGGGTGTGTTTGTGGGATGTTACTAGATTAAAACAGTTAATTAGTAATGGTTGCTGTATCTATGATTCTGTTACATTTTCCAACAGAGTTAAGTTATTCTAAGTTCTTCCTTTTTGTTAGAGTCATAGATAGAGTCATAGAGATGTACAGCTTGGAAACAGACCCTTCGGTCCAACCTGTCCATGCCGACCAGATATCCCAACCCAATCTAGTCCCACCTGCCAGCACCCAGCCCATATCCCTCCAAACCCTTCCTA
>NC_057712.1:67943936-67947665 GCF_004010195.1 Chiloscyllium plagiosum | reverse complement strand
TATCTGAATTAAACTCCATCTGCCACTTCTCAGCTCATTGGCCCATCTGGTCCAGATCCTGCTGTAATCTGACGTAGCCCTCTTCGCTGTCCACTACACCTCCAATTTTGGTGTCATCTGCAAACTTACTAACTGTACCTCTTATGCTCACATCCAAATCATTTATGTAAATGACAAAAAGTAGAGGGCCCAGCACTGATCCTTGTGGCACTCCACTGGTCACAGGCCTCCTGTCTGAAAAACAATACTCTACCACCACCCTCTGTCGTCTACCTTTGAGTTAGTTCTGTATCCAAATGGCTAGTTCTCCCTGTATTCCATGAGATCTAACCTTCCTAATCAGTCTCCCATGGGGAACCTTGTCGTACGCCTTACTGAAGTCCATATAGATCACATCTACTGCTCTGCCCTCATCAATTTTCTTTGTTACTTCTTCAAAAAACTCAATCAAGTTTGTGAGACATGATTTCCCACGCACAAAGCCATGTTGACTATCCCCGAATCAGTCCTTGTTGTAGGTTAACTATAGTTTTTGAATAATTTTTTTGGCTTAACATCGAGCAGTTTGACCAATCGAATCTTGAACATTTATCTTCAATGTATGAAAAAGTCACAGTCTAGGGTCCCTTCTTAATATATTTTGAGGGGTCTGGGCTGGTCCACAACAATAGTACTGAAGGCTTGTCCTCCAGAACTTGCTGCTTCCCTAGCCAAGCTTTTCCAGTACACAGTTGGCATCTACTGGCATCTACCCGACAATGTGGAAAACTGCCCAGGAATGTCCTGGATGCCAAAAGCTGGACAAATCCAACCTGGCAAATTACTACTCCATCACTATATTTTCAAACATCAATAAAGTGATTGAAGGTGGCATTAACAGTGCTATCAAACAGCACCTACTCAGCAATAACCTACCCAGTGATGCCCCGGTTGGGTTCCGCCAGAACTACTCAGCTCTTGGCCTCATTACATCTTTGTTCAAACATGGATAAAAGAGCTGAATTCCAGAAGTGAAGTGAGAGTGACAGTCCTTGAAATCAAGCCTGCATTTGACTGAGTGTACCATCAAGGAGCCCTAGAAAACATAGAACCAATGGGAATCATGGCAAACTCTCTGGTTGGAGTCCTATCCGATGCATAGGAAGTTGGTTGTGGTTGTTGGAGGTCAGTCATCTCAGCTCCAGGGCATCTCTTCAGGAGCTCCTCGGGGACTGTCTGAGTCCCAACCATCTTCAGCTGTTCATTAATGACCTTCCCTCCATTGTAATATGGGATTTTTGCCAATCACTGCACAATGCTCAGCACCATTTGTGACTCCTCAGATACTGAAGCAGTCATGTTCAAATGTAACAAGAACTGGACAATATTCAGGGTTGTGCTAACAACTAGTAAGTGACATTCATGCCACATAAATGCCAATCACCCTCTCCAAAAACAGAGAATCTAACCACCACCCATTAACATTCAGTGGTGTTACCACCACTCAATCTCCCGCTATCAACATCTTGGAGGTTACCATTGATCAGAAGATCAATTGGTCTCACTACATAAACGCAATGGCTACAAAAGCAAATTAGAGGCTAGGAATCCCGTGGCAAGTCACACACCTCCTGACTCCCCAAACTCTGTCTGCCATCTACAATGCCGAAGTCAAGACGGTGATGGAATACTCCTCACTGGTTTGGATGGGTATAGCCTCAACAACACTCAAAGTTTTACACCATCCTGAACTTGCTTGTTATTCGAAATTCACGCCTTGGTTCCAGGCCCTGCCCCACACTGGTGCCGTTGCCATTACCCAGATGAAGACTTCATCCAGCACTAAGCCTCTCCAGCCCAAAGCTACTTCTGGGTCGGACGCAGCTTCTTGTTACGGATCGGTACCTGGGTCATCGTGATCACTCCCAGGATGCCCAAGTAATCACCTGCAAATTCCGTCTCCACTCTAGACATCTCCTGCAATGCTGCCCTGGATTCTGTGGACAACAACACTCTGACCAGACTCAACTTCCTTCAGCTTCTGCCTCCACTTCTGGCTCAGCCCACTCTCCAACCAAGACTGGGATGACATTTCCCATGGTAACTCCTGGGTCCTACTGCTGAACTTCAGCCAGCTAGCACACCAGCTCTCCCTCCTCAGCTATCCACCCCCACAATGTACCTTATCCCTCCACCTTTCCCTCCTCACCACATCCCCTGACTTTGAACTCTCTGAGGCCAAATAGTCTGTCCTCAGAAAGCGCTCACATTGGTAACCTCTCCATCCCCACCTCAACAAATTCCTGACCCGCCACAATGTGTTGCTCTTCTTCCACTGCCTCTGCACCTTCTTCTTTGACAAAAACTCCCAACCTCCATCTGAGGAGCTTCCTCCTCCACTTGGTCACCCCCGGCTGACCTTGTATCCACCCTAGACTTCTTCATTGCTGAGTGCCGACGTGATATTGGCCACCTTCATTTCTCCACCCTCCTCACCAATTCCAACCTCATCACTTCCGAATGTGCAGCGCTCCACTCTCTCCGCACCAATCTCTGGGTCACCATTAAACCTGCTGACAAAGGCGGAGCGGTGGTAGTCTGAAGATTGGACCTCTATGTTGCAGAGGCCAAACGCCAGTTCTCCGAAACCACATCCTACCTCCCCCTTGCCCAAGGCCCTACTGCAACCCATCAGGCCAAAATCACTCACACTGTCCGTGCACTCATTGGCTCCAGTGATCTCCCCTCCACTGCCTCCAAACTCAGAGTCCCCAGCCCCATACTGCCCGATTCTACCCGCTCCCCAAGATCCACAAGCCCAACTACCCCAACCCATTATCTCAGCATACTCCTGCCCCACTGAACTAATCTCATCCTACCTTGACTTCATCCTCTCCCCCTTGGTTCAGGCATTTCTCACATACATCTGTGATACCAACCACGAGCTCCATCTCTTCAGTAACTTCCAGTTCCCCGGCCCCTAGCACTTTATCTTCACTATAGATGGGCAGTCCTTTACACATCCATACCCTACAAGGATGGCCTCCAGGCCCTCCACTTCTTCCTCTCTAACAGACCCATCCAGACCCCCTCCATCAATGCCCACCTCAGCCTTGCCTTCTCACTCTCAATAACTCCTCCCATTTCCTCCAAATCCAAGGCATGGACATGGGCAACCGGATGGTCCCCAGCTACACCTGCCTCTTTGACGGCGATGTCGAACAGTCCCTCTTGGGTACCTACACAGGCACTGTGCCCCAACTCTTCTGCCATTAAATTGATTACTGCATCGGCGTAGCGTCCTGCACCCAGGCTGAACTGGAGCAGTGCATCAACTTCTCACATAACCTCCAACCCGCCCTCAAATTCACTTGGTCCATCTCGGACACCTCCCTCCCCTTTCTTGACCTCTCCATTTTCATCTCCAGCAACAGTCTCCAGATGAACATTTACTACAAAGCCACAGACTCCCATAGCTGCCTAGACTACCCACCCAGTATCCTGCAAAAACTCCATCCCGTTCTCCCAATTCCTCCAGCTCATCTGCTCGGATGAGCAGACATTCCACTCCCAAGCATCCCAAATATCCATCTATTTCGAATATTGTGCTTTTGCTCCCTCTGTCATCCAGGCAGTCTTCCACTGCACCACCTCCATTCCCTGTTCCACTGTCTTCCACTGCACCACCTCCATTCCCTGTTCCACTGCTCTAAACCCACCTGTCCTCACCTACCACCTCAGTCTGTGATC
>NC_057712.1:67931649-67943847 GCF_004010195.1 Chiloscyllium plagiosum | reverse complement strand
AGTATACCAACTCTCTCACTTCCATCCAGGGCCCCAAACAGTCCTTCCAGGTGAGACAGAGGGTCACCTGCCTCTTCTCCAACCTAGTTTACCGCATCAGGTGCTCCCAATGTGGTCTTCTCTACATTGGGGAGACCAAACATAAACTTAGGGATTGGTTTGCTGAGCATCTCAGCATCGCCCACTGGCACCAACTGGACCTCCCAGTCACTGCACATTTTAATTCGCCTTCCCACATCCTTTCTGACATGACCATCCTTTGCCTCCTCCATTGCCACAACGAACCACCCACAAATTGGAGAACAAGACCTCATCTTCCACCTGGGCAGCCTACAGCCCAGAGGACTCAATATTGAGTTCTCCAATTTCAAATAACCTCCCTTCCATTCCTGTCCCCCAACTCCCTTCCCAGCGCATCCGCCTCCCTTCCACTCCTCCCAGCCACTTACCACATTCATTCCTCCCAATGACCAGGTCGTACCCTCTGCCTATCTTCACCTATACCTACTTCACCACCCTGCTCCCACCACCCCCTTTATCTGCAGTTCCCCCTACATCCACTCCCAGATCTGAAGAAGGGTTACACCCGAAATGTCGAGTTCTCCACCTCCTGATGCTGCCTGGTTTGTTGTGTTCTTCCAGCCTACTTACCATCCAGAACAAAGCAGCCAATTTGATTAGCTTCACATCCACAAGCATCTACTCCCTCCACTGCCAATGCTCAATAGGAGCAGTCATCTACAAATACACAGCAGAGACTCACCAAAGCTCCTTAGATAGCATCTTCCAAACCCACAATCATTTCCATCTAGAAGGGCAAGGGAATTAGATACTTGGGAACACTGCCATCTGCAAGTCCCCCTCCAAGCCACTCATCATCCTGAGTTGAAGACAAATCACCACTCCTTTATTGTCACTGGGTCAAACTCCTGGAATTACCTCCCTAATAGCATTGTGGGCCAACTCACAGCAGGTTGATTGCAGCGGTTCAAGAAGACAGCTCACTATCACTTTCTCAAGGGCAATGAATGCTGGCCAACCGCCAGTGCCCACATCCTTTGAAGGAATTTTTTAAAAAAGTCGGTTTGGGCTGGTCTGCAAGGTCTTCCCCAAGAACTTCATCTTTAGAAGGCTACACAATGGCCTTGGTGGAAGAAAGGGTTGTACTGTAGTTATTACACTCAGCCTCAGTCAGAGGATGTGTAATGGAGTCATCAGCCGTGTTTGCAGAGGGTAGCACTTGTCTCCCAGTAACCACATTTATAAGGCATTCAGCTCTTGAATCAAAGCAGGAATATGAGAGTTCTCAAATATACAGACATCAGGGCAGCTTCAAGGGTATTGATGTGGTACCAATAATCACAGATGCTGGAATGTCGGAGGCTGAGGGGTGACCCTATAGAGGTTTATAAAATCATGAGGGGCATGGATAGAATAAATAGACAAAGTCTTTTCACTGGGGTGGGGGACTCCAGAACTAGAGGGCATAGGTTTAAGGTGAGAGGGGAAAGATATGAAAGGGACCTAAGAGGCAACCTTTTCACTCAGAGGGTAGTACATGTATGGAATGAGCTGCGAGAGGAAGTAGTGGAGGCTAGTACAATTGCAACATTAAAAAGGCATCTGGATGGGTATATGAATAGGAAGGGTTTGGAGGGATATGGCCAGGTCCTGGCAGGTGGGACTAGATTGGGTTGGGATATCTGGCTGGCATGGACGAGTTGGACTGAAGGGTCTGTTTCCGTGCTGTACATCTCTATGACTCTATGACTTGTACATTGTTGGTATGAAATCTTTTTCTATTGATAAAGTCTGTCATATTATGACATGGCTTTCTCATTGCGACACCTGTACAGCCTATGGTGCCATGCACCTGGGGGAGGCCACCTTTGTTTAGAAAGGATACTGCCTGGGCACCAGTACTGACTTTATAATGGGCCAACAAGATGAAGCAGTATGAGTGGTCACAGCCTTGATATGTTTGAATGTTGAGAATTCAGAGATCCCATGCAGGTTCTCATTTGATTCTTGAAAGCCGTCAGCGGCATAAAAAATTAGCACAGTTGTCACACCATTGGCCAATGGGATCAAATGGCCACTCATTCTGACTGCAAATCCCAATCCAGCAGATGACCTAGTGTGTGATTGTGTCCTGGGACATCCTCAATCTCCAGTGGCAATAGATTTTGTTCATCTGGAGGAAATAGCATCAAGGACTTTGGGTCATCTATAACTCCTCTGCATCTTGATGGGATTTTCATGTGGAGGCTATTCACCACCAGCTGCAGGTTGCTGCCTTGTTATATGCTGGCACATACAGTAGATGTGATGTAGTACAGTGCCAAACTGTGTCCATCCCCTTGACTCATCACTAATGACTACCTTGCTTCATGTCTTCACTTAAAAGCAAGGAACACAGAAGTACTGTTGAGTTGTACATTCTGAATGAGGTGGCAAAGCACAAAATACAAGGTAAGGTTGAGATGCTGTGGGCATTCTAGTAGGCTCAAAATGAGTGAATGCTAAGAAAGCAAGCAAAAAAACATAGATGCATCCTACTCCAATGCATGAGATTGGTGCTTGTCCCTACACACAAAGTGGCCTAAGCAACATTGCAATGTAAGGTGTCAGTGCATTCCAAAGTGCAGCAATCAAGTGGAGAACTGTACCCATATTTGTATGTGGTGAGGCTGTCTGGTCTTGACTAGACTGCAAAGTCTCCCCTGAGAAATTCATCTTCAGGAAGTTTATCACCTGTTACACAATGCCAATGACAACACCCTTAAATGGAGTGGGAGAAATGGTAGGGCACAGGCAGTTGCTGTCTGTAGAGAGTCGCTGGGGGGCTACTGACCATGTAAGAACGTGTGGTGAACAGCAGCTGTCAGGTAACCATTTTGACAAACATGAGTTGCTGCCATCTAGTTTCTCCTTGCTGCTGATTGGAAGAGCCAACTGCATACAAACAAGGTAAGATGACGCCCCTCGCCACTCAGTAGCAAGATTCTCATCTTGCCTTTCAAAGTTTGAGTGGAAAATCAAACTTATTCTTCACAACAATCAGAATCTAACTTTTCTGATTGCCAACTAACTCACCATTGTTCAAGCGCTGGGAAAATTTAAACAAATTTCTCTGACTGAATAACTTTAATATACTTCATATCTATTGAAACATTTACTGAGACAAACTCAATTCAAAACAAGCATCTGAACCAATACAGAAAAAGAGAAACAACAGAAATTGAAATAAAGTCAAATCACGTACAAAACAAGCAATCAAATATAAATCTAGTTAACTAAATGAAAGACAGAAAGGAAAAGGAAAAACAAAACATTAAAATCATTTTAAAACAGTTTTAAAATCTTTAAGAATTTACTACCTGTAGGATTGAGCCTGCAGTTAAATTGTACCTTGTTTGGGTTGGAAAGCTTAATTGTCATTACATTGACAATGAACACATTGCATGTACATATACTGTTAAGTATGAGTCCTAACTTTCTGCAGTGAGTTTAACTGACAGTTGAAGTGAAAATCCAGCAAATGTTTAAGAGAAACCAACAGGTTGAGTGGATGCTGCTTGTAAAAAGAAAACAGTCACATAAACCAACTAACAAGTTCTAGACAGATGCAACTCAGGCTCGATCTTTTCTTCCCCTGAACTTGGTGATTGATATACACAGTAATGATGGTATATGATCTCACTGTTAATTTTCAATTAAGTTTTAGCCCAATAATAACTCCACACCACACTTGGATTAATGTAGCTTGAATTTTGAAATTTAACTGCTGTTGACTTTCAATTTCTTTGGGCCTGAAATTCATGCACTCTCCTTATTGCAAAACCTTAATTGTGCACTGTGAAGATATATGTTCATCCAAATGATCTTGTACTTGCCCCGTAGGAAGCTGGCAAATCATCATATTTATTTCTAACTATTACACAATACAAAGTAAAAGAACGGAATAGGGAATTCTGAGGGATGATTGAATAGGCTTGTTTGCTTTGGAACAAAGGACACTGAGTGGATTTAATTGAGTGGATAAAAACATGAAAAGCTCATTAGCATTGTTAAGAATCACCTATTTCCCTTAGCAGGAAGGTCAATACCAGGGGGTATAGACTTAAAGTAACTGGCTGGAAGATTAGAAGTACTTTGAGAAGAAATTATTTTGATCCAGAGTGTGCCGAGGATCTGGAACTCACTGCCTGTAGAAGCAGAAACATTCATCAATTAGAAAGGTATGTGGTTATGAACTTGAAATGTTGTAACATGTAACTAAATGAATCAAAAGCTGGAAATTGGGATTAGGCTGTATTGTTGTCTGTCAGCCAGCATAGAAACAAATTGTTTCTTCCTGTGCCGTCAAGTTTTTTATATTCAAAACTCTGCATGTTAGGTTAACGTGGCTAAACTAAAATAAATTGATAGTTGGCGGGTCGGTGTGGACTTGTTGGGCCGAAGGGCCTGTTTCCACACTGTAAGTAATCTAATCTAATCTTTAAATTTCAAAGGACAGTACCTAATATTCAGAGTTAACAAGTCCTGATTATAACATGTGAAAACAAGAAATTACTTTGGTTTGTAAGTTAAGCAGTACCATCATTTACGTTGGACAAAATAAAACATAACTGCAAGAAAGCCTGAAGGGAAATTCCAAATATTGAATGCTTAAAATTGGCAGTGCATTTTTACTCATGCATTTTCCTTCATTCTTGATTGGAGGATAACCCTCTACTCTGAAAGGAGTAACCTTCCTTTTTTTGCATTTCCTTCAGTAATACGTCAAGGGAACAATACTTCAATGGATTAGTTTTACTCTGTTACTGTTCCATCTGGCTTTCATTCTGTCGGAGCATACATAAGCATGCTAGCATTAAATTCTAACTGTAAACCTTTAATCGACTTCTCACATACACTATTCAAAAATGTATCATTGTATCATCGAATCCCTACAGTTTGAGACAGCCATTTGCCCAACAAGACCACACTGACTCTCCGAAGAGCATCCCACCCAGACCCACACCCCTAGTCTATTATTCTACATTTCCCCTGACTAATGCCCATAGCCTACATATCCCTGAACACGATGGGCAATTTAGCATGGCCAATTCACCTAACCTGCACATCTTTGGATTGTGGGAGGAAACTAGAACATCTGGAGGAAACCCACGCATACATGGGGAGAATGTGCAAATTCCACACCATCACCCAAGACTGGAATCAAACCTGGGTCCCTGGTTCTGTGAGGCAGCAATGCTAACCACTGAGCCACATGCCACCTTGCTGATTCAATTATTGCCCAATATGTGCATTGGATATAAATGTATTGTTATAATAACCAGGTTGTACAAAATGTTACAATCTATGACTCTATGTTTATATTGGGCAGATAGTGTGAGTACTGCAATGTGACCTGCCAGCAAGCAACGAAACAGGATTAAGTATAACTCTGTGCAACTGTTTGGTTTTTATAGGCAAACCAATTGCAAGATTTCAAATCAGAATTCCACATAATCATCCGGTTTTCTTTTAGATATCCAAATGAATTGGAAAATAATCCTTAGTTTACTTCCACTATGTCATGTATTATGGGTGTATTATGTAGGTGAGGGGAGCAGAACACGGGGTAGTAGATCCATGATAAGCAAGGGGGTGAAGGGCTATTGTGGGTAGACAAGAGTGTAGAAAATCAGATTTGCCACAATCTTATTGAATGACAGGCAGTCTCAAGAGGCCGAGTAGCCTACTCCTGCTAACTCATACATACGTATGTTTGGAACTATGTGAGATAAAACCATTATTAAAATCTTAAACAGAACCTTAACTCACTTCCAAACTGTGCATTTCTAGGTTTAATAGACAGGATTTGGAGATGCCGGTGTTGGACTGGGGTGTACAAAGTTAAAAATCACACAACACCAGGTTATAGTCCAACAGGTTTAATTGGAAGCACTAGTGTGCTTCCAATTAAACCTGTTGGACTATAACCTGGTGTTGTGTGATTTTTAACTAGGTTTAATAGAGGCAGTATAAGGATGGGATAGCATTTAAATATTATTGAAATGAGCATGGCAGGCTCACATTTAACTTCAATACAAAGTTAATTGGTTGTTCCTTGGTTTCAAAAGTCTCTGAAAATTTGGCAATTCAAATGAACTGAAGATTGCTCTAGGTAAAGGTAAAAGTCGCTAAAGCACACCTGTGGGCAAAGATGAACAGAAATGTTTCCTTTCCTGATCACAACACCCCAAGCTATCTGTTTATTTGGGACTGGGATCTTTTTCATTCAAAATTATTTCCCTGGTGAGGTGGGAAGGAAGATTGAGATTGAGACCATCCATCTGCCCATCTACTGGCTGCTGTGACAGTCTCCATGGGGCTGCAACCAGCTCCAAGTTTCTCCCTGATTGAAAATAACTCAAAGCTGTCGATCAATCTGACTTCCAGGCAGGGTTCTGTCAAAAGATATGCATGCTTGAGGAGCATCCTTGAAACATTCAGCAAAAAACAATATTCCCTCTGTCTTGTGCAGCCACGATCAGAAAGATTTTATAAGTTGCGCACATATTGAGCCATTTAATTCAGAGAACACTTAACGAAACTGTACAAAATATTTACATGGTCCACACATTGAAATGAATCAATCGTGCACTACAAGAAAGAGTTAAAGGGTATGATGGAGGAAAATCATTCCTGCTCAGTAACCCACCTGTTAATATCAAAGTAAGTGATTTTAAATGACAGTTTTCTAAAAATCATGATATATATGATGCAAAACCAAACTATAGACTCAATTCACAAGAAATACAATTTTCTTCTATTGTAATTTTATTTCAACTTGTCATATTTGACAAGCCTGGAAAATTAAACTGAATGAGATGTCATATGATATTTGTTCATTCTAATTGTATTTCCCCAGCTCCTTCCTGGATTTGGAAGATAGTTATGTCAACATTTATAATTTATGCATTTTCTTAGCAATTTACTATTTCTGTCCAGAATTAAACACAAAATAATAAGAGTTTCCAATATTGTTTAAATAATTGGATGCAAAGAATATAATGATTTGTGAATGTTTATGAACATTACATTCATGGTGTTTCTGATTGATATTTTTGTTTTATTAAATAACTTATTAAATAATTTTATTAAATAAGTACTAAGAAAAATAATTTCCAATGGAATTGTAATTATTTGCTCTAATTTAAAAATGACTGTTTACTTTCTTTAGAAGATGTACTTGCAAAATTATGATTGAATCATTTGCTGGCTTACCATTTTTGAAAATCAGATGTATGTATACTAGGATCGAGGGTGTGTACTTCAAACTATCTTATTCCATTGCTTTTGCTCTTACCACTCATTACAGGTCCAAGGTGGGGTTAGAAAAGTCATACCCAAGTTTCAATGAGAGAAAGCAGCAGAGAGATGCAGCTGTAGATAAGTGAAGTGAAAAATAGGTGATACACCTTCCAAGAAATTACAAAATTCACTTGTCAAACAGTAAAAGCATTCTCTGAGAATAGAAGCCTTGCTGGAGCTCTTCAATTTCACTGAAAACAGTGCATTTCCAGCTTGTAATTTTCACTGAAGAAGCTTTTCCTGCTCTACACTCATCTCATCAAATATCTGCTAATCCATCCTGACCATCCTGGTATCTCTCCTATTTACTGACAATGTTCTCTGGAAGCACAGATAACATACTGTATTGTGTACCAGCAACTAGCTTTGAAAGGCTGCAATGAGGACAGTTTGCACACAGGAACAGAATGCTAGCTCGCAGAGTCTACTCAACATCAACTTAGAGATGCTAGTTTGCTATCACCACCTGCTTCAAGAGGTTACAAGAAGATAGGGGAAGTACAGGCAATCAATGATTTCAAAATGAAAGAGTATAGGGATTTGATAGGCATTAGGTAAAAACAACGACTGCAAATGCTGGAAACCAGATTCTGGATTAGTGGTGCTGGAAAAGCACAGCAGTTCTTCACAGGACCAGACAGTTAAAGTGGATGAAGGGACTGAGCAGATTACTCTACAGAAAGCTGACACGGACTTGATTATTCCATTAGATACATTGTTTCAGGAGGTTTCCTTACCTTAAGTAACCTATAGTAAATTTTACATATCCCTTATTTAATCTGCACGGTCAATTCAACATAGTTACAGCCAAAACACTTTCATGCAGGCTGTCTTTAAACATGTCAATATTATATCATGCACATATTTCCTGATGCAGAAACTGTTCTGACTCAGCATGATAGTATTAAAAACATCCTCAGTGTGTGAAAATAAGAAGTACAGATGTTATTTTCTGCTATTTCTTGTTGTAGCAACAAATTTCAACCTGCTATCTTGTTGAGTACCTGCAGAACGTGTCAAACCTGGGATGTAGTTCAAAATACGAACAGTACTGTTTCTTTTTCATTGAAATACTAAATACCTTATGGAGAACATAGGAGAAAAAGAAATGTTGAGACTAAGATTGAATTGCAAAATTCAATGAACACTATCTGAACAGACTTGACTCGAATAATAAAAAAGATTTCCGGTCAAAGTATTTAATATTTTGACATCTTTATGTTTCAATCTCGGATCATAGGAAATAGGAGCAGGTGTAAACTATTGGCCCCTTGAGCCTCCTCAGCCATTCAAATAGATTACAGATTGATAAAGGATAGATCGGGGTATTTTTAGAAGGCACAACGTTAAATACAGTGATGTCCAATGAGACTTGGGTGTTCAGCTGCATAGCCCTTTAAAATGCCATTTTCCATGGTGTGGAAAATAGTCTAAAAGGCTAATGGAATGCTGGCCTTCATATCTAAAGGGCTGGAGTATAGGGATGCAGATGTTATGCTGTAGTTATACAAAACCCTAATGAGACCCCACTTAGTCTATGTTGAGCAGATCTGGGCATCACATCCTAGGAAGGATACTCTGAGCTTGGAGGGAGTTCAACACAAGTTTACAAGGATGATACCTGGGGTTAGGTTACGAGGAGAGATTTGTCAAATTAGGCTTTTTGCTATCTAGAATTTAATAAGTTAGGGGGTGATCTAATTGAGGTCTTCAGGACAGTAATAGAAAAAGAGAGGTTCAATAAAAATGAACTACTTTCACTGGTTGAAGATTCTAGAACCGGGGGCATAATCTAAGAATTAGGGCTGGAAGAGATGGTAGAAAGCGCAAATAGCAGTGGAGGTTTGGAACTCTCTTCCTCAAATGGTGGTTGATGATAATTGAATTGATAAGTATGAAATAGATAACTTTTTATTAAGCAAGGGTATCAAGGGATATGGGCCCAAAGCGGGTATATGGAGTTAGCTCACATCAGCCAAGATCTAATTGAATGGTTGACCAGGCTCAAGGGGCAGAATTACTACTCCTGTTCCTACATTTCTAAATTATGGCTAATCTTCTCTCTCAAGGCCATTTCCCCACACTATCCCCATTGACATTGTTAATATCAAGAAATCTTTTAATCGCTATCTTGACTACACTTATTACCTGAGCCTCACAGCTCTCTGGCATTGAGAATTACAAAGATTCACTATTCCCTCTTATCTCAGTACTAAATGGGTGACCACTTTTTCTGGGACTGTGTCACCGGTGCTTGATCACTACATTCCAATCTCGCCTCCAAACTCCATCTAAGGCAAACAGCCTTCCTGCATTTATCATTTCAAGTCCTGTAAATATTTAATACTTTTCAATTAGATCAATTCTCATGCTTCAAAACTGTAAAGAATATAGGCAGTGTTTCTCCTCAGGACAATCCCACCATCCCAGATATCCACCTGGTAAATCTTTGTTGCACTGTTAGTGAGGCAAGTAAACCCTTCCTAAGGGAAACAGAGCAAAAATCATGCACTTGAGGTGATGTCTCATGAAAGCTCAATACAACTGCAGCAAGATTTCTTTACTCCTGCTTTCAAATCCTATGAAATAAAGGTCAAAATACCATTTGTCTTTTTTATTGTTTGCTGTACCTGCATGTAAGCTTTCAGTGGCTTATGAACATGGACAGCCAAGTCCCTCTGTACATCAACACTTCCCAATCCCTCATCATTTAAGAAACACTTTACATTTCTGTTTTTTCCACCAAACTAGGTAACTTCACATTTTTCTACATTATATCCCATCTTTCATGTTCTAAATCTGTTTAAAGCCTCTTTGTATATTCCTTGCGACTCAATTTCCTGCCTGGTTTCATGTCATGAACAAACTTGAAGATATACCATTTTGTCCTCACATGCAAATCATTGTTCTAGTGATTTGCGTGTGGGGACGCAAATTCATTGTGAATAGTTGGGGCCTAAGCACTGATCTTTGTGATACCTGAGTAGACACAGTCTGCCACCCTGAGAAAGAACTGATTATTTATACTCTGTTTTCTGTCTGTTAACCAATTCTCAATCAAAGTCCTAACATTATTATTTATACACTGAAAAATCTATGTTCTCTGGAAAGGTATTATTGACAATTCCAGGTTCAAAGTAACAATAACTATTTCTTCATAAAATGCACTTAGGTCTGTCCAACTGAAAACAACAAGAGTGATTGACATGAGCTTTTCTTTCCATTGTTCAAGGTGCAACAAAATAACTTTAAATTAGATTATCAATTTCATTCGTGTGAACAATCAGATGCCAAAACAACTGTTAACATTTTAAGCTATTATAATAAGCATACAACAAAAGACTGCAGTATTAATTTTCACTAACCAGCTATTGCAGTCGGGGTTGCTTGACCTTTGTCAAGTGAATACAGGAATTACAACTTCACCACCAGGTTAGGACAAGGTCATTTGCTGCAAAACTGTTTCTAGACAGCAGAATTCCACTGATCAAAATTTCCCATATGTCTAGGGAACACTCACTTCCCTGGAGCTAAGGAAGAAAGGAGCAGAGACTTGCGATACCGACAACAGGCATGATCCTTGCACAGACTTAGAAAATCAGAGGAAAAGCCTGGAAGACTCCATATACCTTCTTTTCCTCTAGACATGCAGTTAGATATTCACTGGGAGGTCTGATTGGAAAATCTGGTGGCACAGATGTCATCTGGTCTCCTGCAGATTGGAGGATCTGAGTGGTCCTATAGCATGGCAACTGTAGGATTGCCAACCTTCTAATTGTCCTTGAGTTTCTAAGAACCACAGATTAAACCCCCAGGCACTAGAGAAAACAACCTGGATAAAATTGGGAAAAGGTGTTATTGGACCAATGATAAGATGTGGACATTTGATGAGCAGGTATGATGGCCAATGGGGGAGTAGATATCTCCACTATTTGCTTTTGTCTTGTGATTCCTTAAGTTCAAATTAAAACACTATTTTACGCAGATAAAGGAGCTGAAATCAAGTGTATTTCTTAAACCTTGCACGTGCTGCAGAATGATACATTGTTGAGTTGAGTGATGTGATATTCTGGATACACATGAACATATGCTCTGAAGGAATCAGTGAAAGAAATACAGCTATTAGGACAGGTTCTAATTATTAAAATAATTATCATCCCATAATTAACAATTCACATAATTTTGAATTTTCTTTTTGAAAATGGAAAACACACACTGGCATGTACAGACATTTGTCTTCTTGACAGCAATGGTAAACATAGTCACATATCAAAACAAACTTCAAAAATACCTTTTCTAATGTCAGGAGAAGTTACCATAACATAGGTATTGATAAGGACAACACACTTGGCTAGGAACTTTAATAATGTGGAACCATGTTATAATCTTAAAATATAGACTCTTGACAAATGAAAGTATTCACAAGTTCTGGCAATAGGAACATATTCACAGAAACAGGATATTTGACCAATTACCCTCTCACCCTCATCTCTGCATACCTCGACACGGTCCTGTCCCCCTTAGTCCAAGAACATTTTTAGTGCGAGCAGCAGCTGAGTTTAAAGGAACCCGGAAGGCTACAGCTAAGGTGAGACAGTTTGTTTTAAAATTACTTACCGGTAGCGGGCAGCGGTGGTTTTTTTTCTCTTCACAGAAAGAGCGGGAGCCGCAGGGGGAAGTGACAACGACCAGAGGGGCAGTCGGAAGCTGGTGTAGCGCAAGATTACCTGGGCATGGTGGCACAGTGGTTAGCACTGCTGCCTCACAGCGCTAGAGACCCGGGTTCAATTCCCGACTCAGGCGACTGACTGTGTGGACTTTGTACGTTCTCCC
>NC_057712.1:67930664-67931568 GCF_004010195.1 Chiloscyllium plagiosum | reverse complement strand
GCTTCGGCGGGTCGGTGTGGACTTGTTGGGCCGAAGGGCCTGTTTCCACACTGTTAGTAATCTAGTCTAATCTAGTCTAGTCTAAAAAGCACGCAGGAGAGGAACCCGAGGCATTACAGAGGTAGTGCCTTCCACCCGCCCGCCTCCTCTATGCTAATAATAAGACCCGTTGTGGTAAGTTGGTAAGTGCTGCATTTTGTTTTTTTAAAAGGTTACTTTTAGAGGGATGGCAGTGAAGGCAGTGCAATGTTCCTCTTGCAACATGTTTCAGGTGAGGGATGACATGGCTGTCCCTGCTGATTACACTTGCAGGAAGTGCACCCATCTCCAGCTCCTCCAAGTCTGTGTTAGGGAACTGGAGCTGGAGTTGGATGAACTTAGGATCATTCGGGAGGCAGAGGGGGTCATAGATCGGAGCTTTAGGAAAGTAGTAACTCCAAAGATTGCAGACAGATGGGTGACAGTGAGGGGGACTGGGAGGAAGCAGCCAGTGCAGGGACCCCCTGCGGCCGTTCCCCTCAAGAACAAGTATACCGTTTTGGATACTTGTGGGGGGGGGGGACTTACCAGGGCTAAGCAATGGGGTTCAGGCCTCTGGCATGGAGCCTGTCCCCGTTGCTCAGAAGGGAAGGGTGGAGAAGAGCAGAGCAATAGTTATTGGGGACTCGATTGTTTGGGGCACAGATAGGCGGTTCTTTGGGGGCGAGAGAGACTCACGTTTGGTATGTTGCCTCCCAGGTGCAAGGGTACGTGACGTCTCTGATCGTGTTTTCCGGGTCCTTAAGGGAGAGGGGGAGCAACCCGAAGTCGTGGTCCACATTGGCACCAATGACATAGGTAGGAGGAGGGCTGAGGAGTTAGGCAGGGCTTTCAGGGAACTAGGTTGGAAGCTCAGAGTTAGAAC
>NC_057712.1:67929041-67930448 GCF_004010195.1 Chiloscyllium plagiosum | reverse complement strand
AGACTGTAGCTTTAGGGTGCAGGACCTGGAGTGTAGGGAGGTTAGGAACATGGCATCAATCTCAAAGGAGGGTGCCTGTAAACAGGAAAGTGTCTTGAAGTGTGTATATTCAATGCAAGAAGTATACGAAATAAGGTAGGTGAACTTGCAGTGTGGGTTGGTACCTGGGATTTCGATGTTGTGGCTATTACAGAGACATGGGGTAGAACAGGGACAGGATTGGCTGTTGCAGGTTCCAGGGTTTAAATGTTTTAGTAGGGTCAGAGGTGGGGATAAAAGAGGGGGAGGTGTGGCATTGCTTGTCAAAGATAGTATTACTGCAGTGTAAAGGACGATGGATGAAGACTTGACATCTGAGGTACTTTAGGCTGAGGTTAGGAATAGGAAAGGTGAGGTCACCCTGTTAGGAGTTTTCTACAGGCCTCCTAATAGTCCTAGAGACGTAGAAGAAAGGATTGCGAGGATGATTCAGGAAAAGAGTGAAAGTAATAGGATACTGGATTTGGTTCTGGGTAATGAACCAGGCCAGGTGTTAGAATTGGAGTTAGGGGAGCACTTTGGGGACAGTGACCACAATTCGGTGACTTTTACTCTAGTGATGGAGAGGGATAAGTGTGCACTGCAGGGCAAAGTAATAGCTGGGGGCAGGAAAATTATGATGCGGTGAGGTACGACTTAGGATGCGTGGCTTGGAAAAGTAGGCTTCAAGGCATGGACACAATTGATATGTGGAGCTTGTTCAAGGAGCAACTATTGAGTGTCATTGATAAGTATGTACCTGTCAGGCAGGGAGGAAAGGGTCGTTTGAGGGAGCCATGGTTTAATAAGGAATTGGAATCCCTTGTTAAATGGAAGAGGGCGGCCTAAGTAAAGATGAGGTGTGAATGTTCAATTGGAGCGATTGAGAGTTATAAGGTAGCCAGGAAGGATCTGAAGAGAGAACTAAGAGCAGCAAGGAGGGGACATGAAAAGTCCTTAGTTGGTAGGATTAGGGAAAACCCTAAGGCTTTCTATAGGTATGTCAGGAATAAAAGAATGACTAGGGTAGAAATAGGTCCAGTCAAGGATAGTTGTGGGAAGTTGCGTGTGGAGGCTGAAGAAATTGGGGAGACACTGAATGAATACTTTGTCAGTATTCACTCAGGAACAGGACATTGTTGCCGATGTGAATACTGAGTCACAATTAAGTAGAATGGATGGCTTTGAGGTATGTAGAGAAGAGGTGTTGGAAATTCTGGAAAGGGTGAAAATAGAAAAGTCCCCTGGGCCTGATGGCATTTATCCTAGGATTCTCTGGGAAGCAAGGGAGGAGATTGCAGAGCCATTGGCCTTAATTTTTATGTCCTCGTTGTCTACAGGAATAGTGCCAGAAGACTGGAGGATAGCAAATGTGGTCCCCTTGTTCAA
>NC_057712.1:67884285-67925889 GCF_004010195.1 Chiloscyllium plagiosum | reverse complement strand
TCAAATCCATCGAATTCAGCACCGCCTTCCTAACCTACAATCTTCTTCCTGACCTCTCCGCCCCCACCCCATTCTGTCCTATCACCCTCACCTTAACCTCCTTCCACCTATCGCATTTCCAACGCCCCTCCCCCAAGTCCTTCCTCCCTACCTTTTATCTTAGCCTGCTTGGCACACTTTCCTCATTCCTGAAGAAGGGCTCATGCCCGAAATGTCGATTCTCCTGCTCCTTGGATGCTGCCTGACCTGCTGCGCTTTTCCAGCAACACAGTTTCAGCTCTGATCTCCAGCATCTGCAGTCCTTACTTTTTCCTATTTGACCAATCAAACCATTTATCCCATCACTCTAGATTATGGCTGAACATCTCTTCAATACTAATTTTCTAGACTATCCCATACCCCTTAATGCCATTAAGTTTCCAAAAATCTACTGATTTCTGTCTTCAAAATTCTCAAAGATTGATTTCCCACAGCCCCTTAGGTAGCAAATTCCAAAGATTCACCACTGGCTGAGTGAGTAAATTCCTTCTCATCTCAGTTGTAAATGATCTATTACTTATCCTGACATTATGTCCACTGGTTCTAGAGTTAACAGCCAGTGGAAACATCTATGTCTGCCCTGTCATGCCCTTTAAGAATTTTTAAAGTTTCGGTGAGATCACCTCTCATTGAAGAATATAAATCCAATATCCTCAATCTGTCCTCATAAAACAATCCCACGTTCTCGGGGATTAATCTGGTGAACCTCTGTTGACTTTCTTCTTTGGCAATTACATCTCTACTTAGTTACGGATATCAACGTGATATACACACTCCAGATGAGATTTCCTTGTTAACCGTTTTCCTTTCATACATCGTTAGAAACTTTAACAGTTTGCCTCTGTATTCCTTGCTAGCTTGTATTCATGTCCTCTTTCCCTTCCCTAGACCAGGGTGAATTCTCAGAATCAATAATAGCCAGATCTTAAATGGAAGTAACTTCCTTATAAACTTATTCACAGGATTGTCTTTTAGAAGAAATGAACAGTACTATAAACAAAATTTGGAACATAAAATAGGAAGAATCTAAGAGACAACCTCTTTATGTAAGAAATCAGTTATCAGGCCAAGACAAATTATTAGTATTGAGGAAGATATCCATTACAACTAGATTATTTTGGGAAATTGGCTCCCCTATTTTAACCCCCTCTTGACTCGTCAGAACAAATATTCTTCCTGTTTTTTAGCAAGCTATTGGACTTTATTCAGAGGTGTAGTTAACTGGATCAAAATGAAGGAGCCAATTACAAGGTTTTCCTGTGCAAAACAAAGAGGGAATTTTATTACCTACAGAGTCTGAGGAAAAAAAAGAACACACACTCAAACAATAGTAATAAGGTTTGAAGAGAGAATAAAGATTCTGCAGTTTAGAAGACGGCAGAATCCTTGAGTTGATAGATTTTAAAACTGAGACCACAGTTGTTTAGTTATTGATATCCCGAGCAATAGTGAAGTTTATAGTGTTGTGTTGGCGCATGGAATGGTTGGGTTCTCAAATTTGCTTTGACATTGGTGTTATATTTTGAGATGATGAAAAACACAGCAAGAGAAACAGAGAGAGGGTGTTTCAATCCTTGCTGTATTAATCCAAGTCCATTCTCTTTGCCCTGCTTCAAAAAATTGTTGCAAAACAGTTCAGTGTATAATCCTGAGTCTGGCTTCATTGTTTTTCCAAACTGACTAACCTCCAGGTGAGCATTACATTTAGCAATATGTGCAATTATCATTTGATCATAAATTAAAACAACAGATACAAATCTGAGTTTTTTGACATTGACTTTAGTTTCTTAGTTTCAGAGTATTTCATTGGCATGCTTATTTTAGTGCAGATAGTTCATTTATTTGACATTGCTCTCCTGGAGTTGCCTCAATATGAGAGGAGGTGATCATGTAGGTGATTTTAGGTTGGTATTTATCCTTTTAAAAAAATGTTTTAGTTCATGAAATTTCTCAGGTATAACAAGTAATCAAAGGGAAGAGATTAACCAGGACAAACCAGGGCCCATTAGGGACCAAAGGGACAACCTGCATTTGGAGTTAGACAATATTGGTAAGGGGTTAAACAAGTAATTCATATGTCTTTACTTGGACAAAAGAGAATGTACAGAATTCGGGACAATTACTGTGAGATTCTTGAACAGATTGACATTTGGAATGATGAAGAATCAGAAGCTTTGGTAGGCCTCTTGAGCCTCTAAAGTGAACAAATACCCAGGACCTGATGAGATGTATCACAGCCTCCTGTAGGAAGTGAGGGTAGAAATTACAGGGGCAAGAACGGTCAGGCATAGTCAGCATTGCTCTCTCACAAGGACGGCTTGCTTAACAAATTTGACAAAGCTTTGAGGAAGTGAGCAGGTGTATAGATTAGGGCAGTGCAGCTGATGTAGTTTATATTGATTTCAACATAACTTTTGATAAGGTTGCACATGGGAGATTGATGAAAGTGTAAAAGCACATAGGATCAGGATAATTTGGCAAGATGCATCCAAAATTGGCTTAATGGTAGGAGAGAGGGTGATGATGGAAGGCTGTTTGTGACTGGAGACTGGGATCAATGTTAGGTCCTTTATTGCTCCGGATATATATTACAATATAGATGGGAATGTGGGAGAGGTGAGAGGTGGGAGGGGGATAATAAGCAAGTTTGCGGATGACAAAGACTGGCCAGGTGGTTAATGGTGACGAAGGTCTTAGGTTACAAAAAAATATGGCTTGGTTGGTCAGATGGGCTGATGGAATTTAACACTGAAAAGTGAAAGGTGATACACTTTGGAAGCAGTAACAAGACACGGGAGTACTCGATGAATGGCTGGACACTAGGAAGTCCAAAGATCCCTGAAGGCAGCAGGACAGGTTAATATGGCTGTTAAGAAAGCATGTGGAACACTTGCCATTATCAATCAAGGCATAAAGCAGAGAGGCTATACAAAACTGTACTGTTAGGGCTGTACAAATCTTTGGTTACACCATAGCTAGAATATTGTGTGTAGTTTTAGTTTTCACATTATAGGAAGGATGTGATTATATTGGAGGGGATGCAGAGGAGATTCACCAGGATGCTGTGTGGGTTGGAGTATTTTAGCAATGAAAAGGCTCTATGAAGAGGGTATGGATGGTCTTGGGTTATTTTCTTTAGAGCAGAGAATGGTGAGGTTTACAAGACTATGAGAGACATGAATGGGGTGGATAAAAGGTAGCAGTTCAATTTAATTGCAAGGTTAATAATTTTCAGATGAAAGGCAAAAGGTTTATAGGGGATTGGAGGAAAATCTTTTTTTAACCAGACTGTGGTGGGAATCGGGAATGCACTGCCTGGGAGGGTGGTTGAGGTGGAAAACCTCAAAAACTTTGAGTACTTGACATGTCATAATATTCAAGGTTATGGGCCAAATACTAGAGAATGAGATTAGACAAGTTGGCATAGACTAAATGGGCCAAATAGCCTCCTCTGTTCTGTTTGACTCTATAGTTCCTTATAAAAACTGTCCAACTTGTACAGAAAAGAGTTACAAGCATGTTGCCAGGGTTGATGGATTTGGGCTAGAGAGAGAAGCTGAATGGGCTGGGGCTGTTTTCCCTGGTGCGTCGGAGGCTGAGGGATGACCTTATTGAGGTTTATAAAATCATGAGAGGCATAGATAGGATAAACAGACAAAGTCTTTTCTCTGGGGTGAGGCGAGTCCAGAACTAGAAGGCATAGGCTTAGGGTGAGAAAGAAAGATATAAAAGAGACCTAAGGGGCAACATTTTCATGCAGACAGTTGTGTATGTATGGAATGAGATACCAGAGGAAGTAGTGGAGGCTGGTACAAATGCAGCATTTAAAAGGCATTTGGATAGGTGTATGAATAGGAAGGGTTTAGAGGGATATGGGGCAAGTGCTGGCAAATGGGACTGGATTAGGTTCGGATATCTGGTTGGACCGAAGGGTCTGTTTCTGTGCTGTACATCTCTATGACCCTGAAAATTTCAGGATAATTATAATTTGACTTTAATTTTCCAGAAGTATTATCCTGAAGAGGGTAATAATCTTGGCTAGCTCCTTGCCTTTGGGGAGAGATCAGATCCATTTAAGCATCTTTGAGAAGTGTCCTTTTCTAGCTGAAGGTTAGTGGAATCAATCAGAGATGTACTCCTGGTCTGGGATTGTCCCAAAAGTAGCTATGATTGTAACATAGCATAATATGTAACAGAATAACTGTAAACCCTTTGGTAACAATAAAACGTCATGTGCATCAAGTGTCAACTGTTTGCAGTTTGTTCAGTCCAATCAGAACTTTTTGTACACAATGGTGTGCAGACTCTCAAATGAGCTGGGCTTTTTATCTGGTTCTTTAAGTTTTTTTTAATATACTGCTTATATTTCTTAAACTCATTAAGAAATATTCAACAAATTTACCTGATTCCTAGCTTTGAAAGTCATTTGGCTTTAGGGTGGATTAAGCTGCGGATTGGTGCTTAAAAGTTATCAAAAAAATTGTTTGTCTTTTTACTGTCATCCTCACTCATCTCCATTTTGTAAAGATCAAATCTTTTCTCTCTTGCCCATAAATGTTGCTGACCCTTGCATCTTCACCAGCACCTTTGGAAAATGGCGGAGTGTCAATTTGTACGAATGTTTAAATTTCTCAAATGTCTCTATAACACCATCAGCTTCCCACTGCTACCTGAGCTGAAGTTGCAAGTTTATTGTTGCGAATGTATTTCTTTTTTGTCCAATCCAATTTTCTCTACCTTTCTGGCCCTAAGTCTAGTTGATATTTCTCAATTTAATCCAGCATTTATTATTTTACAAATACGTGCTACTACTGTGTAACGCCTTATGGTTCTGAGAAGTCCAAAATAATCAAATATTTAGTCACAAATGTTGGAGTTGACACTGAGATCTTTTCATGTGCTGCAGAATGAACCATTATGACTTTAATTCACAGTAGTGCTGTCGTGAGAAATGTGGCAATCTGGGCATTTGATTATACATACAAGTAACAACTCAATTTTCTAACTTTTTAAAAATAATATAGCACTATAATTGGTGGCCTGAAGTGCTTTAATCAGTACTGACACTACGTAGCAGCTTTTTGTAATTTTTCTGCAGTGTCTGTTGTCCATCTTGGCAGCATGACCTGCCGAACACAACTGGCTTGGAGGAAGGCCTTGATGTCGGTGACGTTAACTGTTTCCAGGACTTCAATATTTGTGGTGCAACCCTGCCATGCCACTTTTAATGATGCTGTGAATGCAATGGAAGTGCTCTAGAATACATATGTGACGGCCGTACAAGAATTATGACTCAACACCATACAGAATGATGGTGAGGACTATGATATTAAACACTTAAGTGAAGCGTATCCGAAATTTCTCAGCATTCCAGGATGGACTACCTGTTGGTGTAGTGTTTTGCCACCAATGCTTCTCAAGAGGTTTTGGGTTTAATTTGCTGGTCCATAGATAGATTTCACTGCTTCAGAGCAGCTTCTTGTATCACCAGGATTAGCATATACTTGAGGTTTCTTGGCAAATGTGATCCTTTAATCATTTTGAAAGTTTCTCTGTTTATATTTAAGGTTGCTGTATACTTGACAATAGGCTGAACTTGCGAGCCTTTATATTGCTGGCAGATTGAGGATTTCCTTGTCATTTTCATCAAACTTGTAGTTTTAATATGAACAGAATTTGCCTGGAGTGTAATCAGCAGCGAGATCAGGGTATTCCATTCTGGTCTGTAAGGTTTCTTGACATTGATCTGTGTAAGGAAAGGTTTGTAGGTTGCTGATTCTAAATGTCTTTGATAGGTTATCTCTAGATCTGTTCATGAATGTAGGCTTGAAATGGAAGCTCAGCTTTGAGTGAACAAGCTAGTGGTTTCTTTGCATGGCAGTCAGCATTGGGCATAACTCGAGTATTCAGAACATCCTTTAAGTCACATTAGCTAACTAAGATGAAGTTTATTGGGTATCAGTGCTTAGAGCAGCGATAAGACCATAAGACACAGAAGCAGAAATTAGGCCATTCAGCCCATCAAGTCTGCTGTGCCATTCAATCATGGCTAGTAGGTTTCTCAAATCCATTTCGCCCTGTAACCCATCATACTCAAGAACCTATCAACCTCAGTCTTAAATATACTCAATGACCTGGCCTCCACAGCCTTCTGTGGAAATGAATTCAGGAGATTCACCACTCTCTGACTGAAGAAATTTCTCCTTATCTCCATTCTAAAAGGTCTTCCCTTTACTCTAAGGCTGTGCCCTTGGGTCCATGTCTCTCCTACCAACTGAAACATCTTCCCAACATCCACTCTGTCCAGGCCATTCAGTATTCTGTGTGTTTCAATTAGATCCGCATCCCCAACCCTTCTATAAACTCCAATGAGGATAAACCCAGAGTCCTCAAACATTCCTCATATGTTAAGCTTTTCATTCCTGAGACCATTGTCGTGAACTTCCTCTGAACACACTGCAGGGCCAGTACATCCTTCCTGAAATATGGGGCCCAAAACTGTGCACATAATCCAAATGTGGTCACAGCAGAGCCTTATGTAGCCTCAGAAGTACATCCCCACTTTTATATTCAAGCCCTCTCAAAATAAATGCCGTAATTACATTTGCCTTCCTAACCACTGACTCAACCTGCAAGTTTACTTTGAGAGAAACCTGGACTAGAACTCCCAAATCTCTTTGCACTTCAGACTTCTGAATTTTCTCCCCATTTAGAAAATAGTCTGTGCCTCTATTCTTCCTATGGAATTGCATGACCTCACACTCTCCCACGTTGTATTCCATCTACCACTTCATTGTCCACTCTCCTAACCTGTCCAAATCCTTCCATAGCCTCCCTGCCTCCTCAATGTTACCTGTCCCTGTACTTATCTTTGCATTATCTGCAAACTTAGCCAGAATGCCCTCATTAATGTATAAATGAAAAGTTGTGGTCCCAACACTGAGCCTTGCAGAACACTACTTGTCACCGGCTGCCATCCTGAGAAGGACCCTTTTATCCTTATTCTCTGTTTTGTGCCAGACAGTCAAGCTTCCATTCATGCAAGCAACTTGCCTCTAACACCATGGGCCCTTATCTTACTCAGTAACCTCCTGTGCAGAACCTTGTCAAAGGCCTTGTTGAAGTCCAGGTAGATAACATCCATTGCCTCTTCTTGGTCTAACTTGCTCATTACTTCCTCAAAGAATTCTAACAGATTTGTCAAGCATGACCTCCCCTTGATGAAACCATGTTGATTTTGCCCTATTTTACCATTTACTTGCAAGTATTCAGAAATTTCATCCCTCACAATGGATTCCAGGATTTTACGCAAAACCAAGGTTAGGCTAATCAATCTGTAATTTTACATCTTTTTCCTTACTCCCTTTTTAAAGAGGGGTGTCATGTTAGCGATTTTCCAGTCCTCTGGGACCCTTCCTGATTCTAGTGATTCCTGAAAGATAATCAACTAATGATACATGCATGCGAAGTCCTTGAAGTCCTTTTTTTTGTTGTAAGGTGTTGGTAATGGACAGTTCTCTTTCTGCACAACGAATAGTCATTGGTTTTATTCCAGTTTCCAGCTCCATAATTTCTGAGCATGTCCTGAATGCCTACCGAATGAGGCTGAGGGTTACAGGAGCAACCGCTGTCATCAGAGTTCAGAATTATTTGCATGTTCCAACTGGCAAAATTGAGAATTTTACTGCAAGATTAGGAGTTTGTATTTTATTCTGTGGCATTTTGGCCATATTGACATGACTGTTGGCTGTAGCTATCTTTTCTAGTCCCCTTTCCAAATTAGGAGCACTGTCCTTCATAAAAACTGCTTTATCACTCAGGTTGCTTGTGGGTGAAGTTGTCTCTAAGTCATCATCAAATGGAATAGTATCCAGTACCATCTGCATGCAGGATTGGAACTGCAGCTGCTCGTCTCATCCTTCGTGTGCTATTTTTACTCTTACCTAATTTTTAGGATGTACTTACAGAGGTTCAGTCAGGCTGGATTCATTGTTTCCTTTCTTTCTGTGCAGTGGAGCTTTAATATGGAGTACAGTTTGTGCTGACTAACCCAACCCTTTAAGCCTGGCACTGACTTGTCATGGTCTCACAACCAAGGTGCAGTAGCAAGGTCTCCAAATTTGATTGCCAAACAGGGCTTGAAAGGACACTCCGCCCTTCGCTATCTTATTGATAGCTGGCAAATCAACATCTATAGTCTGTGCAATAATTTAGTCCAGAACATGACCATAATTTGAGTTGCTTGGAGTCCCTTCACTATGGCCTTTATTTTTCTCATGGAAGACAACTGCCCAGTTGGTTGTCAGTTCTCTCCTCAATACCTTTATATACCAGCTGAGATAGCCAGATGTAGTGCTTGGAGCCAGCAGTGAGAGTTGAGTGTGAATGAGGACCAGTGATTCCAGTCCATCCCACAAGTAGAATACAGCAGACTGTGAACATTCAAGCTTACTACCTCGATCTGAACACCCATAAACTCCTTTTGGGCAGCTACAGTTTAATAAGTGTAATAATTATTATAATTAATACATAACAATATATATTACAACATAAATTACTCATTTTTATATATAATTAATAATTATTTGTATCTTGCAGATTTTCCAATATAAATTGGATAGGTCTGAAGTGTTGTGAGAGTGTGAGTTCTGCTTTTTGGTGTCTGTGATATATGAGAAATCCTTGGACATGGAAATAACTGAAGTAATAATGCCAGTCACGAGTGATTAAAGCATAACTTTCTTCTGATCCACTTTAAAATTGTCCAACAGAAGAAATCACCTAAGTTACCACAAAGAAATCAATAAACAAGATATAAACATATTTTTATATTTTAATTTAATGGTCAAATTAAAATCAATATGAATTATATGCTACATGGTGGATACAACAAATTTTAATCTTTATATTTCAAGGCTGGCTACTAGTAATCTGTGGTGAATGTTCCATTGCAATTATAATGACTATAAGCTCGCTGTAAACAAAGTTAAATCTGTCCAAAGAACAGTTGAGGAGATATTACTCCAGCTGTCCAAAACACCAAAGTCACAAAAAGTTGAATGTCACCACTACCGTTCCTCTGACAAATGTCAAAAATAGCCTTTGGCTCTCACCCGAAGGTTTCCTAATAGGGTAGTATTAATAGATGCAGACAAATGCTGATGCCCACACAAAAAAGGCACCCCACACAAACAGGCTAGATTTTTCTGATGATTTTTCTAAGCGTTGTGGTAGTTATCTTAATATGGAACAACACCCACCACCACAAGTAGGAATGCCATTGCATCTATCAGGCAGCTAAATGATCACTCAATGTGCTTTTCGGTGGATCATTCCCTAGGACAGCAATGTCAAAGTGCCACTTCAGAAGCAGAGGGTGCTGGTGGCACAGCAATATTGAAGTCCAGGAATAATGAACAAATTAGGTGACATTTTGTGGTTAGGGATTGTGGCATAGAGGTCATAAAGCCAGAACACAATATAATTTAGGAGCAGAAGTTGATCATTTGGCCCATCGGGTTTGTTCTGGCATTCAATGTGATCATGCCTGATCTGATAATCCTCATCTCCACTTTAATGCCTTATCCCATAACCATTGATTCCCTTACAAATTAAAATATTCTGTTCCAGCTTTGAATATATTTAACAACCCAGCTCTCTGTGGCAAAGAATTCCATAGATTGGCTATTCTGAGAGAAAAAAATCTTCATCTTTGTCTGAAATAGGCCAGACCACATTTTGAGACTATGCCCTTTGGTTCTTTTTTTCTCCCATAGGGGAATCAATCTCTCCGCATCTATTCCCTAAAACCCCCTAAGAATCTTATATATTTCAGTAAGGTCTCCTCCCAGTCTTCTAAATTCCATTGAGTACAAACCCAACCTCTTCAACATCGTCTCATTAGAAAACCTCTCCACCTCCAGAACGAATGTAGTGTACTTACTCCGGACTGTCTTCAATACCAGTGTACTGTTACTTTGGTCAAGGAACCAAACTGTTCGTGTATTTCAGCTGGAATCTGTCTAGTGCCTTGGACGTGAGAAGAGGAAGGATCGGAGTAAAGGTTAAAAGGTCTTTCAGTGACCACTCATATTGCCCCCATTAAATAAATGTAAAATACTGGGAATACTGGAAATCTGAAATAAAAAGAGATATTACTGGAGAAGCTCAGCAAGTCTGGGAGTATATGTGGAGCCAGAAACAGTGTTAATGTTTTAAGTTCAATATGACATTTTTTCAGTACTAAAAATGGTGGGTTGCACAATGTTAACAGAGAGAAGCAGAAGCCAGATGAAACAGATGGTGGGTGCACTCAGAGCAAAAGAATAAGTATGGCCAATTGCAGTAAAGGATAGATTAGGTTGCAAATGATAGGTGTGAAAATAAGACATTAGGATCCACTCTGCAGAGAGCAAAGTCAACAAGACACAAACAAGACATGGCCAGGGGAGGGTTGCAATCAAAATGAAGGAAATAGGTCATAGTCTGAATTTATTCAACTCAATGTTGTATCTGAAAGCTGTAAAGTGACCAAGTGGAAAATAAGGTGTCATTCCTCCAGCATGCCTTGAGCTTCGATTGAATGCTGTAGCAAGCCCAGGATGGAACTGTTAGTTTTGGAACAAGATACTTTACCGAAATGGCAAACAACTGGAAGGTTGAGAAAATGCTGCAATCTGCATTTGATTTTGTCAATACAAAGGAAACTGCATTGTAAGCAGCAAAGGCAGAGATTAGATTGAAAGAACATTTGACTTAAGGCCGTGCATAGTGAAGAGAATGGAGGTGATGGGCATGTCTAGATTAGAGTGGTGCTGGAAAAGCACAGCCGGTCAGGCAGCATCCGAGGAGCAGGAAAATAGACATTTCGGCAAAAGCCCTTCATCAGGAATGAATGGGCATGTGATATACTATCTGAAATTTGTATAAGAAGGTGCCAGGAACAACGTGAGAAAATGTTAGGAGTGATGGAGAAGTGAGGCAGGATGACATGAAGTGAACAATCCTTGCAGAATGCTGAAAGTGGAGGGATGGAAAGTGAGGATAAGGGGAACTCAGTTATTGTTCTGGAAATAGATCGCATCTGGAACTGTGTGCTTCCTGGAGACATCTTTTCTTACCATCCCTTGTACGTGTTTAATCAAGCCCGTTAATATGAGCTTGTATTGGTGGGAGACTTCACCCCTCCAAGTGCATTGTCTGGAACATGGAAGAAGCAAATGGTCCTCGCAAAAATACAATAGCTTTGTTACCAATTATCCATAGAATGATCATCAGAGTTAGCAATGAAACCTCAGCTCAAAATTGCAGCTGCTTACCAGAGAAGTGGTAAGAGAAAAGGAACCTGGCATTGAAGAACTTCGTTTGTTGCAAATAACTTGTTCAATTAAAATTAAAATTGTGCGTCTCAAAAAAATCCTTAAAGTTACTGTATAAAACATTTCGAAAAAACTTACTGAAGGGGCAAAGGATTAGGCACTTTTTTTTTCAAACAACTTGGAGGGAGATGTTTTGACACACCTTCTAGGACAGGTCCGAATGATAAGCGCCACAAGAGCCTGATTGGCCAACAGCTTGCAGTGTGTGTCCTGGACGCGGAACGTGAGCGTGCGCGGCAGCGGAGAGGGGGAGGGGACTCTTTGCTGATTGGCTGGCTGCAGTTTGAACGGAAGGCGAGGTTCGGAACCGTTAACGATGGTGGGGCGCGCGATTCCGCGGAGGAGCTTGCATTCGGTATTGAAGAAACATAAACCGCAATTGCGGCTCAGCAAGGACGTCCACATGATGGTGAGCTTGTTCGTCCCGATTCGAATAAACCTTCATTCCATCCCTCTCCCACCCCGTACATCGGAAGGTCTCTGGCCCCGCCTGCGCATTTCTGTCTTAGTTCGGGTGTCAGCAGGTTGGATTGAGCTATCCACCCTTTGCTGTCCGAGTAATTGGACTAATATCGCTGTGTCCGGGGAGCATACTTTCCCAATTTCCCGGAAGGGGAAACATGTTTCGCGTGCTTTTTCCTATCTCTGGTTGCCGAACCAGAATGTATGTACCAGAATATCTCTGTTTGACAACACTACCCAGGGTCGTACCATTAACTGTACAAGTCCAGTTTTTGTTTGCTTTACTAAAATCTCGCATTTATCTAAATTAGAACATAGAACAGTACAGCCCCTTCAGCCCTTGATGTTGTGCAGGCCTTTCATTCTACTCCTGAGATCATACTAACCTACGTACCCTTCATTGTACTAACTCCATGGGTCTATTGAAGAGTCGCTTAAAGTCCCTAATTTATCTGACTGTATTATCACTGCTGGCAGTACATTTCATGCGCCACCACCCACTGAGTAAAGAACCTACCTCTGACATCTCCCCTCAACTACCTCCACTCACCTTAAAATTGTGCCCCCTTACGATAGACATTTCCACCATTGGAAAAAGTCTCTGGTTATTTATTCTATCCATGCCTTTCAACATCTTGTACACCTCTATTTTGTCACCTCTCAACCTCCTTGTTTCCAATGAGAAAAGCCCTAGCTCCCTTAATCATTCTTCATAAGATATGTTCTCCAGTTCAGGCAGCATCCTGATAAATCTCTTCACCTTCTCTAAAGCTTCCACATCTTTCCTATAATGAGGCAACCAAAACTAAACACGATATTCCAAGTGTAGTCTAACTACGGGACTCTTAAACTCAATCCCCCTGCTAATGAAAAGCAACACACCATACACCACCTTAACAACCCTATCGACCTAGATGGCAACTTTGAGAGATCTATCGACATGGACCCCAAGATCCGTCTGTTCCTCCACACTGCCAAGAATCCTGCCTTTAACCCTGCATTCTGTATTCAAAGTTGACCTTCCAAAGTGAATGACCACACTTTTTCAGGTTGAACTCCATTTGCCACTTATCAGCCCAGTTCTGCATCCTGTCAATGTCTCGTTGCAACCTACAACAATCTCCACACTGTCCACAACTCCACCAACCTTTGTATCATCAGCAAACTTACTAACCCACTCTTCCACTTCCTTATCCAAGTCATTTATAAGAATCACAAAGAGCAGAGGTCCCAGAAGCGATCTCTGCAGGACATCATTGGTCAATGAGCTCCAGGCTGAATACTTTCCAAATACCACCACCTGCCACTTCTCAGTCTGTTGGCCCAATTGATCAAGATCTCTTTGTAATCTTAGATAATCTTCTTCACTCTCGACTATATTACCAATTTTGGTGTTGTCTGCAAACTTAATAATAGTGGACCCAGCAGTGATCCCTATGGAACACAGCTGGTCACAGGCTTCCAGTCTGAAAACAACCCTCCACCATCACTCTCTCTGTCCTACAGTCAAGCCAATTTTTAATTCAGTTGACAAGCTCTCCCTGAATCCCATGTATTCTAACTTTATTAATCAGTGTAGATAGTGTGGCCGTTGAAACAGCATGGCAGGTCAGGCAGCATCTGAGGAGCAGGAGAGTCGATGTTTCGGGTAGGACTCTGCATCAGGAATCTCCACCAGAACGTCGACTCTCCTGCTGCTCAGATGCTGCCTGACCTGTCCTTTTTCCAGTGCCATACTTTATTTATTCTGACTCCAGCAACTGTAGTCCTCAGTATCCTAACTTTATTAATCAGTTTACCATGCGGAACCTTGTTAAAGGCTTTACTGAAGTCTGTTTGCCGCTCTACCCTTGTCAATCTTTTTGGTTACGTCCTCAAAAAAACTTAATCAAGTTTGTGAGACAATTTCCTTTGCACAAAGTCACGCTGACTATCCCTAATCAGTCCTTGCCTCTCCAAATGCATGTAAATCCTATCTGTCAGAATCCCCTCCAACAACTTACCCACCACTGATGTCAGATTCACCGTCTGATGGTTCCTAAGCTTCTCCTTACAGCCTTTCTCAAAGAAGTGCACAACATTAGCTGCCCTCCTGTCCTCACCCATTGCTGTAGCTGATACAAATAACTGCTAGGGGCCCTGTAATTTCTTCTCTAATTTCAAACAATGTCATGGGGTGAACTTGATCAGGTCCCAGAGATTTATCCATCTTTACGTCTTTTAAGATGCCCAGCACCACCTCTTCTGTAAGATGAACTGTTTCCAAGACATCAATATTTATTTCCCCAAGTTCCCTAGCATCTACGTCATTCTCCAAAAGTAAAAACTGGTATGAAATATTTGTTTAGTATTTCTCCCATTCCTGTGGTTCCATACATAGATGACCTCATCGATCTTTAAGAGGCCCTATTTGCTCTCCCTAGTTGCTCTTTTGCTCTGAATGTATTTGTAGAATCTCATTGGATTATTCTTAACCGTCTATACTAAGTCTGTCTTATATTCCCTTTTTGCCCTTCTGATTTCCCTCTTAAGATTGCTCCTACATCTTTTTATGCTGTTTACTTGATTCATATCTATCTGTCTATATCTATCATACACCTCTTTTTTTTCCTTTATTTTTGACCAGAGCCTCAATATAAAGGCTTCAGTTTTCGCACCACTTAATTGAAGGAAGTATCTGTTTATCCTTTCCTGGTACATCCAGTGCTAGAGTCATAGAGATGTACACACGGAAACAGACCCTTCGGTCCAGCTTGTCCATGCCAACCAGATATCTCAACCCAATCTAGTCCCACCTGTCAGCACCCGGCCCACGTCCCTCCAAACCCTTCCAATTCATCTATCCGTCCCGATGCCTTTTAAATGTTGCAATTGTACTAGCCTCCACTACTTTCTCTGGCAACTCATTCCATACATGTACCACCCTCTGCGTGAAACGTTGCCCCTTAGATTTCTTTTATATTTTTCCCCTCTCACCCTAAACAATTGCTCTCTAGTTCAGGACTCCCCCACCCCAGGAAAAAGACTTTGTCTATTTATCCTTTCCATGCCCCTCATGATTTTACAAACCTCTATAAGGTCACCCCGCAGCCTCTAATGCTCCAGGGAAAACTGCCTTAGCCTATTCAACCTCTCCCTATAGCTCAAATCCTCCAACCCTGGCAACATCCTTGTAAATCTTTTCTGAACCCTTTCAAGTTTCACAACATCTTTCTAGATGAAAATGAGTGCGGAAAAGAGTTTTATTGGGGACTATGGCATTGAAAGTGATAACAAGGGTTTGTTTGAACCAATTAGTAGATGCTGAACTGTTGTGATAAAGGGAGGGCTAAAGGGTTATGAATTTGAAGTGCAGTTGTTAGTGAAAATTGTGGTTAGTATATTTTCCAGAGGAGCAGAGGAGGTAGGACATGGAAAGGGAATGTGAGTGGTCAGTAATAAAAGGAACTGATCAAAAATTGCCTTACTTTAAAAGGTACAGTTGGAGAACCAAGAATGTGAAATGACAAGGTCAAGGGTGTACTTGTGAACGTTGGTAATGGAGTTTACATGGAGGGAGAAATTTAGGGAGGACAAGAGGACAGTGAACTGAGTGTGAGAGAGAACATGGTGAGTTGCTATAGAGGGTGAAATCACTGAGAATAAGTCATTTGGACCTGAGAAGAAAGGCAAAATAGATATTCATGTGATAGATTTTTTGTTGTGTTTGCAAGTTTGGTAGAAAATGATTTTTGTTTGATCAAAAAGGTGAGAAAAGTGAAATAAGATGAAATGGTCAAAGGACGTGAAAGCGGCAGAGGAGTAGGATGTCAGGCCAAGGAGTGCTCTGGTGCTAAGTGGCCACATTGCCACTGTAATAGTCTTGATAGGACAAGTGTTAAGAGTTGTGATCAGGTGGGAAGCTTTATTTTAGGAGAAGGATGTTATTACCCCAAGCCAGATTTCTGTTAGGCCAGAATATTGATGCAATTATTCAGAAAATTTATGAATGATTAAGTCTTGTGAACAAGCGAATGCATGTTCTTGAAGAAATGTGCAGAGGAAAGGTATTGAGTCTTGATGTGCTGACAATGATTAAAGGGCTAGGCGGGGGGGGGTTGAGTTGAGCAAGAAGGGTGGCAAAATTAATTCCCAGCAGCACTCTGGGCCAAAACGTTGATAAGAAAGAGGGTTAAACTAGATGGGGGTGGCTGCTCATGATGAGCAAACTCCATGTGCCTTGATGCACCGCCCCAGTAACCAGATGTTACAATGATAGGATGAGGTCATCCTCGGAGGTAATGTAAATGTAAATGCCCTAATCCTGGGGAATTGTTATGCACACGATTTCCTGACTCAGTGATTCCCCAAGACAATGTAGCTATGATATGTCCAAGCTTCGGGGGATGCTATGAAAGCATTTCTGAATTGAAGGAACTGAATGAGAATTTAATTTGATCATAGCGGGAGAGTAGTGATAAATGGCTGCCCAAATGAAGTGTGAGTCATCCATATTCTTGTAAGAGTGACACTCCCACCCAAAAACAGTGCAGTTTAATCCTTTAACATTACATTAATGTCCAGAGAGAAAGTACAATTTAATCTTTTAACATTACAACTGGAAGGAAATATGCCATCCTTACCTGGTCTGGCCAACGTGTGACTTCTGATCCACAGCAATGTGTTGACTCTTAACTGTCCTTTGGACAATCTGGTTCAGCAATTTTCCCACATACCAAGAACAAAGCTATTTAAAAGAAACCCTTAACAAACAGGACTTCAATGTTACAATTTAACTTAGTGGGGTCCCAATGCATGGTGTCTTTAAAGGTGACTGGAGAGAGCTGGTTGCTTATGTTGGCGATATGTACATGCATGGAAGTGATATTACTCCAGTTGGGATCTGATCAGTAATTCAGAAAGATTCTGCATATCTTCCCTGTTTTTGTATTGCATTTGTATTCTGTTTCTGTCTTCTAACTTATTGTGGGATATCACCACCCATCAGATTGCGCACTGACTGGGTATGTGACCCGATTCATTACAGCACAATTCAATTTGTGTATTAATAAGTATCATAAATTCCAGATTGAAATTTAAACATCTCGCATTCCAACAAAATGCTCTAATTCTGTACATATGCACACAATGATCCATCTAATGGTAACATGAACTTTAAACATTGTCTCTAACATCTGATTCGCTGTGGTGCAATGCTAAAAGGATTTTGAGTGGTTTTTCAGTTTAAAAGTCAGAAAATAAAAACCAATGTTTTGATAAGTTTTTTTTCAAAAGATCAACTTGCAAGAATATATTTTTATATATTCTGATGTGTACAATGTATTCATCTGATTTAATTGTTTCAGCTATGCCTCATTTTTATTATATGTTTATGGAGAGAACAAAAGACCTGTGAACGCTTCCACACAGATTAAATCTGTGTGAAATATTGCACATGTAAATTTTGAATACAGTGAAGCCAAGAGGAGGCAGTGTGTTATTGAGGGAAAGCCTGAAATGATTTTCTTTGCACAATATTGCATTGATATGAAAGATAATCCTTTTTGGTTAGATTGCTAAATCATTTTGATGGAGAAAACTCACTGGTTTTACCAATTGTTTGGGTTACATACAGAAATTTCTTCCCCCCTTTACCTAGCTGCTGTTTAGCTATCTATTTTGACAATTTTTTTAAATATTTACTTTGTATAGGTACATTTAAACTGTCTCTTGTTCCTTCATCGTTTGGCAGTGGAGGCTAGGACTAAAGCTGTTGAATCAAAAAGTTCTACCATTCAACCAAAGCATGTCAAGGAAGTGGCAAAGGTAAAATAAGAATGATTTTAAGTTGCCAACATTTATTTAATATTAATCTTATTAATGTGGCTTACCTGTTTAATAGATATATTAAATATTCTGTTTGGGCATTGATTTCAGTGGACACTGTTCAAAAATCCTGACTATGGTCTATTGAAATATTAATGGCAACACCTCAACTTTAGTATGAATGGTAAAGATGTAAACGTTCTTTGCTCATTATCTCAATACTGCTTTCGTGAATTGAAAAATAACTTCTACTAAACACATTTATTTTTTCTTCTTTCGCTAATATTGGGGAAACAATTGGTATGGATATGAAATAGTTGAAAAATGTGTTGCTGGAAAAGCGCAGCATGTCAGGCAGCATCCAAGGAGCAGGAGAATTGACGTTTCGGGCATAAGCCCTTCTTCAGGAATGACGAAGGTGTCCTGAAGAAGGGCTTATGCCCAAAATGTCGATTCTCCTGCACCTTGGATGCTGCCTGACCTGCACTTTTCCAGCAACACATTTTTCAGCTCTGATCTCCAGCATCTGCAGTCCTCACTTTCTCCTAATGGATATGAAATACTTACATTCAGAGGGGAGATTCCTTCACCCTAATTTCTTTAGAAGCTCTAGTTAAGCCAATGCCTGCACAGTGAGTATGGGATGATTGGCTTTCTGTATCATATTTTGAGATTCTCTGTATTGTTAAGTTCCAAAATTCTTCTACTTGAATCATCTTTGACTCTGCAGTATAAAATTGACTCTGGTCTAATTTTGGTCATGGTTTATTTCTGTTTGAAAGTGGATAGTTCATCCTAGTAACTAGCTCTCAATGCCATCTTGCACTGTTTTGAAACATGACCAGTGGATGATGGCATTGTGGAAATCTCACTGGACCAGCAATCCAGAGACCCAAGTGAAAATTTTGGGGGTCAAAAGTTAAAATCCCACCACCGCAACTAGTGAAACGTAAATTTGATTTAATAAGTTAAAAATTGAAAGTTAATCTCAATAATGGTGACCTCAAAAGTATCATCGATGTCAGGGAAAACCCATATAGTTTGCTAATCCTTTTTTGAAACCCTGTATCAACTTGAAGCTGGACTACTTCATGTTCCTTAATAGTGACGAGGTGATCTGTACAGAATTCGTATTAACTAAGGATGTGCAATATCCTGAGAAATTGACTAAATGTCAGATAATCAATTATACTTGTTAATCAGATGGCCTTGAGTAGCTCTGGGCTGTGGTGTAACTTTCATCATTTATGGTGAAACAATGGCTGATGAGCATTCATTCTTGACTATCTGGAATCATAAATGCCGAATGTGACTGTTGGGGTGAGGGAAGAAGGATATGATGGAAAGCAAGAGGGTCATGGGTTCTCAGCATTTATAGCTTGCAATTTAATATGATTAATATGAGGTTAGATTTGAGAAGACAAGGTGGGAACATAACAGTCTACTGATTATACTCCATGATAGTGGATGCAAAAGTGTTAATCATTGCCCTCAATTCTCTGCCACTCTTTCCTGAAGAATAGGACAAAATGTTTGTGTTGGATATTGTATGCAGCATGGATATATAGCTGGAAGTATGTAGAAGCAGCAACAGGTGGGTGCGACAAAAGCAGCATCATCAAGCGTGAGAGAATGAAATGGAGTCTGAATATTCCACATGCATCCTAATTGCTGATGGGTGAAAGGGAGGCTGTGAAAAATTGAGAAATGTGAGATGGGTAGTAAGTTTGTTTGAATATACACTTGCTGACCTTAACAACTTTAATGAAATCATTGAACTTTTCACAGCACTGCAGAGAGGTCCTTGGGATCAGATTCAGGGAATTGATCTTTGTTACCATCTCCCATTTCTTTCTTAGGATGCTTATTGAGCAGTTCCAGGCCCACTCTGGAAACCAAGCATGGTTCCTTCATGTCACTTCTGCTGCCTAAAGCTTCCAGAAAGCAGAGGACCCACTTTGGCTTGTTTGTCTGCTTTACTTTCCAGCCATAATTTCCAGAGATGTTGCAGTTTCTGTTGAATGAGTGCAATTCTTGATTAAAAAGCCTTCCAAGAGATTCCAGTTATTTGTGTATCATACTAGCTGTGCAACCACCTGCTGTGAATGCCTTTATTCGGCAGCACACGCTGTTGAAGTTGTTTAGATGAGGAAGAAACTTAACAAGTTAGGATGCTGTCTGCCTCAACATGACAAGGTGAGGATTAATAATGCATCATGATCTCCATGTGTGATACCTGGTCTAATCCAAATTTTGTTTGGTCCTTGGACTTCACAAGTTTGAAGAAGTATCTTTGGTTAGTTTACTTGGCTCCTTTTACATAGTTCTTAAAAGGGACAAGTAGGTAGCTAATCAGTCAGTCAAGCTATCCACTGAAGTAATACAACCCAGATGAAGTTGAATAGAGGAGCTGACTATCATGGGTATGTATTTTGTATGGATCCAGTACTCTGATTTCCATTTTTTCTGATTTGTCCTTCAAGCAGTATTTTGAACTAGTCACTTAAGGAATTAATTAGTTCAAAATCCCCTCGGAATACCCTCTGGGTTGTCTATAATTGTTGTAACCTTTAAATTTGAATTTATGAAGTAAGGTTAGTGGCCCTAAATAGTATGTGGTAAGTGACTTAACCTGAGCACTGCTTTTGATTACGTAAACTATATTAAAAATGATGGTTTTAGTGATTCATCTACCTTGCATTGCAATTTATGGTAACTTTAGAGTATAAACTTCTTATTAAAAACAGTTTTTTTTTCTTTTGTGTTGTAGCTAATTTGGACCATATATTTAGCCCAAAAATTTGGTTACCAGATATGTTACACATCTGTAAATAAAAGTGGATTTAAGCACAATCTTTTTTTCGTCAAGCATATTTCCAAACATAAAAGAAAGACGTATTTTATAAATCTGCTGTAGAGTAAGTGATTTTCAAATTTTGTAAATGGTATTTTTGTAATCAATAGTACAAAATAATTCTTATCTTGAAAAGATTTGAAAGCTTGAATTTGTTTCACTAATTAAATTACAGGAATTAATTCAAAAATAATTTCTGTATAATGCATAGATAGCAACAGTAAGCACAAGTCACATAAAAACTATAAAGAAAGGGCTCAAACAACTTTTAAGTGATGTTATTTCATTTGAGTGAGGAAACTTTCGCACAGCCCTGCTATATAAAGGAGCACGGGTTCCTGTCCTTCCTGGCTTTCTACCACACAGATTAATTTTTTCATTCTTGTTCTTTGTGAAGTTTTCAACAGTTGAACTTTTTTAAAATAGAATTTTTAAATTTTCATATGAGTCAGCAATTTTCCAGCAACAGATTATAGAATTGGTTCTCAACTAGTGTGGCTTTGCCACAGACTATCTCTAAACTTTTATTGGTCCCATTAAATGAATTTTTCTCATTTTGAATGGTCTCTTTCTCTGATGTGATCATTTCAACCCATTGTGGTCTTGCCTCTCTCCTGCCTTTTTCTGAACAGTCTGTCCTAGCATACCCGGGCAGTACAGGGTTGAATGGCTTCCCTTTTTCTGTATGCTGTGTTTGATGTAAATTTGAAAAGAAAATATGCTTGCGAATTCAATGAACGACTTAACTGTTTACATGTTGCGAATAGAAAAAAAAAGTTTCTTGTTTTTTGAAAAGAGAACAGTATTTATTGTGTTAACTGGCTTTAAGTAATATAATAAAAGTGGTTCTGCATACATTAAGTCACATATCAGTACGTTAAGGTAAAAAAATAGATTAATACATTAAACTCCAAAACATACTGAAGTGGTTCTCGTCGACTGAATTTAGGCTGAATTTGGTAGTTTTTCAGTTCAATGTTGAGAGTTTAAAGAGAAAGATGAATGATTTAATTGGCATCCTGGAGATAGTTAACGGTAGGGTTAAATTCATTGACCAACTATGTGCCACTGAAAGTTTTTAATCTGTGGATAAGGTTTGAGTTTGCAATGGTTGCAGGGAGAGAGAAGCATACGCGAGAGCCTTGCTAATTTGATGTATTTTCTGTTTGTCTCTCGTCTAGAGCAAACAGTTTCTTGAATGCAGTTAGCTGGCTTGTCACATGATCATCCTTTTCTAACTGACCAGTGATTGTAAAAGTGGTCATAGCTGGTGTATTTCAGATGGATGGTTTTGACTCATTATGGATAGGATAGGTTTCTTTCTAAGTCAGAGTTTATTGTCAGAATATGTTGGCTCCACAGAGGTAAGTATCTAAATGTTATCTGAATTGGTTAGGAGATGATTCTATTCACACGCATTCAAGTAAACGTTTCTGCTAGAGTTTTCTAAATTGGCTCCACTGGATGGCTTCTTTGGAATTTATTCTGTACCCTGCCATATTCAGCCATCTTAGCTGCAGTTTTGAGTCACAGGAATGTTGGTTTAATTTCTTCAAAATTCCATCCAGCCAGTAAATTCATAAAACCACTTGCTTTACAAAGCATATTATTGTAACATCTATGTCAGCTAACGAATTTTTGTTACAGACACAGAAGGTACTGGAGAACTTCAAGTTTGGTAGCATGTGTGGAGAGCAAGACACTTAATGTTTTCAAGCCTGATATGATTCTTCAGAGCTTGACATTCTGAAGAGCAGTCATATTGGGATTGAGCATTAACTTTGTTTGTCTCTCTGCAAATATGATAGGTAACACTTCTTCCTAATTAGCAGACTAGCAGCGGAGACTGGGAGAAAGTGAAGACTACAGATGCTGGAGAATCAGAGTCGAAAAGTGTGGCGCTGGAAAAGCACAGCAGGACAAGCAGGAGAATCGATGTTTCAGGCATAAGTCCTTCATAAGTAACTCATTCATTTCGTAGTTGCTATCAGGGTCTATGTCATTTTAGTGGTCGGAGGGCAGGCAACAATGCTTTAAGAAGGTCAGTGACCTTCTGTGCTTTGTATAAGTAATGGTTGTCATCTTTTCTATGCTCCCTGGCACATACTCTGACTCTGCACCCATCTCCTGCCAAAGCTTGTGGTATACCATTCTGTCTGTCAACCCACACTTGCTTGTACCCTACCCCGTACACCAGAATACTAATCCTGAATGGCATATGCTGCCTTTATACTTAGGCTATCTCATAACCTTCTTCCCCCGCCTACACTAATGAGCTTTATGAGCTTGAAGTAGCGTGGTGCTGTACAGCAACATGTCCAATCCCTTCACTGAGGACCTCTGACATTCATGACAAGCCATCTGGTTTCATGTCTTTACTAAAGAGTAAGGCAAGACATGAGTACTGTGTGCCAAGATCTGACTGAAGGTGAAAAGTATAAAAAGGCAAGGCAAAGATTGTGAGAGCATCCAATTAACAACAAAATGCATGAGCCCTCCGAGAGCTCTGAGATGCAGAGTGGTCCAATCCATGAGATCAGCATCTGTCTTGACATGTACAGTAACAGCACTGCAAAAGTAACATAGAATCCTAGACTAATGCTCTGGGGATGTGGATTTGAATCCCACATGGCAGATAGTGAAATCTGAAGTTCAATTTTAAAATGAAAACTGGCTTAATGGCACCACATACCCACCATTGATAGAAAAAAATTTACCTGGTTCACAAATGTCCTTTAGAGAAAGAGATCTGCTATCATTGACTAGTCTGGCCAACATGGGACTGCAATCCAGAGTAATGTAGTTGACTGTTCTTTTGGCAATAAATGCTAGCCAGCAATGTCCATGTCTTTTAAATGGTTTATAGCTGAAAATTAATTGCCTAACTCCAGTTGCTCTTGGTGTTTGTGACTTCTTGAACCACTGCAGTTCACTGGCATTGTTACACCCACAGTACTGTTATAAGGAGTAAAATCTAGGAATTTGAGCTAGGGACCATGAGGGAGCAGTGGTATTTCCAGGTCAGAATTGTGTACACTAACACAGATGATGTTGTAGTAGGGGGAATGAATGTTAACGTGGTAGATAGGGAGCAAATCAAGTGAAGTGCTTTATGTTTTTTGCCTTTTAGATGGAGAAATAGCTATTGAATTAGATGAGTCACCTTACTGTAGAATTCTTCAGTGTCTGGCTTGCTCTTTTAGGTATAATATGTGGGTGACTGGCCCACTTAAGTTTCTGGTCAGTGTTGTTGTTGGTAGTGCCGTTGAAAGTCATGGATCAGAAGTTACATTATCTTTTGTTAGAGATGATCACCTGCTTCATGTGTAGCACAAATGTTACTTGCCCCTTGTAGTCTTAAATTTGAATATTGTCCAGATCTTGCTGCATGTGGGTGTATGTTCTTCTCTATCGAAGGAATTGTAAATGAAACTGAATACCATAGTCAGTATTGAACATCTCCAGTTCTGACTGGAAAGGCCACTGATGAAGCATCTGAAGCTGTTTGGACTTGGGTCATTGTCCATTCTATCTTTTTTGCTCGAGGTATGTTTGCTTTCATTGGAAAATGTTTTTTCCCCCTGATTTCCATTGACTTCATTATGCTAGGGGTTTTGACACTACTCTTGGTCAAAAGTCTCTGCTTCAAATTTAACACCTAATAACTTTTTGTCCGTGTTTAACACAAACTAAAATGTGGTCTTGCGCTGAGTGGTCAGTGCATGACCAAAATGAGCATCATTAGATTGTCAGTAAGTGCCATTGATGGCCCCCTCCATGGCATCTTCCATCACTTTGATTTGAAAAGGATTGATTTGGGGTGTAATTAGTGGTATGATTAGATTCCCTACAGTGTGGTAACAGGCCCTTTGGCCTAACTAGTCCACACCGACCCTCTGAAGAGTCACCCACCCAGACCCATTGCCCCATATTTGCCCCTGACTGATGCACCTAACTCTATGGGCAATTTAGTGTGATCAATTCATCTAACCTGCACATCTTTGGTCTGTGGGAGGAAACTGGAGCACATGGTATCCAATGCAGACAGTCGCCTGAGGCTGGAATCGAGCCTGGGTCCCTGGCGCTGTGAGGCAGCAGTGCTAACCACTGAGCCACCGTGCCGCCCTGAACTGGGCTTGTCTAGATCTTTGTATACAAGATGGACTTGGGCAATCTTTCACTTCATTATTCCATCTATTTGCTTTAATTTGTTCCAGGGACCCGGGTTCAATTCCAGCTTTGGGTGACTGTGCAAACTCCACACACACATTCTCCCTGTGTCTGCGTGGGTTTCCTCCAGGTGCTCCGGTTTCCTCCCACAATCCAAAGATGTGTAGGTTAGGTGAATTGGAAATGCTAAATCGTCCATAGTGTTAGGGATGTGTAGGTAATGTGCATTAATCAGGGGCAAATATAGGATAGGGGACTGAGCCTGGGTGGGTTACTCTTCAGAGGGTCGGTGTTGACTTGTTGGACTGAAGGGCCTGTTTCCACACTATAGGGATTCTAATTCTAAATTCTAAACCATTGTGCATTGTAATAGGATGAAATTGCAATTTTCCTGATTTTGAAGTATTTGTGATGATCTTTGTATAATGATTTTAGACTGTTATAATTCTCCTTTGATGGTTTTCCAACTGAATAAAATTTACTCCTGTAGAAATATTTTTGGTGACCTCTTAACTTGTCATTAAGCCATGACAATCTGTTCTCAGAGATTGTTGTGTACAAAGCATAATAATAGATCATAAAACATAGGAATTTCTTTGTGGTTGAGTATATTTGTTTTTATTCGCAGGTTGTTCTGAAGAAGAGTAGAGGCTGAAGAAAAGAAATAATAAATATATTATCAACCTTACTTTTTGTCCTTTCTAAACCATTGTTACCTGAAATATTGAATTCATGTAAATCAAGGAAAGGAAAATCAATTTTTTGACAAATGTTTCTTTGTCTCAGTAATTAAAATAAGTAGGTTTGTCATATTTTTTCACTTTCAAAAAAATCTCATCACAAGGCAGTTTTAAATGTATTTATTATAACAATAAAGTACTTCCATTTTATGTTCTTTTGGAATCTCTGGGCAAATGAATAATTGTGATTTCAGCCAAAGATGTTTCTTGGATTCCTATTGGTTTCAATATACTGTGCTGCAAAATGGATCACTGATCAAAATATCCTTATTTTAACTTGACTGTGATTTTAATGTATTGTGCATAATGTACAATTCATTGTAGTTTTAAAAACGAGTTGTATTTTTATTTGCTAAATAATACTTGAGTGATCTGAACATGAGAAAATAGCATGAAATCAATAGTGTATGGCCTCAGAAGCAGTCTGGTTAGATGACTTAAAAACATTTAACTTCCCCCATTTTACAGTTTTCTAAATAATTATTTTTGGACTATTTTGTTTTGAACTCATTTAGAAAAAGAATTGTATTTTAAAAAAATGTTTTGGGTGATAGGGATTCTGGAGGACTGTGTAATGTAGTCAGGGTCAAATACATCAGGGTCAAGCTGACTGCTTAAATCTCAGAAGAATTGCAATAATGCCAAACATTTAACTGCTCACCTCTTTTATATCATCTCATGTACATTTGAATGAACATAACAATTTAATTTGGGTTGTTTGCAAGCATGATTCTGTTGTGTGTTTTGCCTGTGGGAGGGTATCTTTTATCTGATGTTGCAATGCTTCTGATATCGTTACAGAAATTGAGATGTAGGTAAGATGGTATTAGATGAGTGTGTGGGGGTGTGTAAGTATACATGTGAAGTGAGTCAGACATTTTTATACCTTACTGTCACTTGCTATGATGCAGTGATGACATCATGACAGTGTCTTTTAAGGGTATATGTACTAACTAAGACATAATGCAACATGTAAACTTTTGTAAAGATTTTGAATAGTAACTGTTTCCCACTGTATTTGGGATTTTCCTGAAAAAATTGGAAAAGGAGCCTATTCCAATTAAATTCCTTTTCAACTTGTACATATCTTTTTAAGTTGCATTTATATTAATAGAATTACACTTGTATTTCTCAAAGTAATTTATTGTTAGAAACTGCTGGGCAATTGCATCTATATATTTCATGTTTTAAATTAGAGGCATTGACTTTGTGAAATAATTTCTGCATAATTAGTGATTTAAATAAATTGCAAAGCCAAATTTACATTGAGAGGTATAGTTTTGATTTTATGTAAAAGTGACAATGAGGATGAGGAGTTTTTAAAAATTTGGCATTCTGCTGTACAATGCTGTAAATAAAATCAAGAATTTTTTTGGCATGGATATTTTGGGCATTGGGCAGAGCCATTGCCAATTTTACCTAAATTATGAACAGCAGCTGATTTAAATTTAACAGCTCACCTCTGCTCTACTATGAAGCTTTGAGGCTGATACATCATTGCCTGTGCATTAAAAATATAGTTCAGTGAAATTCTTAACGAAAGACATACATGGAATGAAAGAAGGTATATTCCCTTGTGGACACCAAAAGACCAGCTTCATTCACCCTGAAATATCAATTTTGCTCTGGCTATATTGCTGAAGAATTTATGAATCATAGCAATTCACCATTGTATACGTTTCTATGTGACCATCATGCTTATGCTGACTTTGAAAAAGTGATTGTGCTTTTCCTGCCTTAAAAGCTTGTTTATCAATTCTGCTGTTCTCACTTATCAAGTAGAATTTTGCAAATCTGGCCAAATGAAAATATTTCTTCTCATCTCCCCTCTAAAGACATTGCTTCCTATGTAAGAAATCTGGTGCCAAGCCTGCAACAAGAGACTGCTATAGAACACAACTAAACAAGCAACGTTGAATATGTATGAACAACACTTATTCCCCAAGACTAAAGAAGACCTGCAGAAATGTTTGGATCTTTCAACTTCCTAGCAATGTGCATAACAAACGTTTACAACAAAGCATTGTCATTAAGAGCTGTTGTGGAAAGGATATCCTATATGTAGGGTAGGAGTTGGCCAATACGCTCCAGATGCATATGAGTACTGAGAGCAGAAAATTATATCCTACAGTATGATGAGTCAACAAAAAAGTCAAATACTGGAAGTCGTGTATCTCATAAAGGAATTTTATTCATTCATAGGATGCCATACTGACTGGGTCAGTATTTGTTGTCCATCCTTAGTTGCCCTGGAGAAAATAGTGATGATCTGCCTTGTCAAAACACTACAGTTCTTTTTGTGTGGATACTGCATAATACTACTAGAGAGTTCAAAGATATTAACCCAGTGACACTGAAGGAATGGCAATATTGTTTGAAGCTAGGATGATTAGCGTTTTGGAGAGAAACTTGTGGGAAGTGATCCCTTATATCTGGTGCCCTTGTCATTTTGGATGATAGAAGTTGTCATTTTGGATGATAGAAGTTGTGGATGTAGAAAATGTTGTCAAAGGAGCCTTGGTGAATTTCGGCAGTGCATCATATAGACAGTACACATTACTGCTGCGGGTTGTCAGTGGTAGACGGAGTGGTTATTTGTAGATATGCTGCCAGTCAAGGAAGCTGTTTTGTCCTGGATTCTGTCAAGCTTCTTGCACTTATCCAGATAAGTCCCTTGTAAATGGTGGAGAGACTTTGGAATCAGAAGGTGAGTTATTTGCTGCAGGATTTTTGGCTTCTGATCTATTGTAGCATTTCTGTTGTAGCAGACACTACTTTCTGGTGCTAAAGTGAGAGATGATAGAGTGACTGCAGGATATTTTTCAGATAGTCATGTGGGAACTAGGACGGCGCCATGATTGCTTGGAACATGAGACAGAAAGCAATAGAATACAATTGGAGGGCTTTAACTTAGTGGGGTGTAAGTGGGTGTGTGTGGGAAACAGGCTTGTAAAGCAAAAGGATATAGTGGCATTACAGGTCAAATATTTCGATAGTGCTATCAAGAGTAGGACTGGAAGAGATGGCATACAAGCATAAAAACATCAAGCAAGGATGGGGAAACAAAAGGTAAATCAAAATTACTGTAGTATTCAGAACAAAATAAATGAATTGATGGTACAAATAGAGATTAGTGGGTGTGATCTTCTAGCCATTATGGAGACTTGGCTACAAGGAGATCAGAGCTGAGAGTTAAATGTTCAGGGGCATGTGCTATTTTTAAAGGACAGGCAGGAAGGGTAGTCGGATGGCTTTGTTAGTAAAAGATATTAAAGGCTAATAAGATTATACATCAGATTGTTATGGATTGATGTAATTTTACATTCAGTGACTTACAAATTTCTGCAACTTGCTTTGTCATATAAATTGTCATTTAAATGATTCTAAAGTCTATTATATATTTTTACTTTTCAAAATTTAAGAAGGAATATTGTTGTTAAGAGTCATTTTCTTCCTCATTGTGTACTTTTGTTTCCCAGCACATTAGAAAGTGAATGTGAATTTGCTGTAGCAAATGGTTTTTAGCCTCCATCTCACCTTGTTGGTGAGCCTCAAACATTCTCAGAGGATTTGCACTGTCCCAGGTCTCCAACCAACTATTTACATATACCTGTACTGGGAATGTAAGTGACGAAGCCCCCCTCCATGCTAAAACCAGGATACTTCTGATCCCGGATGAACCCCCAAGTACTACTTTGCCCTTTCCCATCCATGGTTTACTGCATTGTCCTTGTAGGTACTGTTTTCCCACTTCCCACCAGCATGCAGACCCTAGTTCCAAATAATAAATTTGTGCCTCCTTCATGCCACAGTGTTTGTCCTTGCCTCATATCCCATCTCCTTTCCCCTTAGTTTTTGCAGATGGAGCTAACAGACTGTCTGTGGTGCACCTCATTAAATGACTCAATATGACACCCCTAGATGAGAAGTGCCCACACCCCCGACTAACATCCTTGGTGCATTAGTCCTACCCACCCTGGTCTGGCTACTATGGAGTTGCGGGGCTGGTCATGACCCATTCCCTTGACTGTAGAGACATGACCTGCTGACTTAGATCACTCCAAGTAGATGCTTGACTGTGGCCAATCCCCTGGACTGATATGAGAGGCTGCCCTTTATTTTCTATGCCGGCACCTCTGACTGACAGATGCCTTCATAAACATTGATGAGGATGACTCCATTAACACTTTGAGATATGTCGGCCTGTTTGCTGCTCATGTAGTGTGTTTGCTGCTTAAGCTTCCAACTCATGGTGCAAGTGTAAGGTTGATGCAGCACAAGGCTATGCGGCAGTATGTCCACCTCCTTGGCTGAGGACTGTTGACAAGCATATGTGACTGCATAACTGTATTAGTGAATTAAGGCAAGAAATTGGTGTGATGTGAGCGTGCTGGAAGGTTCTAATTGAATGAGCTCAGAAAGTTAGCAAGCACCCCTGAGATGCAGCCTGTCCAATTGGAGTTGAATATCCATTCCTGTGCACAATGTGTGCCAACTGTAGCTATTCAGTGCTATTTGTCAGTACCCTGCAAAACAAGTTTTCTTTTCCCACAGTGTCCTGCCAGTGTATCAGAAAGTTACTGTGATGGTCGTGAAGTGTTGGCGAATTGCTGATGCCAGTATCTGTGGTTAAGACCATGTATGTGTCTTGTGCCCATGGTACATGTCCTGGTTGCACTTTGGCTGTCTGCAATTTGGAGATCCTGCAGAGCACGCAGTGAGCTGAATCTGGCATGTACCTGCTGTGGTTTCCATTTTGAGATTTTAACTTCTAGCTTGTTTAGTGTGTTTGGTAGGATTGGAAGTTGAATATTAATGAGGTTAATTCAGCTAAGGAGCTGCTTAAAAGCAATAGTCCCTCTTAATTGGCAACTGACCACTGCTGAGTGAGAAATTCACCCCACCACTTGTCAAAAGCAAAAATGATGGAATGAAATTCTCCCAACTTCGTGACAGGTGTCACTGAACTTTTCGTTCAATTCTGTCACAATTTTCGCTGTAATCCAGATCACTCAATCTTCTAACTGATTTTGCTCCTTGCCTTCTCATCTTTATTAAGTGGCAGTCAAAGGTTTTCTTGATGCTGAGGACCTACAGATGGTCCAAGGTCTTTTGTTCTTAATACCATTTCCTTTAAATAAGTGAGGCACATTGGTATCCTATACTGAGGATGCCCCAGGATATTGTGATATAAATGCGGCTTCTGCCAAAGCAGGACTTTTGACCTGAGCAGAGGTGATGTTATTTTTAAATTTGTGTGCATCTGGTTTCTTCCAAAGATCCACTGGAAACCTGGGTAGGATCTCTTAATCACAAATGCATTAAGGATATTACAGATGCAATTCGTGTCAGCATCCCCCCACATCATCTTTCCCCATGACAGGTGCTGGATCCTGGGCAGTAAGCTTTGCCAACATGTCTGGCTTCCTCCAGCTGCAGAGCACTAGACTACACATGCAATGCATGAGATGTCATATCATAATGCAGCTGGCTTCATCAATAGAAAATATTTCTATTCCATCAATGTACAAGCCATCTATGGTTGTCGGTATCACATTTTACAGGTCTGTGTCAGGTACTCTGGAAGCTGCCATGATACTGATAACCTTGAGAAGCTCTCATGGGATGGAGGGGAGAGGTTCCCATGGTCCAATCCAGACAGAGTATACTGCATAATCCTTGCATTCTATGTTCAGCACAACTGGAGCAGCCAAAGAGTGGATGTTATAAATGCTAAGAACTGAGAGTGCAGCAACAGTCTACTAAGGAGGAAGATGACATGGTAACCATTTGGAACATCATCTTTGCCATGATAGAGGGGTGCAGTGAGGTTCACAGGACCTAATTGACACTCACTTCCAACAGATCTGAGTTGGGTGAAATGAGCCAGGGATAGTTGATCATACCTTTGTGATGAAGGGTTGCTAGACCTGAAACTTAACTCTGACTTCTCTCTATAGATGCTGCCACACCTGCTGAGCTTTTCCAGCAATATCTGTTTCTGATTTACAGCATCCATAGTTCTTTTGTTTTTTATATAGAAACCACACATTGTCTCTTTTGCCACCTTCAGAATCTGAAGCTGAAGTTAGTCACTTGTATCCAGTATAACCATCTGTTTTGTGCCCAGACCAATTTACTATTAATGAAACATCAGTTTATCTTTCTGTTTTTGCATTTAGTCAGTGCTTAAAATATCGCAAAAAAAAAATTTGTGAGGTATACAATTAAATCAACATTTTAAAAAAGCTGGAAGATAAATCTTGCCTTCACATGGATTTGCTTTAATTTTCAGTTTTTTACAGTACATAACTCCTAAGTTTTTAAATTCATGCTCATTCTCCTTTGCTGAGTCCTAAATGTATAAGAATGGAGATAGCCATCCATTATTACTCAAGCTGAGCATTAAATCAGGATAGATATATTTTACTCATTGTAAATAATAATCATGTGCTTAAACCTACATTTGTGTTTTTGTCTCTCAGTTCAAGGATAATGTATACTCAAGTTTGAGAGTTGAGGCCTGGGGATCTCCAGTTGATTGAACAGACCAAATTTCCACCCTCAGATCTTTAGGCACATACAGCAGAAAATCCACGAGGTAATGGGACCAAGCGTGTCAGATTCACTTCCTTTGTTTTCCTTCTTGGCTGCCGCTCTGTGTCATCATTGAGGTGTTTAAAATTGAAATATGATGCAGCTTGATGGATGAGTTGTCAACATTTTGAATGATTGGTAGCAAGCTGTCCCCAGTCATTGATGTCAAAGATGCCATTTTTCAAGGAGAGCTTCAGAGTGATCTTATAGAGTTTACTTTGCCCTTCTTCTGGAAAGTTGGCCTTTTGTGATTTGCAAACACAGGACCTAGCAGGCAAAATGCTTTTTAGCCATCCATGCAGTGTCCCATAAATTGTAGCTGATTTTGTAGGACTTTAGCTGAGATGTTTATAAAGTTGACATCAAGAAGGACACAAGTATTTGTTTGATGATCCACCTATTGAGTCCTAGGATGCGGTCACTTAGAGAATGGAAATAGACCCTTCACCCCAACTTGTTCATGCCGACCAGGTGTCCCAACCTAATCTAGTCCCACTTGCCAGCACTCAGTCCAAATCCCTGTGATTTCGGTTGAACCCTTAATGAGATGCTGAGAGACTCTTTGGTATGTGGGGTTAATGATTTAACCATGCAAAGGTGCCTACTAGCTGAAGCCCAAATCGACTTCAAACAAGCATTTCATCTGCCTTTATCATTGGAAATGCTGCAAGTGGAGCATATGAGTTGCAGGATAATCTGATGGAAGTGGAGACTCTCAAGTCCAAATGAGTTTGAGGAACACCATCTGAGTGCAGGCAATTGTATAGCCTAACTCAGGAAATCTCCTGAACAGAGGGACTCTAGGTCAGCCCACAGCAAAACCCCAAAGCAAAGACAAGCTTTGTCCAAACAGTTAAAATTTTCTTCAGGATCTGCACCAGCAGGCCTATGTAGTTGTTGCCAGTATGTGGATTTGAGACAGCAAAGGAGTCCTACTAGACCTGAATTGAGTAACAGAAGTCATGCGTTGGTATCCAGGAGACTGTATACCCTGGAAAGTCCACCTAGGTGTGCTTTGGAACAGCTAGATTGCTGATCAACATTTATTGGTTTCATAGCCAAGGCATAGCTTACTAGAAGTGAAGAAGCAGGGATCATCCTCTAAGCTTTTGACACACTATGATCCCAAGCAAGATCTGGTATTGACCTGTGATGCCTCCCCATATGGTGTCGGGGTAATATGGAGATGAACACCCAATAGCTCCTAGCAGAGCGCTTTAGGGGACTGGGCGCCTCCTAGCAGAGCGCTTTAGGGAACATCCTCGGATGCTGCCTGAATTGCTGTGCTCTTCCAGCACCACTGATCCAGAATCTGGTTTCCAGCATCTGCAGTCATTGTTTTTACCCAATAGCGTATGCTAATGTTTAGCTAATGCAAGGGGCAAAGATGCCCAGATATAGAAGGAAGCGTTGGCAGTCATATTTGGAGTCAGGACTTTCTACCATTACCTTTATGGAGGTAAATTTGTAGTAAAAATGGATCACAAAACCCGCTAGCTCTAATTAAAGAGGACAAGACAGTGCCGCCCATGGCTTCAAGCAGAGTTCAGCAGTAATAAATGTGTATAAATACAAGTTGGAAAACCATCAGGGAAACCAAATAGCAAATGCAAATGCATTGAGCTGCCTCCCACTAGCAGATTCACTACCAGTTGTACTGCCGCTGGAAGACTCCATAATGAGTTAAATTTTCTGGACACACTTCCAGTCACAGCTGACAATATCAGACTCTGGATGCAGAAAACTTTGATCTTGGCAAAACTCAAGTAGCTGGTGGTGATGGGGGAAACCAAAGGTCCATCAAAACCAGAAATGAAACTTTTCTCGGACCAGAAGACCAGATCAAAATAGAGGATGGCATATTATTATGGGGTTTAAGAGTGATTATCTCGAGCAAAGGTTGCCACCAGATACTGGCTGAACTCCATCAAGACCATCAGTCTTGTGGCCAGGATTGGATGTGGACATAGCCGTGTTGGTGCTGCAGTGCCAAAAGTGCCAACAAGGATAAAGTTTACTGCCAGCAGCTCCCCCACATTCGTGGGAATGGCCGGGTAAACCCTGTACTTGGTTACACGTCGACTATACAGACCCTTTCATGGGCTCAATATTCTTGGTCATTGTGGACACACACTCAAAATGGCTGGATGTGCATGTAGTTCATTCATCAAACATGGGGCAACTATAGAAAAACTGTGCACATCTTTTGTAATACACGGATATCCGCAATTGTTTGTCATAGATAACAGACCATCATTTACCAGCAGGGAATTTGAGTAGTTCCTAAAGTTGAATGGTATTTAACATATGTGCCATATGTTCCATACCATCCATCATCCAATTTTCTGGCAGGAAGGGAGTTGAAAATTTGAAGGCAGGTTTAAAGAAACAACCAATAGCTTCACTAGATACCAAACTGTTCCGGCTCCTATTTGATTTTGGACCACCACTTATGCAACTACAGGGATAGTTCCACTAGATTTGCTAATGGGGAGAAAACTCTGCATCAGGTTAAATCTGATCTTCTTGGACTTGGGCCAGTGAAGGGTGAAATGGAATGCCAGTGCCGGTCACAAGACTTTGCTAAGCAAGAAAAAGTTTACTTCAGGGGACGAAGTTTGGTGTAGGAACCACAGGAATGACCCTGCATGGATATGAGGCATTGTCGACATGAGGTGAAATCCATTGACAAATAAATTTTGATTAGGTGCAACGGCCCTGAACAAATTCATGCACCAAATGAAAGCTGCAAACTCACAAATGGTGTGGGAGCAAAACGTGCCTAGCTCTCGACAGCCTTTCCAACTGTTCCAAATCCCATGGATTCTCCCTCTCCATCAAATGTTGAGAGACCTCAGAACCTGAGAGGGACACAGCAGATGTTGTCATCTTCACGCCTTTGCCAACTGAAGAGAATAAATTTCTTCTGAGATGCTCTGAGTGCAAGAGGTGAGCTACTGGTACGTTACATACCGCCTTCATCAGAGGCAGAATTGGAGGAACCTGACCCAGTGCTAAAAGCCCAAAAGAGCAGCTACAACAAAGGAAGAACCAGCCTATGTCCTCAGACTCAGGGGTGAGGGATGTAATGATTGTAATGAGGTCAGCCAGGTGGACCTCATAGAATATGAGTTCCTTGATTGGGGCTGTTATCTGGTCTAGTCAGGGAGCCCTGGCTGACAGATAAGAACATGAGTGTCAGACATCCTGTTTACTCTGAGAGCTGGATCAGTGTATTTACAGTGTCCCATCTGTAAATAAACGGTGACTTGGTGACGAGATACTGGCCTCTGGAGTTGCAGTCAGTTCTGATATAACATGATAGTTCCGTTGTCCTGCGATCTTGCTGTATTTCAATCTATTGCTGAAAAGGTATTGGATTATTTAGGAAGTAACAGCAGCACATCTAAAATCATAATCTAATCGAGCACAGTTAGCATGGCATTATGAACAGGAAATTGTGTCTATTCTATTAATTTTTCGAGGAAGGTTCAACTGGAGTAGATAGAGAGGAACCAGCAAATGTATTTGGACATTCAGAAGACATTTGACAAGGTACTTCACAAAAGATTAAGTCACAACGTAACTGCCACTGTATTGGAGGCAGTCTAGTGGTATGAATAGAAAATTGGCTAATGGGTGAGTAGAGAGATTCTTTTTCAGGTTGATGACCTTTGATCAAAGAAGTTCCACAGGAATCGAGGCTGGGACCACAATTGTTTACAATATATATTAATGACTCAGAGGAAGAAAGTGAATATACTGTCACCAAGTTTGCAAACAGCACAAAAATATGTGGAAAGACAGTTTGCAGGAGGGATGCAAACAGTTTATGCAGAGATATTGGTAGGTTCAGTAAGTGGACAAAACGTTGCTATATGGGAAAATATGAAATTGTTTATTTTGGAAAGGAGAACCAAAGAATAGAATATTATTTAAATGTAAAAAGACAGCAGACAGTTGTAACATATAGGGACTTTGGGGTACTTCTATATGAAACACAAAGCTAGAACACAGCTGCAGCAGATAATCAGAGAGGCTAATGTAATGTTTGCCTTTATTTCAAGAAGGTTGGTGTTTAGAGTAGGGAAGTCTTCATGCAACTGTAGTAACCACTGATGAGACCACGTCTGGACTGCTGTGAGTAGTTTCAGTTCCCTTATCCAAGGCAAGATGTAATTTCATTGGAGGCAGTTCAGGGCAGCCTCACCCGGATGATCCCTGGCATGGAGGGATTATCTTCTGAGCAAAGGCTGAACGTGTTGAGATTCTACTCACTGGTGTTTCAAAGAATGAAAAGTGGTTGCTTTGAAACATATAGGATTCTTAAAAAAGCCTGACTAGGCAAACGCTGGGAACATACTTCCTCTCATGGGAGTGCCTAGGTCCGGAGGGCACAGTCCCAGCCAATTTAGACTGAAATGTGGAGGAACTTCTTCTTTTAGGAGTTGAGAGTCCTTGCCACAGAGAGCTATAGTGGTAAAGTTCTTGTATACATTTAAGGCTGAAATAGATAGACCCTTCATCAGTAGGGGGATCAAGGGCCATGGGGAAAATGCAGGAAAGTGGATGTGAAGATGTCCAATAATCATGATCTTATTGAATGGTGAAGGAAGCTGAAGGGGCTTAAATTGGCTAGTTCTTAGAGCCTAATTGAATTTAAGTTCCACAAGTGCACTATAATGGGATGTAAATCGAGCATCAAATCTAATTGTCAGGATTACTAGCTCTATAACATATACTGCAACATAACTTCTGAGCTGAGTATGCAGTTATATATATAATTTGTAAGGAAAGCTAGTCTGACTTTAAAATGGACATAAGGCACCTCACAAAATGGCTTCTAGAGGTCATATGTCTTCCCTTGTGAATTCTGCAGATGTTGGAAGCAAACTATAGTATTCTGAAGAAGAACCATGACAGATCTTTTGAAATTTAATGAACAATTTTAAAAGTAAACAGAAAATCATTGACAATGGTGTCAGTGGTTTCCCTGCAGATGTGAATAGCTTTCTCTATCTCACCAAAAGCTGATAGAAAGACAGCCATTCAAATGAATAGCTGAGACAGTTAAAAAATGAATTACCTCAGTTAAAGGAAAATGGATGGGTCTGTGCTCCAGACCTGGTGTAACCTAATAATTAACATGGAAACATGATTCAACAGTTTGGGATAGCTGCCATTTTTATGTTTTAAACTGTATAAAAGTCTGGCTGTAAGGAACCATTCTGTGCAGAGATCTCAGGAGAATCATCTGAACACCAACAAGGAGACCGAGGGAGGTACTAAACCATGCTACCAAGAGCTATGACTTGCAGCATCGTAAATGTGAATCAATTTTTAATGAAATAGTTTGCAGAACTAGTTACGTAACAAATTGACCACTTATCTTGTTTAAAGCCTAAACCTGTTCAGCTGGTTCTTTTAAAATTGAAAGGTTTGGAAGCTAAAAGGGAGTATATACAAGCTTATACAAATTCTTACATTATGAACTATTCCAAGGACATGCCCAATGAGTGGTCACAGCTAAATCATGCCATTGTGTCTGTTTAATAAATAAATAAATCACTCACCCCTTATCGTAGATTTTTTCTGGAGCTATGTGTTGCTGATACACAGGCTGGATCTCACTGGAATACATGTTTAATGGGGGTGTAGTGGTAAGTGCTGGAATAGTAGAGCATTTGGATGCAATGACTGCACAGATTTTTGTTTAAGAGACTGCAGTGTGGATGAGCTAGAACATTTCGAAAAATAACATTGGCTGACATTGAGTGGACTAGAGCGAGGGAAGAATGCAGAACGGATTATTCGTGGCAGCATATAGTCTTGAAAGGTTACAGGGTTGAAGAAGGTTGCAAAGTACTGTTGGATCAGAGTTCATTGAAGGGTGGGGAAGACAAGTACACGAGAGTGGAATTCTCTCTCCCGAAAGGCTGGAGATGGTAAGACCATTAGAGTTTTCAAACAAAAATGTTTAACTTTTAGTAAGGTGCAAGGTTTTAAGAGATTTGAAATAAAGTAAGGTAAATAGAATTGAGGTGCCACACTGATTTTGCTTGACTTTCAAAGAGAAAGCAAAATCAAAAGCTATCTTCAAACTTAAAATTCAAAGTGAAGTATTCATTATATATGTGCATACCAAATACTGCTGTGCATGGTGATCATTAATATTATAGATATTTTAGGTAATCTGTCTTGTTTGTTAATGTCCATGTGCTGATAAGACTCTCTAAAGTTCTAGTCTAGTGTAGTAGTGTGCTCTGTTAGTCTGGTATATTCTTTGAGTGTTCTCACTTTGCCCACAGTGTGAAATGTGTGCTCACCGATCTGTAGCACCATGACATTATCACAAGGTTGCTCCACTGTCTTGAAGCCTTTATATGACAAAAATGAATAGCTCTTTAACTGCTTCAGGGTAGATTACCTCCTAGAGAGGTTTCTTGATTAAAACATATAGGTTTCTGCTCTCATAGATTTATTACAAGGTTATAAATAAAGCTTATTTATAGGTTTCAATAATGTTACTTTAAAAATGTATCAGCATTATGCCAGAAATAATTGAAATTTGTGAAAATATTTATTTTTGTTAATGAACTAAACCTTATGTATTATATATTGTTTTACAATCAATTTTACAATTTTTAATGCATATTCTTTTTGTGGATTACTTACAAGATTACAATTAGTTCTGATATTAACATTACCAACACTGATTTTCTACAGTGTGAAAATATGTGAAATAATTTTCAATGCATTTGTAATCCACATATTGGAGAGGAAAAAAATGGAGTACAACACAGATAGGAGGCCTATTTTCTTACAGTTCAAATACAGAACTCTTCTTGACCTTGCATGTGTTTCTTTTGTTTTAATATACATATATTGAAGTTTTCCTACAGTAGCAATTAAGCCAAAGGTGAGGCAATGAGTATTGTGTGTGAAAATAGGACTTGGACTTTTGACATTTGTTTATTTTTATACGTAAACTTCCAAATACAGATCAACTATTTGAAATATGAGAAAGTAAACGTTATGTGACTGACAGTTGTTTTATTGTGTTTTACATTTTTTGTTGTTTATTAAAGAAAACCAGATGCTGTGGCCTTGATGCCAAACATATGGCATTTGGCAATACTCTAGTGATCTGCAGTAGATTGTTCTAATGTATAAAAAGGAACCTTTTACAGACTGCACTGACATGTTAGGTCTTGCAGCTGGATTCAATTTTGCCACTTTGATGGTCCTTTGCTTACAGTACATTTTGATTTTTTTTCAACACTAATATATATTTTTTGAAGTGGTTTATGTTATAATAAATATCACAAAGGAACTGTATACAAGAAATTGATAGATGTTCTGCTGAAGTTTTTGCGTTTAACCTTTTTCAATTTGCTTGGATGATTGTTGTTAAAGAGGGAAAGTTAAGTCAATTAGAAAGAAACCAAATTTAACAGGTGGTCTAGAAATAAAGGACAATTTATAATCATCTTTTATTGAGAGCAACAAGATTTTTCTCAGAAAAGTATACATCTTAAACTGAAATACATAAGAAACATTACATGCAATACAGCAAATATTTTATACTTAGAGAATTGGAAACTATTTAATGTCAAATTTGGAAATTCCATGTTTTTTCAATAAAACAAAGAATTAGATATTTCCTAGATCCTAACAACACTAATGAAGCATTTCAGTCGTACATTAATGAGATTTATTTCTGCTTCCTTAATTTATTATTTAATTTATATTTAAGGATATATTGTACTTATGGCAAAGGATTATTGCTTATGATTTCAGGGATTGTGGCCCCAGGGCAAAAGGAAAGTTTCTCACAGTGGCCTGAAAAGTAGTTCTTTACTGATGACTGACGTGCAAAAAAAGTAGTGGGAACAGGTGTTTAAGGACATAGCAGATATAGGTTAGCATAAGTACATTTCATAACATAATCTTGTATAAACTTTAAGGAAAGGGAATGCACCTTGAATAGTAACAATTTGAATAAAGGAGTAGAGGTCCTAATGTTACTGGAAGCTTAATTGAGCAATTGCTGAAGAGGAGGCATGTGTTTCACCCATAAGAGGCATGGAAAAGAAACTCTGCGGTACAGAGGGACCAGATAACTATAGCAATTGATGTCAGGAGTCTCCCCTCAAGGACCTAGCTGCAAAAAAGTTCAATGACTTCAGGTCAATGGTCAATGTCAAAAGATGCATCTTTGAACACCACATCGTATTATCGTACCATTAGCCTCACATACTACTAAGATGCCAAAGCCCTTTCAATGACCGATAACAGTCCAGTGATAATACACAAGGCATTGCCTCTGCCTTGCTGACACACTTTGCTCTTCCTTGAAGCAGAATGGCTGCACAACTGGAAGCATCAAGTGAGAGCCAACAGGGAGAGGTGAAACTGCATATCTTTCCCTTGTTGGTAAACATGGTGCTCATTATCATTGGCGCAAGTTTTGTGGAGGCTGTGGCCAGTGGCTGGCTCAAACTACCAAAGATGACGGTGTCTGCGCACCTAATTTTTCTTCTTCCATCCAACCGCCCCTTCATCACATGATATCTTCTAATTTAGAAGCTGCAGATGGTGTGAGCACATCTAACAGCCCCTAACCACAACGGTATCCTTCGGTCTTTCTCCTTTTGGACACTCAAAGTGCTGAAAGAGCAAGACAATGATGAGGAATAAGCACTGTAATTCAATCTCATACTCCCAATCACAACCCAGATACTGACATTGCAGTCATCAGTAAAATGATAACTAAAAGGCAGGATATACTCATGGTAAGATATTGACCACGAATAGCCGGACAGAGGAACGGATAGCCTTGTTATCAATCCCTGAAGGGTGTTGCTGACATGAGTATTTCTGTCCGGAATATGTATAAGCACTTCAAGAGACAGGCTACTGAAGAAGGTTATTGATAGACCTGCACAATAAAATGTTTTGTACATTGGCAGTGCTAGCAGAAAGTTCTTTCAAAATAGTTACATACATTACAACCAACAGGGGTCCCAGCACTGATCCCTGTGGATCATCTCTGGTCACAGATCTCCAATCTGTAAAACACCTTTCAAACCACTACTCTCTATCTTCTGTGACAAGTCAGTTCTGCATCCAACTTACCAGCTCACCGTGGATCCCACCTTCTTTTTCAGTCTGCCATGAAGGATATTGACAAAGCCTTTGCTCAGGTCCATGTACACAACATCCCATGTTTTGCCCTCATCAATCGTCTTTGTCATTTCCTCAAAAAGTGTCCCTTATACAAAGCAATGCTGTCTATCAGTAATAAGTGCATAAGGCCTGACAATCTTGCTATTATTTCTTCCACTGAACAGCAATTCCTTGAGAGTCATAGAAATGTACAGCACTGAAAAAGATCCTTCGGTCCAATCCGTCCATGCCGACCAGATATCCCAACCCAATCTAGTCCCACCTGCCAGCACCTGATCCATATTCCTCCAAACCCTTCCTATTCATATCCCTATCCAGATGCCTTTTAAATGTTGCAATTGTACTAGACTCCACCACTTCCTCTGGCAGC